>NC_041387.1:316792152-316907060 GCF_002162155.2 Triticum dicoccoides | reverse complement strand
ATTTAGAATGGATAGTAATTGATTTTTGTCGAAGCTCCAACTTTGCACAAAAATGATATGCAATATCCTAGGGCTGCTGAAAAGTTTTTGAGGCCTTTGCAAAGGTTGAGAAGATTTGCTTAATTGAAAAGGCCAATTTAGATACCTTTGGACCACTCATTTAATCCCTACGAATTTATTTGTGAGTCAATTTGAGTTGGTCTCAACTTGACAATGGTCAGGGAAATTTATAGAATTATCCGACCATTTTAGTTTTACCGCTCGAGAATTTTGAATTCTGACTTTAATTTGAAAAAGAAATTTGAACCGGTTTGAAACAACGTGGGATTTAGCAATAGTAAATGTGATGACATGGCACCATTAACAAGGGATTACTGTAGCTTAATTATCAGGGCGTCACACCACACGTCCCTAGCATAGCGAACACGCAACTTTCCCCCTCCGGTTCACCTGTCCGAAAAGGCGAGACACCAGGGATACTTTCTCGGATGTTTCCCCCCTTCGCCGGTACCACCTACTAACGCGTTAGGGCACACCTAGCACCGCTCATTGTCATGGCATGCATCGTCATGCTTATGTTTGCATTGCATTTATTGTTTCTTCCCCCTCTTCTCTCCGGTAGAATACGAGACCGACGCTGCTGCTGCCCCGTTCGACTACGGAGTTGATGACCCCTCCTTATTGCCAGTGCAACCAGGCAACCCCCCCTCTTGATCACCCGATATCGCCTACTCTTCTCTCTACTGCTTGCATTAGAGTAGTGTAGCATGTTACTTTTCGGTTAATCCTATTCTGTTGCATAGCCTGTCATTGTTGCTACAGTTGTTGATACCTTACCCGCAATCCTAAATGCTTAGTATAGGATGCTAGTTTATCATTAGTGGCACTACATTATTGTCAGTCTGCCTTGCTATACTATCGGGCCGTGATCACTCGGGAGGTGATCATGGGTATATGCTATACATATATACATACTATACAAATGGTGACTAATGTCGGGTCGGCTTGTTGAGTACCCGCAAGTGTTTCCGATGTGGGGGCTGGAAGGACCGGTGGCTCCATCCTAGTAGATGTGGGCCTGGGTTCCCGATGGCCCCCTACTGTTACTTTTAGGCAGAGCGACAGGGAAGGTTGAGACCACCTAGGCGAGAGGTGGGCCTGGCCCTGGTCGGCGTCCGCGGTTACTTCAAGATAACACGCTTAACGAGAACTTGGTATTTGATCTGAGTCTGGCCACTGGCCTATATGCACTAACCAACTATGCGGGAATAGTTATGGGCACTCGACGTCATGGTATCAGCCAAGCCTTCTTGACGTCAGCGACTGAGCGGCGCGCGCCGGATTGGACTAGAACGTCTGCTCTTGTATTAGGGAGGCTAGGTCTGCTTCCGGCCGCCCTCGCAACGCGCAGGTATGCAATGGGTGATGGGTCCAGACAACTGCGTGCATAGGATTTAGACCGGCGTGCTGACCTCTCTGTTGTGCCTAGGTAGGGCTGCGACATGTTGATCTTCCGAGGCCGGGCATGACCCGGGAAAGTGTGTTTGGACAGAGGGATCGAGCGTGTTGGGTTATGTGGTGCACCCCTACAGGGAAGTTTATCTATTCGAATAGCCGTGTCCCTCGGTAAAAGGATAACCCGGAGTTGTACCTTGACCTTATGACAACTAGAACCGGATACTTAATAAAACAAACCCACACAAGTTCCAGAGACAACCCGGTGATCGCTTTTCCACAGGGCGGCGAGGGGAGGATCGCCGGGTAGGATTATGCTATGCGATGCTACTGGAGGACTTCAATCTACTCTCTTCTACATGCTGCAAGACGGAAGCTGCCAGAAGCGTAGTCTTCGATAGGACTAGCTATTCCCCTCTTATTCTGGCATTCTGCAGTTCAGTCCACCGATATTGCCTCTTTACACATATACCCATGCATATGTAGTGTAGATCCTTGCTTGCGAGTACTTTGGATGAGTACTCACGGTTGCTTTGCTCCATCTTTTCCCCCTTTTTTCCTCTTCTTCCCAGATGCCGCAACCAGACGCTGGAGTCCAGGAGCCATAGGATCCCGAGGATGGTTCTACAAGGAGTTCGGCTTCGAGGAGTAGTTAGGAGGTCCCAGGCAGGAGGCCTGCGCCTCTTTCGATCTGTATCCTAGTTTGTGCTAGCCATCTTATGGCAACTTGTTTAACTTATATCTATAGTCAGATATTGTTGCTTCCGCTGACTCGTTTATGTTCGAGCACTTGTATTCGAGCCCTCGAGGCCCTTGGCTTGTAATATGATGCTTGTATGACTTTTTTTTACTTTTAGAGTTGTGTTGTGATATCTTCCCGTGAGTCCTTGATCTTGATCGTACACATTTGCGTGCATGATTAGTGTACGACTGAATCGGGGGCGTCACAAGTTGGTATCAGAGCCGACTGCCTATAGGAATCCCCCTTCCACACTCCTTGGCCAAAGTCGAGTCTAGACATTGCAAAACTTTTTACTAACATGGCCGTGTGTCTTATGGGCCCACGTCGCCATTGGGTGGTACTAGGATCTTTTATTCCTCGACCTATACTTTGGGACTCTAACATATCTTCTATTCGGGTTAAACAATTTTACTAACTCGGACTCTAGGTTCTCGATAATACTTTCTCCCGGAGAGCCCCTTCAGTCCAAATGATCACCTACTGCACCAGAAGATTCGGAAGATACTCTCAAGTGTTCACTCGAGACCTTGTTCCCGTTGCTTTTGCAAATCCCTACAATCGTTATCCCTATGGAGAATTACATGCACCTGTCGTCTTACTTTCATTCCCGGTTGCTCTTGTTATTACAAGATCCATCGAATTATTCTCCAACTATTTAAGAATCCTTAAGCTTACTGCCTTGCAGTTGTTTGCCACATGAATACCCCCTACGGAAAATTCCTCGCACTTACTGAGTATCCGTTCTTCCCTCGTTGTTCATACGGTTCACAAGATACATTGAGATGTTATTTGATCTTCAGGTAATCCTCTGCTCGCTATTGCTCTGCAACTGTGTGCTTGCATCTTGGTTGCGTTCCTTAAGGCCAGCAAAATTCATTTAGTATCGTTTGTCATTATCATTTTGAGTCTCTTGATTCAGTATGCTGCAATGCTCGCAATCCTCAATCGGATCCTAGGATTCATCCTTCTGGCTCAGATGTCATTTTGAGTAGGAGCTGGTTCTTGACCAATCAAATTACCGTTGATTATATCCCTAAGTCTACTCAACTTATCCATCCTTAATCAGAATGTTTGCTTCTGAGCCCTTGATTTGAAAATCACAATTCCTCTGCATTTGAGCTCTGAATTAGTCAGCTGTTTCTATAATGCAATGCCTTTGCATTGTTACTTCGTCTGGTTGTGTGCCGATGCTCACATCGGCTCTGTTATGGACCGGTAGATCCTTTGTTGGATTTTATCCAACAATGTCCTTCATATTCAATAACCTTGTGAGCCTCCCCTTGGATACATAATGCCTTTGGTAAATTATATCCTCTGCTTTCTCAACTATGCTCTGCTTTCGAGCTTGTATAAATTACTCCTAAAGTTGTGGTATATGTTTCTAAGATGCCCCGATGGGTTGAAGCTATGCATTTTCTAATCCGTGTAAAACCCGGAAGCTTCTACGGGTAATACTCTACGATGTTATGCCAGATAAAATTTCAGCACTACAACTTCATCGAACGCGATGAGTGAATGAAAGGTTATGCATTGGAGAAGTGGGAGTCGACCTTGAACTTTGTGTTCATGCCCATGGACATGATGTAGCACTTATCATGGAAGCTGCTCGTAAAAATAATTACCCCCTTGTTATAAGTTCATCTTGTATCCGTGGTTCGATCATTTGTGATTGATGTTCCGACCATAATATCTTCCTCTGATTCCATTTCTCAGAGAAGTTAAAGCACTTGTCTTCTATAGATCAATACACCCCACTTCAACCTTTAATTTGATATGCCTTCAAGTATTAACCCACTGGTACCTCGAGGATATCATGCCATTGCACTACATCTTATGAATTTGTGCTGGGGTAATACCTTTTCCTATCATAGTTACTCCACGAGTTTTGGGTTGTTGTCAACCGAGAACACTGAATAGTGAATCGAGTCCGCACTGTGATTCGACAACTCTTAGTAATCTTCATTGCTTACGAGTTTGTACTCGATCATGTCATTCCCAAATGATTGACTACAACATCATCGTCAGGCTGACTGCTTGACCATTCTACCTATGTACTTCATCCCCGGGACACAATCCCGACAGTGCTCTAAGCTTTCATCGAACTTTTCGCATCATATTGTTTGTCTTGAGAGACAACTCTGAATTCTGAGATGGCATCTTATCTATGGTCATAGTAACCTTTTGCTTCACCATTCCCTTGGTCTGATGTTGTCGCCGATCGATTACATCTTCTTGAAACCTCTCGACAAATGTGTCGGATCACCTTCAACACTTTGACTTCTTCTGAGATGTCAACTGTGTTCATGATGAGAAATACCCTCCCTGCCCTCGATGATTTTTATTATCATCGACAACACCATTGACTTCCTTTCATCGCGAACTTGTCCACATTATGAATACAACTTGCTCTCCAGCTAGTGTTGTGTTCTGACCTGAAGTATTACTGTCTTTTCTGTCGAGAATGTTGTGGGGATTGGTCCATCTCTTAGAAATTCTCAGTGTGATGATACTTCTCACCATAACCATTCTTCCTTGGTCCCGGTGTTGTTTTTAACCAGGATACCAATATGCTAACGATGTTGCTTGAGTTCCATACTTCTATCAACCCTATTGCTTTGAAGTTAACGATCGACAGTTCGTTCTTAGACTGTTGGTTATTGAATCGTCACTCTAACATTGATCTTGCTACCTGAGGTCATATTTCGGGCACACCTTTCAACTAATGATTGATGGTGTATGTTTACCTCGAGCATACAACATTATATCATTTGAATTGACAAGTGTCATCTTCTTGTTCACATTATTGTGGAAATCCATCCGTTTGGAATTCTCGATGAATTGTCGCTGAGCCCATCATCCACCTCCTCATGCCCTCCTTAGTTTAATGATGAACTATTGTTTCAGGAACACGCTCCCATAGTTCATTTTCTGAGAATCTTGCAAAGTCATTTCGTCGATTTGTATTGCACCTTTTCTTCTCGTACATCATGAGTTTGAGGTATCATGACACCAATCGGATCTGAATCTCGGTCAGATATGATGGTTGGGACAACTTTCCAGGAGTTATGATGTTGGTCCTTTGATGACCCGGTAATATGATGTCATGCCTAGCACCCCTGGCTGGAGGACCTATCATTATAATTTCTTTTGCAAGGATAGCCATTCTTCCCTGAGGAAATTGTAAGACTTATTCTATAAGTTATTCCTCATGGATTCCTTTGTGTATCCATAGCCTAATCTTTACCTGATGACCATGTCAATGCTATCTCGAAGCATGCCTGTGGTACTCCGATTATCTATAAGAGCTGTTGAAGCACAATGCTAAATTTCTGTATCAATTATCCAAGGACCATTGTATGGCAAACCTCATAAAATCCTTGTCCCTTCGTCTAAATGGTTGCATACTCATAGCCTTATCATTAATATGTTGCTCTACCTTTCCTTGGGAAAGTTATACTCTAATAATTGAGTATAAACACCTTTTTCTTTCCATTGATCTGATTGTTGTAATCATCACATTTTCCTTTCCATTGTTTTGGCTAACCTTTCTTGTGACCTACATTATATAAGGAAAAATATTTCCCTGCTTATGTAAACACCTCGGTGTACCATCTTGTCTACTGTAACCCTGTTACTTTTGTTGATTGCATTCCGATAACCACCGATGGACGAGAACCTTGCCTATTGGTCCGCCTCGTTTAACGAGAAGGAAAATGGTTCTCCTCGCCCTTGGTACCAACGTTGATGCCGACATAACTGACAGGCTATTCCCTAACATGCCTTGCTATCATGACCATGCAAGATGTTGTTGCCCCTCCTTCTTTAACCCACATGGTGGGCCCATAACCCACAGTTCCCAGGATCAAAACTTGACTCTTCTGTATATCCCTGTCTCCAAAATTGTTTCTCGAGCCTGGCTACGTATGTAATTCACAGGCCACCCTCCTAGTGATTTATTCTGGTATCAGACGCAATACTTATTCTCGTTGCCCTGAAACCCCTTTCACCTTCTGATTAGGCATCGAAGGATTGCCTATCGTTTGAAACTTCTCATGGTACCTTCTTACTTTGCTCTCGATATCTTCTTAAGTTTTAATTCGAGAGATACTTATTCTTCTTCCCCTGAGTTACCCATCTAATGCTCGATCTTGTTAGAATCCGTCCTTATAGAGTTTTCCCTTCTTACCCTTTCGTAAGTACAGTGGAGATCCTGAAGGAAGGATGACAATTTCATCATGATGACCTGAATTAGTGAAATAAATACATCAATGTAATGGATCGACCTCTTCGAGTAGAGCGGCCAAGACCGAGAAGATTCATTAGAATTTTGTAACCAGACCTTTCCCCCTTACTCCCCCTCTTAAATCTCGGGACAAGATTTCTTGTAGTCGAGGAGATTTGTAACACCCCAGGTGTCATGCTATAGTAATCTTCCACTAATGGTGCCATGTCGTCAGGTTTGGCTTAGCCAAATTTCCACTTTAATAAATTAAAGCCAATTTTAAATTTTAAATAAAGCCAAATTCTTATTTTCTTCAAACTATCAAATAAAAATGTTCAGTGAGTTGCAAATAATCACTTGCTAAATTTCATGTAATAGTTGAAATTTTTAAAAATATAAAAATGCTCCTGGTAATTATTTTAGAGGAGCAACAACATTAAGTAAACACGTTTAAATTCAAACCTAAATTTGAACAGTCCCTATTGGCCTCAAACTTTTTGTGCAACCTTATAGTGTTGACTAGGATTTATGAGCAAAGTCTCACCTTTAAGAAAAATCTTTTGATAGGTGCAATAATAGGAAGCAACACGGGAAATAAGAAACTGAATATATAAAAGCAAGAAGTTAAAAGGGGTATTGTTCTACTGGGCCGAGAAAGCACAGTGTGAGGCCCAACCCACCACCACCGTTATCCCCCACCTCCTGTTCAGGGGTGGATCGTGGCGTTCATCCCCCGACGCCATGGCCGGCGGTGTGCACGTGTCGGCCATCCCGTTGCCCCTGTGACAACCCCGACACCCCTCCCTCGAAACCCTAATCCCCTTTCCCCATCTCGCTCACTCACTCTCTCGATCCGAAGCTCGCACCCGAGCGAAGCCATCTCCGTCGCTCACCATTGCCGTGGCCACTGGCCAAGCCTCACCGTTCTGAGGTGTCCAAGAGGATCTTTGTCCTCATCGACTTCACCTGCGCCCACTAGATGGACCTGAACAGTCGCAGTCATCGATCCCCTTCGCCGGTCGTCCGCCCCGTCCACCACCGTCGATCCGCTACCTCCGCACCTCCGTCGATCTCGTCATCCGCATCGATGTGAGCTCCACCACTTCCCCGTTTATTCCCGAGCTCAGATTCGAGCTTGAGCACCCTCATGCCGCTTCGTAGCTGTCGTCGTCGTCGTGACCGAAACCGCCGTAGCACCACCGTCTCGCTCGCCTGTGGACGCGCTGGAGTTTCAGCCGCGCCCATGCACGCGTTCTCCCTCCTGCTACTGCCCGTTGCCGCTCCCCTATCATGCGTAGACGCTCCTAGCACACACGCCCGCCTTCTGCCCCCACGCTCGGGCTTCCCCTCCCGCTGCTCGCCTCGGGCCTCTGCCGCAGCAACTCCCCTGGCCGCCTGCATGGCTCCCCTCCGCCCCGCCGTGCATGCTCCGGTCAGCCATGCCCACCAAGCCGCGCCGGCTCCGCCCACCGCACCTCACCGACGCGCACTGCCGCCGGTGATACGTCTCCAACGTATCTAAAATTTTTGATTGCTCCATGCTACTTTATCTACTGTTTTGGACTATATTGGGCTTTATTTTCCATTTTTAAGTTATTTTTGGGACTAACCTATTAACTTGAGGCCCAGCCCAGAATTGCTATTTTTTGCCTATTTTAGTGTTTCGAAGAAACGGATTATCAAACGGAGTCCAAACGGAATGAAACCTTCAGGAACGTGATTTTCTCACCGAACGTGATCCAGGAGACTTGGACCGTACTCCAAGACGTAACAGAGGCAGTCACGAGGGTGGGGGGCGCGCCCCACCCTAGGGCGCGCCCCCCTGCCTCGTGGCCCCCCTGTTGCTCCACCGACGTACTCCTTCCTCCTATATATACCTATGTATCCCCAAACGATCAGAACAGGAGCCAAAAACCTAATTCCACCACCGCAACCTTCTGTATCCACGAGATCCCATCTTGGGGCCTGTTCCGGAGCTCCGCCGGAGGGGGCATCCACCACAGAGGGCTTCGACATCAACACCATAGCCCCTCCGATGAAGTGTGAGTAGTTTACTTCAGACCTTCGGGTCCATACCTAGTAGCTAGATGGCTTCTTCTCTCTTTTGGGATCTCAATATAATGTTCTTTCCCTCTCTCGTGGAGATCTATTCGATGTAATCTTCTTTTTGTGGTGTGTTTGTTGACATCGATGAATTGTGGGTTTATGATCCAGTTTATCTATGAACAATATTTGAATCTTCTCTGAATTCTTTTATGTATGATTGAGTTATCTTTGCAAGCCTCTTCGAATTATCCTTTTGGTTTGGCCAACTAGATTGGTAGTTCTTGCAATGAGAGAAGTGCTTAGCTTTGGATTCACTCTTGCGGTGTCCTTTCCCAGTGACAGAAGGGGCAGCAAGGCACGTATTGTATTGTTGCCATCGAGGATAACAAGATGTTTTTTTATCATATTGCATGAATTTATCCCTCTACATCATGTCATCTTGCTTAAGGCGTTACTCTATTTTTAGATGCATGCTGGATAGCGGTCGATTAGTGGAGTAATAGTAGTAGATGCAGAATCGTTTCGATCTACTTGTCTCGGACGTGATGCCTATATACACGATCATACCTAGATATACTCTAACTATGCTCAATTCTGTCAATTGCTCAACAGTAGTTTGTTCACCCACCATAGAATATCTATGCTCTTGAGAGAAGCCACTAGTGAAACCTATGGCCCCCAGGTCTATTCTCATCATATCAATCTCCGTTACTTTATTACTTGCTTTATTTTTACTTGGCCTTTTACTTTTCAATTTGCATCTATCTATCAAAAATACCAAAAATATTATTTATCATCTCTATCAAGATCTCACTCTCGTAAGTGACCGTGAAGGGATTGACAACCCCTAATCGTGTTGGTTGCGAGGAGCTATCGTTTTGTGTAGGTACGAGGGACTTCTGCGTGGTCTCCTACTGGATTGATACCTTGGTTCTCAAAAACTGAGGGAAATACTTACACTACTTTGCTGCATCATCCTCTCCTCTTCGGGGTAATCCAACGCAGTGCTTAAGAGGTAGCAAGAAGTATTTCTAGCGCCATTGTCGGGGAGGCTCACGCGAGTAAGTCAACCATACCAAGTACCCATCACAATCCCTATCTCTCGCATTACATTATTTGCCATTTGCCTCTCGTTTTCCTCTCCCCCACTCCACCCTTGCCGTCTTATTCGCCCTCTCTTTCCCTATCTCCTCCTCTCTTTCCCGTTTGCCTTTTCCCATTGCCTTTTTTTTGCTCGTGTGCTAGTTTGCTTTCTTGTTGTCATGGCTAATCTCATATCTTCTCCGTTATCTCCTGAGAATGAAGTTCTAAATTTTAAACAAAGGGAGGGAGAAAAGCTAAAGGACGCTTGGTATAGAATTTGCAATGCTCAAAATAGATCTACCAGGAAGCAATCTACTTCAGTTCTTCTTCGTAATTTTTACGTAGGTGCTAATCCTTGGTATAGATATATCCTTGATACCATTACCAGAGGGAATTTCTTGGGTAGCCATATTTTTTATTCTTATAATGCTTTAATAGATTTATTTGGCTCACCACCTCTTTTGATTAATGGAACTATGTTAACTTTGGAGCATGTGATGCAAAGACTTGAAGCTATTGAGAATAAATTTGCTACCATTGAATCAATTGAAAATCTTGATAAAAAGATCCACAATCAAATTACCCAATATGGATCTAAGGTAGCAATGACTTTGAAAAATATTAAAGAAAAAGAACCCATAGTTAATGAGAAAATAAATCTAGATTCCACAAGAATCGATAAAATTGAGGGTATCATTACCAACTTGGGAACTGCTTTTTCTTCCATTCAAAACACTCCAAGTTCGTCTACTAAAAATACTAAACTTATTTATGTTCCTAAGAATAAGGGTGAATCATCTAGTAAGGAAACTGCGGATCTTAAATCTATAAGTGTTCATCCCAATCTTTTTACCATCATTAAGGAACCATTTGCTATAAATGAATTTTTCGATCTTTTGCCTGAAAATTTGACAATTACTAGAAAGAAAGAAAATTCTAAAGGAGGTAGATGCCTCATTGAAGAATTGCCAACCAAAGATGGCAATACCTAGATCTATCCTTGCTTTTATGCCTAGCTAGGGGCGTTAAACGATAGCGCTTGTTGGGAGGCAACCAAATTTTATTTTTGTTTTTTGTTTTTGCTTCTGTTTAGGAATAAATAATCCATCTAGCCTCTGTTTGGATGTGGTTTTATGTTTTAATTAGTGTTTGTGCCAAGTAGAACCTATAGGATAACCTACGATGATAGTTGATTTGATTCTGCTGAAAAACAGAAACTTTGCGCGCATGAATATAATTTTGTTAAATCACAGCAACGTGATTTTGCGTTGATTCTTTTTGCTGCTGATCAATAAATAAATTTTCCAGGACTTCCTATTTTGGTAGAATTTTTAGAAATACATAAGTTTGCGATAGTTACAGATTACTACAGACTGTTCTGTTTTTGACAGATTCTGTTTTGCGTGTGTTGTTTGCTTATTTTGATGAATCTATGGCTAGTAAAATAGTTTATAATCAATAGAGAAGTTGCAATACAGTAGGTTTAACACCAATATAAATAAATAATGAGTTCATTACAGTACCTTGAAGTAGTCTATTGTTTTGTTTCTCTAACGGAGCTCACGAGATTTCTATTGAGTTTTGTGTTGTTAAGTTTTCAAGTTTTGGGTGATTTCTTTTGATGGATTATGGAACAAGGAGTGGCAAGAGCCTAAGCTTGGGGATGCCCATGGCACCCCCAAGATAATCCAAGGACACCAAAACTTCAAAGCTTAGGGATGCCCAGAAGGCATCCCCTCTTTCGTCCACTTCCATCGGTAATTTACTTGGAGCTATATTTTTATTCACCACATGATATGTGTTTTGCTTGGAGCGTCCTGTATTATTTGCGTGTTTGCTTGTTAGTTTACCACAATCATCCCTGCTGCACACACCTTTTGAGAGAGCCATACATGAATTGGAATTTGTTAGAATACTCTATGTGCTTCACTTATATCTTTTGAGCTTGATAGTTTTGCTCATAGTGCTTCACTTATATCTTTTGAGCGTGATAATTTTTGCTCTAGTGCTTCACTTAGATCTTTTAGAGCACGGTGGTGGAATTGTTTTAAAGAAACTATTGATCTCTCATGCTTCACTTAGATTATTTTGAGAGTCGTTAATAGCATGGTAATTTGCTTAATGTTAATATACTTGGTATTGAAGATATGTGAAACTTTCTTTTGAGTGAATTGAATAATAAGATAAGTTTGATGCTTGATAATTGTTTTGAGACATGGAGGTGATAATATCAAAGTCATGCTAGTTGAGTAATTATAAATTTGAGAAATGCTTGTGTTGAAGTTTGCAAGTCCCGTAGCATGCACGCATGGTTAAAGTTGTGTAACAAATTTGAAACATGAAGTGTACCTGGCTTGTGCATCCTTATGAGTGGCGGTCGGGGACAAGCGATGGTCTTTTCCTACCAATCTATCCCCCTAGGAGCATGCGCGTAGTACTTGATTTTTGATGACTTATAAATTTTTGCAATAAGTATATGAGTTCTTTTGAATAATGTTGAGTCCATGGATTATACGCACTCTCATCTTTCCGCCTTTGCTAGCCTCTTCGGTAATGTGCATTGCCCTTTCTCACCTTGAGAGTTGGTGCAAACTTCGCCGGTGCATCCAAACCCCATGATACGGTACGCTCTATCACACATAAACCTCCTTATATCTTCCTCAAAACAGCCACCATACCTACCTATCATGGCATTTCCATAGCCATTCCGAGATATATTGCCATGCAACTTCCATCATCATCATCATGACATACATTACTATTGTCATATTGTCATTGCATGATCATGTAGTTGACATCGTATTTGTGGCAAAGCCACCATGCATTATTTTTCATACATGTCACTCTTGATTCATTGCACCATCCTGGTACACCGCCGGAGGCATTCATATAGTCATATCTTGTTCTAAGTTTCGAGTTGTAATCCTTATGTTGTAATCAATAGAAGTGTGATGATCATCATTATTAGAGCATTGCCCAAATAATAAAAAAAAGAAAACAAACAGAAAGGCCAAAAGAAAAAAGGCCCAAAAAAAGAAAATAAAAAGGGCAATGCTACTATCTCTTTTCCACACTTGTGCTTCAAAGTAGCACCTTGTTCTTCATGTAGTGAGTCTCATATATTGTGCTTCAAAGTAGCACCTTGTTCTTCATGTAGTGAGTCTCATAAGTTGTCTTTTTATACTAGTGGAATTTTTCATTATAGAACTTGGCTTGTATATTCCTACAATGGGCTTCCTCAAATGCCCTTGGTCTTCGTGAGCAAGCAAGTTGGATGCACACCCACTAGTTTTCTTTTGTTGAGCATTCATAGCTCTAGTGCATCCGTTGCATGGCAATCCCTACTCCTCATGTTAACACCAATTAATGGGCATCTCCATAGCCCGTTGATTATCCTCGTCAATGTGAGACTTTCTCCTTTTTTGTCTTCTCCACACAATCCCCATCATCATATTCTATTCCACCCATAGTGCTATATCCATGGCTCACGCTCATGTATAGCGTGAAGATTGAAAAAGTTTGAGATTATTTAAGTATGAAACAATTGCTTGGCTGTCATCGGGGGTATAGAAGTTGGGAACATCTTTGTGTGATGAAAATGAAGCATAGCCTAACTATATGATTTTGTAGGGATGAACTTTCTTTTGCCATGCTATTTTGAGAAGACATGATTGCTTTGATTAGTATGCTTGAAGTATTATTATTTTTGTGTCAATATGAACTTTTGTCTTGAATCTTTTGGATCTGAATATTCATGCCACAATTAAGAAGATTTACATTGAAATTATGCCAAAGTATCACTCCGCATCAAAAATTCTTTTTTATCATTTACCTACTCGAGGACGAGCAGGAATTAAGCTTGGGGATGCCTGATACGTCTCCAACGTATCTATAATTTTTGATTGCTCCATGCTACTTTATCCACTGTTTTGGACTATATTGGGCTTTATTTTCCAGTTTTATATTATTTTTGGGACTAAACTATTAACCGGAGGCCCAGCCCAGAATTGCTGTTTTTTGCCTATTTCAGTGTTTCGAAGAAACGGAATATCAAACGGAGTCCAAACGGAATGAAACCTTCGGGAACGTGATTTTCTCACCGAACGTGATCCAGGAGACTTGGACCCTACTCCAAGACGTAATAGAGGCGGTCACGAGGGTGGGGGGTGCCCCCCCTAGGGCGCGCCCCCTGCCTCGTGGCCCCCCTGTTGCTCCACCGACGTACTCCTTCCTCCTATATATACCTACGTATGCCCAAACGATCAGAATAGGAGCCAAAACCTAATTCCACCGCCGTAACCTTCGGTATCCACGAGATCCCATCTTGGGGCCTATTCCGGAGCTCCGCCGGAGGGGGCATCCACCATGGAGGGCTTCTACATCAACACCATAGCCCCTTCGATGAAGTGTGAGTAGTTTACTTCAGACCTTCAGGTCCATAGTTAGTAGCTAGATGGATTCTTCTCTCTTTTTTGATCTCAATACAATGTTCTCCCCCTCTCTCGTGGAGATCTATTCGATGTAATCTTCTTTTTGCGGTGTGTTTGTTGATACCAATGAATTGTGGGTTTATGATCCAGTTTATCTATGAACAATATTTGAATCTTCTCTGAATTATTTTGTGTATGATTGAGTTATCTTTGCAAGTCCCTTCGAATTATCCTTTTGGTTTGGCCAACTAGATTGGCAGTTCTTGCAATGGGAGAAGTGCTTAGCTTTGGGTTCAATCTTGCGGTGTCCTTTCCCAGTGACAGAAGGGGCAACAAGGCACGTATTGTATTGTTGCCATCGAGGATAAGAAGATGGGTTTTTTATCATATTGCATGAATTTATCCCTCTACATCATGTCATCTTGCTTAAGGCATTACTCTATTTTTAACTTAATACTCTAGATGCATGCTGGATAGCGGTCGATGAGTGGAGTAATAGTAGTAGATGCAGAATCGTTTCGATCTACTTGTCTCGGACGTGATGCCTATATACATGATCATACCTAGATACACTCATAACTATGCTCAATTCTGTCAATTGCTCAATAGTAATTTGTTCACCCATCGTAGAATATCTATGCTCTTGAGAGAAGCCACTAGTGAAACCTATGGCCCCCGGGTCTATTCTCATCATATCAATCTCCATTACTTTATTACTTGCTTTGTTTTTACTTTGCCTTTTACTTTTCACTTTGCATCTATCTATCAAAAATACCAAATATATTATTTATCATCTCTATCAAGATCTCACTCTTGTAAGTGACCGTGAAGGGATTGACAACCCCTAATCGCGTTGGTTGCGAGGAGCTATCGTTTTGTGTAGGTACGAGGGACTTGTGCGTGGTCTCCTACTGGATTGATACCTTGGTTCTCAAAAACTAAGGGAAATACTTACGCTACTTTGCTGCATCATCCTCTCCTCTTCGGGGAAATCCAACGCAGTGCTCAAGAGGTAGCAGCCGGCTCAGACCAGCCGCTGTCGTGCTAAGTGGCTGGGACTGCTGCTCGCTGCCTCACGCGAGGCCATGGCGAGCACATCTTGATATCCTGGCTGTGTCTCTGCCATGTAGGGCTAGCCCTATTTACATTAGTGCTAATTTTATTTAGTATTAATTTAATTAGAAATTATTTTAATAGAAAGTGATAGATGGGCCCCTTCGTTATATAAACTGTTTAATTAAAACTCTACTAGAAACTAACTCAATGACAGCGAGGACCCACATTTACTATTCACCTTTTGACTGTCAAATGTTGACTGGGTCAACTCTGCTGATTGGACCCCCCTGGCCCCATTGTCATACACTCTGGTAGAGTAGGACTAGGTGACAAGAGTAATTACTCTTTTTTTAATTCAAATTAATATAATCCTATAATTTCAGAAATTCAAATAAACTTTGAAAAATCATATAAAATAATCCGTAACTCAGATGAAAATACTTTGTACATGAAAGTTGCTCAGAACGACGAGACGAAATGAAATACATGGTCTTTTGTCAGCCACACGTCCCTAGCATAGCGAACACGCAACTTTCCCCCTCCGGTTCACCTGTCCGAATACGCGAGACACCGGGGATACTTTCCCGGATGTTTCCCCCCTTTGCCGGTAGCACCTACTAACGCGTTAGGGCACACCTAGCACCGCTCATTGTCATGGCATGCATCGTCATGATTATGTTTGCATTGTATTTATTATTTCTTCCCCCTCTTCTCCACGCTGCTGCTGCCCCGTTCGACTACGGAGTTGACGACCCCTCCTTATTGCCAGAGCAACTAGGCAAGCCCCCCCTGATCACCAGATATCGCCTATTCTTCTCTCTAATGCTTGCATTAGAGTAGTGTAGCATGTTACTGTTTGGTTAATCCTATTCTGTTGCATAGCCTATCATTGTTGCTACAGTTGTTGATACCTTACCCGCAATCCTAAAAGCTTAGTATAGGATGCTAGTTTATCATCAGTTTCCCTACATTCTTGTCAGTCTGCCTTGCTATACTATCGGGCCGTGATCACTCGGGAGGTGATCACGGGTATATACTATACATATATACATACTATACAGATGGTGACTAATGTCGGGTCGGCTTGTGAGTACCCGCAAGTGATTCCGATGTGGGGGCTGGAAGGACAGTTGGCTCCATCCCTGTAGAGGTGGGCCTGGGTTCCCGATGGCCCCTGACTGTTACTTTGTGGCGGAGCGATAGGGAAGGTTGAGACCACCTAGGGAAGAGGTGGGCCTGGCCCTGGTCGGCGTCCGCGGTTACTTCAAGATAACACACTTAACGAGATCTTGGTATTTGATCTGAGTCTGGCCACTGGCCTATACGCACTAACCAACTATGTGGGAACAGTTATGGGCACTCGACGTCGTGGTATTAGCCGAAGCCTTCTTGACGTCATTGACTGAGCGGCGCACGCCGGATTAGACTGGAACACCTGCTCTTGTATTAGGGAGGCTAGGTCTGCTTCCGTCCGCCCTCGCAACATGCAGGTGTGCAATGGGCGATGGGCCCAAACCCCTGCGCGCATAGGATTTAGACCGGCGTGCTGACCTCTCTGTTGTGCCTTGGTAGGGCTGCGACGTGTTGATCTTCCGAGGCCGGGCATGACCCAGGAAAGTGTGTCCGGACAGAGGGATCGAGCGTGTTGGGTTATGTGCTGCACCCCTGCAGGGAAGTTTATCTATTCGAATAGTCGTGTCCCTCGGTAAAAGGATGACCCGGAGTTGTACCTTGACCTTATGACAACTAGAACCGGATACTTAATAAAACACACCCAGACAAGTTCCAGAGACAACCCGGTGATCGCTTTTCCACAGGGCGACGAGGGGAGGATCGCCGGGTAGGATTATGCTATGCGATGCTACTGGAGGACTTCAATCTACTCTCTTCTACATGCTGCAAGACGAAAGCTGCCAGAAGCGTAGTCTTCGATAGGACTAGCTATTCCCCTCTTATTCTGGCATTCTGCAGTTCAGTCCACCGATATTGCCTCTTTACACATATACCCATGCATATGTAGTGTAGATCCTTGCTTGCGAGTACTTTGGATGAGTACTCACGGTTGCTTTGCTCCATCTTTTCCCCCTTTTTTCCTCTTCTTCCCAGATGCCGCAGCCAGACGCTGGAGTCCAGGAGCCATAGGATCCCGAGGATGGTTCTACAAGGAGTTCGGCTTCGAGGAGTAGTTAGGAGGTCCCAGGCAGGAGGCCTGCGCCTCTTTCGATCTGTATCCTAGTTTGTGCTAGCCATCTTATGGCAACTTGTTTAACTTATATCTATAGTCAGATATTGTTGCTTCCGCTGACTCGTTTATGTTCGAGCACTTGTATTCGAGCCCTCGAGGCCCCTGGCTTGTAATATGATGCTTGTATGACTTTTTTTACTTTTAGAGTTGTGTTGTGATATCTTCCCGTGAGTCCCTGATCTTGATCGTACACATTTGCGTGCATGATTAGTGTACGATTGAATCAGGTGCGTCACAATCTATTTTTTAACTTTTCCTTGTACTAAGCGGGAATACTGCTTGGGCATCCAAATCCTTAAACCCAAAGTTGTGCCAAATGAGTGCACCATACCTACCTATATGCGGTATTTCCATCCCATTCCAAGTAAATTTGTATGTGCCAACTCTAATTTTCAAAATGAACTTACTTTTTGTGTGCCCTTACCGCTCGTGAAGTGGTAGGGGGCGGCCGATATTTTCCATGCTAGGTATGTTATTCCCAAGATGAGTTTCTATTCACTTGTTATTGCACGAGAGTGTGGCCGGTAATAGGGATGCCAAGTCCCAAAATGAAAAAAAGGATTACTTTATGTTGTCAAATAATAAATTCCTTGGAAAGTGTTGGTATGGAAGGCACCCGTGGATATGGCTAGCCATGGATTGTGAAATAATGGTGAAAAAGAAATAAACTTTATTTTATGTTTGGGAACTGCCTACGATTTACCTAGCATGGAAGATATTGGGAATTCTCGGTCGTTTCCCAGGAAAAGCATGCTTCTCAAAACAATTTTTATCTCTCAATTTAAGCTTTGAGCTCTAGCACCTCTACAAATCTCTACTTCCCTCTGCGAAGGTCCTATCTATTTACTTTTATGCAATTTTTATTTTTATTTGAGTCTCCATCTTCTCTTATAAAGAACCAACTAGGGAACACTATTGTCATACTTGTGCATTGGATGTAGGATCAATGATTGAGCATAATGGGCTAGGCATAGCTTTCTTTCGCATTGACATTTTTAAAGACATGGTTGCTTGTCAGTATGCTTGAGTATTGATGTCTTCATGTCAAATTATAGACTATCGCTTTCAATCATTCAAGTTGAAATATCCATGCCACAAAGAAAAGAGTATATGATGAATATGATAGGTAGCATTCCACATCAAAAATTCTGTTTTCGATTGCTACATTATCACGATGAGTTTTATGAGAAAGAGTTGCTGTTATGATGCTAGAAAAAGTGATTGAAATTACCATTGATCAAACTTATGCACTATGCTAGCATTTGCATTTCATAAATTATTTCTTTCATCATTTACCTACTCGAGGACGAGCAGGAAGTAAACTTGGGGCTGCTGATACATCTCCAACGTATCTATAATTTATGAAGTACTCAGGCCATGTTTACAACAATTTTATATGGTTTGGGTGCAATTTTATATGATTTAAATGGAACTAACCAGGACTGACAATGTTTTTAGCAGAACTACCGTGGTGTTCTTCTTTTTTGTGCAGAAATCAAAGTTGTGCTCACTTTTGTTACTTGCTACCTTGCTATTTATTATTGTTACTACCACAAAAATCAATATCTACTATCATTACTACACTTGTATCGCTATCTCTTCGCCGAACTAGTGGACCTATACAATTTACCATTGTATTTGATGTCTTGGGACACAAGAGACTTTTTGTTATTTGGCTGTAGGGTTGTTTGAGAGAGACCATCTTCATCCTACGCCTCCCATGGATTGATAAACCTTAGGTCATCCACTTGAGGGAAATTGCTACTGCCCTACAAAACTCTGCGCTTGGAGGCCCAACAAGAGTCTACAAGAACAAGTTGTGTAGTAGACATCAAGCTAAAACCCCATGTTTCCTTGCTCAAACAATTTTGAATTTTTTCCATCATGTAGTACTTCCAAGGAAACCTTAAGTCTAGTAGATCAACTCCATTTGCTTCTTGGAAGTTCATCAAATACTTCCCTCTAACTATGATCTAAAACTGAATTTCCTCAAAACTCACACTTACTTATTTTGTTGAACCAGTCACACCGCCTTATTTATCGTCTAATGAAGCCGCATCCTACCAATTTCCATATCCAACAAAAACTTCTAGATCACCCTGACATTATGTTGAACACCTTAAGCTCATGGCATAATTTTGCAAACTTTCTGAACTCCATATGTCACTTGATCCCTGAGCCAAACCATCTTGTCCCTCACCGCTAACACCCATAGTAACACCACCATGCTAAAACTGATGACCAAGGGAGCTTATAAGATCACCCTGGCAATCTATCAAGCACCCGGTGTGCACGTCCAAAGCGTGTCCAGAGCGCTTGTATTGCAGGCTTTGGCATTGAGCTACTGCTGCCCTCGCTCATCCTGGTCTTCTTCCAGATCACCAGGTCGCCCTGAGCCTTGCTGACACCTTCCCTTGGCTCCTAGAGCTGACCACCATCGCCCACAACAGCGACAGTCATCACCATCTTAGGCACGCCACCGCCCAAGATGCGTGGATCATCTCCAAGCCATCCATCATGCTCCACTATTATTGTGGGCCGCCGACATCCATCACCGAACCCCATTGTCCACAACCAACCTCCCCACCGTCCGCGGTTGGTATCGATGGTCGCCGCCGAGTCTGTTGAAATAGCTCTCAACTAAACCGCCTCTCTGGTGCTATAAAAACCACCCCTGAGATCGCTCAGCTCATCACCACACCTCCCTCTCCCTTTGTGATCTTCCCCAAGCAGCAGAATGACCAGGAACAGTCGTCTTCCTCACCTCCGGTCGAGGCAACTGTCGTTGCTCTTTGTTTGATTCCGACACCAAAAGAGCTTCCTCCTCTCCACTCTCTTCACCAACAGCCTCCTCTTGACCCTCTAATACATTCCACCCTCCAATCCCGCTCGGGATCGATTAGGGGAAAAAGCCCTCTTACACCTCCACCGGAGCTCTTCGAGAGTGCTCGCCCCGGCAACTCCGTCCACTCTGGTGACCATGGCGAGTACTCAAAGGGTCGCCTTGACCTCTTGATCCTTCGCTTATGCCAAGCTCGTCGAGAGGTCCAGTCGTTCTTCGGCAATTGACTGTGGTGAGGCTCCTCTGCTCTGCCGCAGGAGAAGGGGCGCGGGCGACTGGTCAAACTGACCAGTGGGCCCATGGGACCCACTGTCACTGACCCAGAAGGCACGTTGAATCATTTTAAGTGAAAAATTATTTCCGTGAGTATGTATTCTGTTATAGATAGCACATTTTAGTCTGAACCGTTTTCTTTTTAAGTTTAAATCAAAATCAGAATTTTGACCAAACATAGGCTATCTCTAATTTGTAAACCACAACTAGAAATGAATTGATTTTTTTCTATTATTCCTCTTTTTTGTCTAGTTTTTTAGTATTTATTTCAAAAATTTATAAACAACCTTTTGTACTGTTTTGAATTTATGTGACTTTTGTATATTTTTGAAAATAGGAAAATGGAGGGAAATGATTTCTTCAAAGCTTTGGGATTGTACTAAACACCCCTACATACTCAAGGCAAGCATCTTGGACACTTGATATGATGACTGCTTGGTTGATTACTTGCTAGAATTTTTTAAGTAGGCTTATGTTAACTCAGATGGAATTGCATATAGATGATCATGCATATGTGGTCCCTTGTCAGTATTTGATTTTACTTCAGCAAGAAACATTTGTGCCACACATGCCTATGCTTGTTCTGACTAACCTGTAGGAAAGAATTTGTCACTAGTAGAAGTGACCATCAGATAGAAATCTTGTTGTGAGAGAACGACCGATGATGGCATGTTGGGACATGCCGGGTTGTGACCCTATTGGTACTAAATAAATGTATCGTGCTAACCACTATAGGAAACATAAACCTCCCGAGTCAACCATAGATTGAGTCTTGTTCCCGTAACCCACAAACATGATTCGTGCTACCACATGTCCCTGCCATAGGTAGGGTATGGTCCAGTAAGTTGTTAGCCCCTTTCCTTCACACACACCATACAAGAGGCCATAGTAAGTGATACCATTGGCCCTGGTAGGCTTGTCACTTGGTCGGGGGCATGAATGGCCGATTGGGACTCCTCTTGAATTTTCATGCTATTGGAGGCTGTTGCGTGAGGCCTTCCCACTTACAGTTTTACGTTACCGTTGCTTTGGGTGATTCCTGGCTCGAAGGCTTATAGCTGGTGTGTTCTGGTCAGCTGTGTTTTCAACCCAAAGTCCGTAATTCAAATTACTCAATGTTTCGGTTGGCTAAAGAAATCCTTTACTTGTGGGTAAAGAGTGCACCCTCTTGAGAGTTTACAAATGTATTCGAATAGTCATGTTCGCGGTTAATGGCTATAGTCTGGGATGGGTCAAGTGACGGTCTTGGTGTCGGTCTTCGGAGGAGAAGAATTAAATCAGAAATTGATTATGATTTATAATGAATGATTATTATCACTAATTCTATTATGAACTAACCGCTGTGTTGGTCGATACTTGCATGTGTATTTTAATTTTCATTAAAAGCCCTTTATGAGGCGTCACTTCACACACATGACTATGGCATTTATTTTCGAGGCGTCGCTTCAGACACCCGACTGGCTCATATATTTTTTATTTCCGGGTTTCACAAGACGGTTCTACCTCCTAGAAATCCATCTTTGCCATTGATTTTATTTGGATTAAAGACCTTTGTGTGGCGTCACGAAGACACCCAATTGTGGCATTATTTTACATTTTCTATTGAGTTCTTTCGAGACGGTTCTACCTCCTGGAACCCAACTTTAAATTATTGTGTGCTAGTATGATTTACTTAGACCTTGCTGATATTGGTCTGTTAACCGTTATTTTTTGTGCAAGTATAATACCCCACATGATTGCATTAAGTTCTTGTCCTGGCATTGTAGAATACACTTAAAGATTAATTGCATGCATCCTGGCTGCTTTATTATATCTTTTGTTCATGATATTTGTGAGTACATTCAAACATACTCACTGGCTTATCCTTGGCTATTTTCTTGGTCAGATCATGATTCAGTGGAAGGCGCTAGGCTGACATCCCGGCAGCATAGGAATCAGAGATAGCAGCCACGTGAGATAGGAATTATCTAGCTCAGTCGTTCCTATGGGAATGGAGGCCCATCAACATTGGAGATCCATGAGTCACTTCCGTCATCCATTGTTAGGAATCATTGTTATACTCATTAGACCTTTATGGTCTTGTATCCAAATTCTTGTAATTGCTTGGTATTCTGTATCAAGGATGTTTCCACTAGCGAACAATGATCTTGGGGCTGGTGATGACACGAGGGTTATTTTTTGGGATTTTTTGTCCCGGAAAGCCGTCCCTCACACTCCCAAGTCTCCCACTGATAAATAGGCTCTGGGATTGGCTCTGGCTCAGGTGCTTGGGGCAGTGTCAAGCCCCAGTAAGCATAAATGTCCTTGAGCATTATAGTGTACTTGCCGCTAGAAAGATTGAACAAATATGGTGCAGGCAAAGTAATAATATCACGAGTACCCTGACTAAACACCAAGTTAAACCAAAATCGTCTCACAAAAGAGTTAAAAAAATTATGATCAACCATGCTACCAGAATCAAGATATTTGGTAGGTAAAAGCTCCTCCTCCGCGTGTCTAGTAGGAATCCCAAAATGTCTAGCGAGGCGGGAAGCATAAATACCACCATAAATAACGCTCTTCGAATGGTTAGTTTGTAACCGTCGAGCAACAATAGCCCCCAAACTAAAAGTTCTATCGACAAAAAGGGCATGGCGTAAAATAACTAGATTAGGTGAACTGAGTGTTCCACTCTCCCACCTACTAGTTAAACACCTCCCAGCAAATAATGAGTAATAGCGCAGAATGGGAAAAATGTAAACTAGCAACTCTAGCATCAAACACTCCTCCCGTCTCCCCCATAGTCACTACAAATATAAAATCCATGACATCCCTAGGATGTGGCTCTAGAGGGCTGCCCTCATTATGAATTTTGCATAATTGGCCAAACCTATCAAGTGTCATTTCTTGGGGGTGTCATAGAGGTGAAATGATATGGTGGTTATCTGCCTCCTAGAATGAAAGTAGAAATGTATTGGTAAGGAGGGCTGATCACACTTATCTTCAAGGAATGGGATGAGGTCGGCATATTTCGCCAGATGATAAAAATCGTCGTGAATGCCCACATCCCTCAAGAATGTGTTGCATGCCCATTCGCACGGCCTCACCTCGGCTGAACGAGGAAGGTTGTACATAGGCTTCTCCTTGGGAGTTTCCTCAAAACTTCGGCCCAAAGAACCCCTCAACATCCTGCTAATCATTTTCTTTCCTCTAAAATTTTTAGTCCCCAAAATAAATGTGAACAAAACTTAAAAAAGTTGATAGCAACTACTCCCATAAGTGTCTAGAGGCTATATCATGCATCCAAATTACTCTGAACCATACAAATTCAACATGCTAGCTCATATATGTGGTCACCAATAGTAGCAAAGTTTGCAAAAGATAAAGCACCAAAACAAAAACTATTTGGACCATTGGAGGAGTCACTGATAACCCACAAGTATATAGGATCGAAACAGTTTTCGGGGGTAGAGTATTCAACCCAAATTTACAGATTCGATACAAGGTGGCCAAAGAATATTTACAAGTATTAGCAGCTGAGTTGTCAATTCAACCACACCAAGAGATTAATTATCTGCAACAAAGTGATCGGTAGCAAAGTAGTATGATAGTTTTGATGATAATAGTAGCAACAATAGTAACGGTAACAGTGATAGCAATAATTTTGTAGAAGTAACGATAGCAATAGAGGCAGTAGTAACTTAGCAAGAACAATATAAGGTAAATTCATAGGCATTGGATTGGTGATTTGTTGGATGATATTCATCATGAGACAGTCATAACCTAGGGCGATACAGCACTAGCTCCAGTTCATAAATATAATATAGGCATGTATTCCATAAATAGTCATACGTGCTTATGGAATGATCTTGCATGCCATCTTTTGTCCTACCCTCCCATGGCAGTGGGGTCCTATTGGAAACTAAGGGATATTAAGGCGTCCTTCTAATAGAGAACCGTAATAAAGCATTAGCACACGATAAATACATGAACTCCTCAAACTACGGTCATCATCGGGAGTGGTCCTGACTATTGTCACTCCGGGGTTGCCGGATCATAACACGTAGTAGGTGACTATAACTTGGAAGATCGGATCTAGAACATGGATATAATGGTGATAACATAAACGTTTTAGATCCGAAATCATGGCACCCGGGCCCAAAGTGACAAGCATTAAGCATGGCAAAGTCATAGCAACATCAATCTCAGAACATAATGGATACCAGGGATCAGGCCCTAACAAAACTAACTTGATTACATGATGAATCTCATCCAACTCCTCACCAACTAGTGAGACTACGAAGGAATTACTCACTCCCAGTGGGGAGCATCATGGAATCAGCGATGGAGAGGTGTTGATGATGACGAAGATTGAAGATCCCCCTCTCCGGAGCGTCGAACAGACTCTAGATCTGGCGTCCCAATGAAGAATAGGACAGGACGACGGCTTCGTCATGTGAAACACGATAATTCTTTCTCCCTATTTTTTTCTGGAAAAATAGGATTTTATAGGGTTGGTTTTAGGGTCTGCGGGGCCACTAGGTTGGGACAAAACAAGAGGAAAAGCGTTAGGAAAAGTAGATACGATGGAGACGTATCAACTCCCCCAAGCTTAAACCTTTGCTTGTCCTCAAGCAATTCAGTTGATAAACTAAAAGTGAAAAAGAAAAACTTTTACGAACTCTTTTGCTCTTGTTTCAAAAATAAGCTTAAACAAGACCAAGTTTTTTGGCAAAGATTATAACTAACCATGTCAACAATAACTCTTAAAAATTATATTAACTCATATCAATGACATAATCAGCTAGTGAGGAATAACAAGACATCTCAAATAGCAACACGTTGTTAAAACAACCATGATACAATACGATAATAGTGGTATCTCGCTAGCCCTTTCTGAGACCGGAAAACATAAATGCAGAGCACCCCAAAGTTCAAGCAGCGACTAAACATTGTAATTCATGGTAGAAAAGATCCACAAATGATGCACCCAACATTAGCTACACACAGTGCATCAGCATGACAGCAGTGCTCTCAGGTTCTAGCGCTTATTTGAGAAGGTGGTGACACAACATGAAAGTAAATAGATAGTCCCTTCTCAGAGGGAAGTAGTGATTTGCAGAGGTGCCAGAGCTCAAGTTTTTAAAACAGAGGTAAATGGAATTTTGAGACATGCACCCTTCTTGTTTACTTCGCGACCATCAGTTATTGATATCTTCCATGCTAAACAAATTAGTAGCGGTTCCCAAGCGGCAAAGTAAAGGTTTTTGCTCCATAGGAGTTTTTGTTTGATTATTAATGAATTCTTTTTGCAATTTGGGACTGGGAATCCCTATTAACACTCTTCTCTCATGCAGTGGTGAGTGAATAAACACCCAACCTGAGAATAACCCGCTTAGCATGGAAGATACCAACTACCTCCTGTCGCTCTATGAGCAATCCAGGAACACAAAAAGAATATCTGTTTGAAGTTTTTAGAGGTGGCACATGCAAATTTACTTCAGACGGCAGGGTAATAGCGCATATAGGTAGGTATGGTGGACTCATCTGGAATAACTTGCGTTTAAGGTTTTTGATGTACAAGAAGAATTCCCACTTAGTACATGCCAAGGCTAGCAAATAGGTTGAGAAGCAGCCAGCTAGAGAGCAACAACGGTCATGAACATGCATTATGCATAAGTAACATTGGATACTAGCATGAGTAGGATATGAACACCATGAACATAAATATCATAGAGGCTATGTTGGTTTTTATTCAACTACATGCATGAACATGTGGCAAGTCAAGCCACTTGAACATTTAGAGGAGGATACCATATCATCATACTACGTCACAATCATTTTAACGCAATGTTGACATCCAAGATAAATCATTATCCACTTCTAGCTACTTATGCATGGCATGAGAAACTATAATCTCTAATTTTCATTGCAAACATGTTTGATCATAATAGGCTGAAACATGGATACTAGGTTAAACATATTTGCAAAAACAGAACAAGTCAAGTGCATACCCGTTTCTCTCTGCCACGGTTAGTTCACCGAATATCGTCATTATTGCCTTTCACTTGCATGACCGAACGATTTAAAAATAATAATAGTGCAAGAGTGCCGTGGACTAAGCTGGAATCTGCAATCATTTTCTTCAAAAGGAGAAGACAGGGTAATATGGGCTCTTTGTCAGATAAACAATAATGCGAATGAGAGCCACTCAACATTTTCATCATGGTATTATCCTCGATATGACTCAATAAAAAGAAAAGAAATTAAACACACTGAAATATTTTTGGAGTTTTTGTTTTTACATAAACAAGCAAATGAAAAGAGAAAATCAAAAAGAGAAAACTATTTACACGGGAAAGCTCCCAACAAGTAAAAGAAGAACAAGGAAATCTTTTTGTGTTTTCGTTTTAGTGCTACAACAATTTAAACTAAAAAGAAAAAAGAAAAAAGAAGCAAGAAATTTGTTTTTGGATTTTCTCAAAGTTTTTCAAACACACAAGAAGAAAGCAAGAAAATAAATTTAACATGGATATTAAAATGAAAAATGTGAACACCGACAACTGGAATGAAATGTGTGAACATGAATGTAATGTCGATGGAAATACGTACTCCCCCAAGCATAGGCTTTTGGCCTAACTTGGTAATCACCAGTCGCTAGTGTAATGGTCGGAGTGGTAGCTCACGGAGGCTCTCGGTGCGGATGCCTCATCCCGTCGTGCAGCCACAACTGCTACCTTATGAGCTCGGGCCTCGCTCTCAAGAATATAATATCTTCCCCTATTGTGAACATTAAAGAGAGCAGGTGCAGGCAAATATGTGTCCACCACGGAGTCCTTATTAAACATCAAATTCTAAGTGAAATTATGAGGATCTCCTTTAAGGATCTTATGATGTCTCATAGCATCAAATTCTAGGTACTACATGGGTAAAATAGGATCATAGGGCAAAGGTGAAACACCCAGCTCTCTTGGTAAGCGTGTGGCATAAATTCTACCATAAAAATATCCACTACCAGTGTTGTGTTGAAACCTACGTGCAACAATTGCTGCAAGATTGTAACTCATGTCACCGTTAAGAATGGTGTGTATGAGGCTCAAGTCTAGAGCACAAAGTGTACTACAATCTTGTTTGCCTACAACACATTTTCCATTAAATAAAGCGAAATATTGAATTGTGAGAGAATGAATGCTCTTTATTCTACCCTACGTCACTCCCCTAGTCTCACCATAGCAAAGACTAGTCAAGAATATTTCAAACTCTGAACTTGGTGGTTCATCGAGCGAACCCCAGAATGGGATTTTGCAGTGGTGAGCAAACCTTTCTAAAGATATGGTAGATGGATATTCATATAGTTTAAATGACACCCTAGACTCAGAGGGAGGAATTTAAATCCTTTGACAAATTATTCAGTGAGGATGAGGTGTTGGTCACACTTCTCTGAAATGTAGGGACCGAGATCGACATTGTGAACATATTGCTCAAATTCCTCCTTAATGCCCATGCTCACCATATAATCATCACATGGCCATAAGCATGTTTTGGTGGTGGCACTTCGAATGGAACTTTCACTTGGTTCAACATAGGACCGACGAATAGAGCTGCTACTAGAGGATGCCTCCGAGGATCTCCTCCTAGAAGAACTCCTTCCAAAGAAGTTCATAATGTTCGCATACAATTTTCTGAAAATTTTGGTTCACAAAAAATTGTTAACGGAACTTCATAAGAATGGTAGCAACTACTCATGCGGATGTATAGAGGCTGTTGGGGATATTACCACTGGGCGTGAACTGGCCTACCTGGGCCGGGTTAACTTCATTAGTAGTGTAAAGGTGATTAAGCAGATGAGGGCCCAAAGCCTGTAGTCGGTTTAGAACCTGTAGCCGTAAACCGGCTTGGTATGTGAACTTGTATTGTAAGTTAGGAATAGAGAGAGACCAATCGGGATACGAGTATGAACCGGTGTGGGACTTTGTGGACCGACGGGCGTCACCCGTGTATATAAGGGGACGACCCGGCGGCGATTCAAGGACAGACAACAACAACTCGAGCCTAGGCGAAGCTTGTTTGCTCCCTAGCCATCGAAACCACATCAATTCCATCACAACTAGATGTAGGCTTTTACCTTCATTGAAGGGGCCGAACTAGTATAAACCCTCGTGTCTTTGTGTCCGCTTTAACCCCCTTCAAGTTAACCCGTAGCGATGGCTCCACGACTAAGTCCTTTCATGAGGACATCTGCCATGACAAATCCACGATAGTTGGCGCCCACCGTGGGGCTATCGCATGATGGTTTGACGATCTTGGAGGGCAAGCTCAAAGGACTCGAAGGCTATGCTGTGGGCCGGATGACCAAAAGTCGTGGCGGCAAGCTCTACATCGACGATGCAGGATGGGGTCCTGAAACCAGCTCGATCGAGTGCGGGTATCGGGTCCCCTTTGGTGGCATACACGTTTTTATCGGCAAGATTGGTGAGCCTGGGCCTGAGCTAGACATCCGCACTGACCTCGTCGAGACGGCTCAGCGTGCGAGATCTACCCAGGTTAAACCGGCCGTGAGGCGTGCCTTCGTGGGAGTCATCCACGGAGGAGAGCATGGGAACGAGTCAGAATATGGTAGCGAGACCGTCGTCTATTCCGGCGACGAGTCCTCAACCGGCGAGACAGAATCATTGTATCAGTTGCAAGACGACCAGATTAGGGGCTGTTCCGATGGCGACAGTATTCCGGACCCCCCTGAGCAGATCAACCGGGTTGGAATATTCACGGCCGGTACACAGGCGGCGAATCACTCTTCGACCGCAGCAGCAATGCTCTCCGGATCAGCAGCGGCGGCGGCAGCAGGGGCAGGAGGCCTTGTGCGCCCGCCGGTTCAAGTTTTGTCTGACCTGTTTGATGCACTAGCTGTACTGATGGCAGAGGCCAATCCGGCGGATCAGGAGGCCCATGATGCAGAGATCGCAAAAGTGAGAGAGTAGATCGCACAAGCCAAAGCCAACTTGGCAGCAGAGAAGGACCGGATGGCCGCAGAGCGGGCCGCTTTGGACGCCCAGGCCTATAAACTTATGCTCGACCAGAACGCATCAAAGGAAGTCTTGAAGCGGAAGCACAGATCACGCCTGCCGTTAGGGTTCGACCCTCGAAATCTCTTTCACACTCCGGGAGCGGGAACCAGTAATCCGCCGGGGCACCTGGAGGTAAACCGGGTCGAGGCACCAGGGCCAGGAGCGACGGTCCAACCCCGCCTGATGGACCCCCCTCGGCAGAACATTGTGATTCCTCCGCCGGTCCAGACACCTCCGGGTCATTATTCTAATCCTATGGACAATCTTGTCGCAGCTGCTGCGCGATTAGAGGCTATCCCGGTCGAAGGAGACTCTCCGCAAGCAATAGAGACACGCCGGGTTAAGGAGCTTCTCTGGACCGCTTTGATTCAACAGGAGGCATATTCATACAGCCGCGATCGGATTCATTCAACACCCCGTCCAAGCCGGAGCTATAGTAGGTGCCTGGATGAACTGACCATATCAAGCAATGCGCGGGGCCGTGAAGCGGCCCGTGGCAATAACCCGGCCGGTGGTGTTCACGATGCTCAGGATGTAGTGGACCAGGCCCAGGCACGAAGCGAGGCCGAGTTAGCAGCACAAAACGAGGCGGATCAGCTTACACCGGTTCGTCCAACCACCTCTGTTGGGCCAGGGGTTGCATCTAGCTTGGGAGTACCCTGTTTAGTTCCCGCTTTACCTAATGTACGCCTACCCAAGGACTTCAAGGGCCCGCGCAAGGTACCGAATTACACCGCTGATTTATCTCCAGAAGCGTGGGTAGAGAGTTACGAGATGGCAATGGAGATGCTGGATGTGGATGAGACCACGTGTGCAAAGTACTTCACCATGATGCTTGAAGGCAGAGCCCGTACTTGGTTGAAGGGCCTGCCGCCTAATTCTATCAGTTCATGGGCCCAGTTGCGGACCCGGTTTATCTAGAATTTCAAAGATACATGTAAGCAGCCTAAATCCATAGTAGACTTGGCGGCTTGTGTTCAGGAGGATGGAGAGTCAACAACCCATTGGGTATGCCGCGTGTCTGAAGTCTTGCACTCGTCGGACAGGATCAATGCTGACTCTGCGATCTTAACCCTGGAGGGCAATTGCCGGTTTAAGCCTCTAAAGGAAAAGTTAGGGCGTATGAAGCGGTTCTGTAATGATATGGGAACTCTCATGGCCGCTTTAGTAAAGTATGCTGATTCTGATAGTACCAAGGATCCTGAGACTGACGATGATGAAGCAGGGAAGGGAAAGAAGAATGGCAACTCTAAGGGGCATCAATACAAACCGGCGGGCCATGGAAACGGAGGCAAACGTAAGGCGGATGGCAGCCTGGACTTTGTGGCTAACACTAATGCGCAGGACAAGGGTCAGCGGCGCAGAGGTAAAGCGGCAAATCGTAATGGGGCTCCAAATCCTAACCCAGATCATTTAAACTATTTGCTGAATCAGCCTTGCCCAAAACATGGGACGAAGGAGGCGCCAGCTAACCACCTTTGGAAGAATTGTTTCATTATGCAGGAATTTAAAAATTCTAATGCCTTCCGGTATGATCGTGGATCAGGTGGTGGCTCAGGATCCGGTTTCCATGGGCCGGGTCACGATGGAGCTTCCGGTTCAGGTTTCAATCAGGGCGTTAATAATGACCAGGATAATCAGAACGGTCAAGGGGGTTACAACCAACAGTAGCAGCAGCAGCGATCGGGTTATCAGAGCCAGCCAAAACAGTTGAACAATGGACAGTATCACGTTTTCACAACTAGCTCGGATAAGCGCGACCGGAAACTTCATAAGCGAGCAGTAAACTCTGTTGAACCGGCCGTACCGCGTTATTTACGCTGGTCAGAGCAGCCTATCGTGTGGAGCAGGGAGGATCACCCCCCCTGGGTTGACAATCCGGGCCAGTTGGCATTAGTGGTAGACCCTCAGGTGGGAGGTTATAAATTCACCAAGGTACTCATGGATGGATGGAGCAGTATTAACATCCTTTACTATGAGATATTCCGCCGCATGGGGCTAATAGACAAGGATCTCAGACCGTCTAATACGGTGTTCCATGGTGTGGTGCCTGGCAAATCAGCATATCCTGTTGGTAAGATAGCCCTGGAGGTGGCTTTTGGGGACGAGCACGATTCCCGATCCGAGACACTAACCTTTGAGGTGGTGAAGATCCGGAGCCCGTATCACGCCTTGTTTGGGCGGCTGGCTTATGCCAAGTTCATGGCACGGCCTTGTTACATCTATTTGCAGCTCAAGATGCCGGGTCACAAAGGGACAATAACAGTTCATGGGAGCCGCAAGGTTGCTTTGGAATGTGAGGAAGGTGATGCGGCCTATGCAGAGTCGGTTTGTGCACGGAGGAGTTAAAATATTATAAGGACAATGTTGATCCGGCGGACATGACCCCTTTGAACAAGCCAACGACAGAGCATGATTCAGATCTGAAGTTCAAATCAGCGGCTGAGACTAAGCTTGTTGATTTCGTGCCTGGCGATTCGTCCAAGCAGTTCACTGTCAGTGCTAACTTGGACCCTAAATAGGAAAGCACGCTCATCGAGTTCATCCGTGAGAATCGGGACATTTTTGCATGGAAGCCTTCTGACATGCCAGGTGTACCGAGGGAACTCGCTGAGCACACTCTTAATGTGGATCCTAAGTATAAATCGGTAAAGCAATTTCTCCGCCGGTTTAACGAAGAGAGGCGCAAAGCTATTGGGGAGGAGGTAGCCAGGCTCTTAGCAGCTGGTTTTATCATTGAAGTGTTCCATCCAGAGTGGCTTGCTAATCCGGTGCTAGTTCTTAAGAAAAATGGCACTTGGCGTATGTGTGTGGATTATACGGATCTTAACAAGGCTTGTCCAGCGGATCCTTTTGCCCTCCCCCGCATTGACCAGATTATTGATGCCACGGCGGGTTGTGAGCGCTTGAGTTTTTTGGATGCATATTCTGGGTATCATCAGATCAAAATGGCGGTTAAGGACCAGGAGAAGACGGCGTTTATTACTCCCTTTGGAGCCTTCTGCTATGTATCTATGCCTTTTGGGCTCAAGAGCGCCCAAGCCACTTATCAAAGGTGTGTACAGAATTGCCTGCATAAACAGATCGGCCGCAATGTGCACGCCTATGTGGATGATATTGTAGTCAAGTCAAGGCAGAAGGAGACGCTGGTTGATGATTTAAAGGAAACCTTTGACAACTTGCGAGTTTACAAGATGATGCTTAACCCTGCCAAATGTGTCTTTGGTGTTCCGGCAGGCAAGTTACTAGGCTTTCTTGTGTCCAACAGAGGAATTGAGGCTAATCCGGAGAAGATTACGGCCATCACCTCCCTGGCTAAACCGAAGTGTATCAACGATGTTCAGCGGTTGGCGGGTCGGATCGCCGCACTGAGCCGGTTTATCAGCCGCCTCGGAGAGAAGGCCATCCCTTTATACCAGATGTTGAGAAAGACAGATCAGTTCATCTGGAGTCCAGCTGCTGATGAAGCGTTGGAGGACTTGAAGCGGCAATTAGCCAATCTGCCCGTTCTTGCCGCTCCGGTCGACAAGGAGCCATTATTGTTATACGTAGAGGCCAATGCTCATGCAGTTAGCGTGGCTATTGTGGTAGAACGCAAGGAGGCAGGCAAGGAATATCCGGTTCAGCGACCGGTTTACTATATCAGCGAGGTGCTTATTGAATCCAAGCAAAGGTATCCGCATTGGTAGAAGCTGGTATATGGAATTTTCATGGCAAGCCAGAAGCTGAAGCAATATTTCCAAGGGCACCCTATCACAGTGGTCAGTTTAGCTCCCTTGGGCGATATCATACAGAACCGGGAGGCGACTGGCCGGATTGCCAAGTGGGCTATAGAACTTGGGCCGCACGGATTGAAGTACGTACCCCGGACGGCGGTGAAGTCTCAAGCACTTGTTGATTTCATCAATGATTGGACAGAGTTGCAAGCACCAGAGGAGAAACCGGATCACACATATTGGACTATCCATTTTGATGGATCCAGGCAATTGGAAGGCTCGGGGGCTGGAGTCGTGTTAATTTCCCCACGAGGTGATAAGTTTTGTTATGTTCTCCGCTTAATGTTCCCTTGTACTAATAATGCAGCTGAGTATGAAGCCTTGCTCCATGGTCTCCGGATGGCTAAGGAGATGAATCTAAGTCTGGTTAAGTGCTTCGGTGACTCGGACCTCGTAGCTCAACAGGTGTCTGGCACTTGGGATTCTAAAGACCCACTCATGGCTGCATATCGTCGTGAGGTGGATATCGTTGCAGGTCACTTCAAGGATTATCAGGTGGATTACGTGGATCGTCGAAAAAATGAAGCGGTGTACGCTTTAAGCCGGTTGGGCTCTCAGCGTAAACCGGTCCCGCCTAATGTCTTTCTTGATGTGTTGCACAATCCGTCAGTCAAGCTCCTAGGTGAAGCGGATTTGGCTATTCCTGATCCGGAGGCTCAATTGGTGGCATCCCTGCATGTTATACCGGATTGGACAGTTCCCTATCTTGCGTACATGAACCGGGGAGAGTTGCCAGAGGATGAGACTCTAGCCAGGCAGATAATCCGGCGATCCAAATCTATGACAATTATCAATGGCGAATTGCATCATTGCAGTGTATCAGGGGCGTTTCAACACTGCGTCTCTCCTGAGGAAGGTTGTGAAATTTTACGCGAAATCCATGAAGGGGATTGTGGTCACCACGCCGGTTCAAAGTCTCTGGTGGCTAAGGCGTTTCGTCACGGGTTTTACTGGTTGACGGCTCATGCTGATGCGGAGGACTTGGTTAAACGGTGTGATGGCTGTCAGAAATTTTCAAGGCGTGCTCATGTGCCGGCTCAAGAATTGAGGATGATTCCAATTACTTGGCCGTTTGCGACTCGGGGGCTGGATATGGTCGGACCTTTTAAAAGGTCCAAGGATAAGAAAACCCACCTTTTGGTGGCAGTTGACAAGTTTACCAAGTGGGTTGAAGCGGAGCCTGTCAGCAAGTGTGATGCAGCTACAGCGGTTCAGTTCATTAAAAAAGTGATGTTCCGGTTTGGCTTTCCACACAGTATCATTACTGACAATGGTACCAATTTATCCAAGGGTGCTATGAAGGAATTCTATGAACGTGAGCACATCAGACTGGACGTATCATCAGTGGCTCACCCCCAGTCCAATGGGCAGGCAAAACGAGCTAATCAAGAGATCTTGCGAGGCATCAAACCCCGGCTTATGGTTCCACTCCAAAGAACACCGGGATGTTGGGTTGAAGAACTACCATCTGTACTATGGAGTATCAACACTACGCCCAACCGATCCACAGGATACACACCGTTTTTTATGGTCTACGGAGCAGAGGCGGTTCTCCCTAGTGATATCCGGCACGATTCGCCTCGTGTGGCGGCTTATGTTGAAGCGGACAATGAGACAGCACGGCAAGATGCTTTGGACCTATTAGATGAGGAGCGTGACATAGCGGCTGCCCGCTCGGCGATTTATCAACAAGATCTTCGTCGCTATCACAGTCGCCGGGTCAGAACCAGAACTTTTCAAGAAGGAGATTTGGTGCTTCGGCTCATCCAAGATCAGACGGATATGCACAAGTTATCCCCACCTTGGGAGGGACCTTTCATGGTCAGCAAGAATCTGCACAACGGGTCGTACTATCTGATTGATATTCGAGAGAATAAAGACTCACGCACATCAGAGGAGGAGACCAACAGGCCATGGAATATAGCTCATCTTCGGCCTTACTACACTTGAGCCATTGGCTCTATCTATGTACATATTATGGCAGTGTATATATTATCATTGAAATAATAAAACCGGAGCCTCAGCTAAAGCGGGGTCTCTGTCCTTTCATATCATGCGTGGTTACATGGAGTGGTTCTGTTTTAAAACGGCCTCCGGTTTACCCCTTGAATTTTGCTTTTCAAAGCAGTTTTGTGATATCACTTGGGGCCTTGGTCGTGTCCGAACCAACACGACACCTTTTGATAGGCGAAAGCCACTAGATCACTTGGGGACATGGTCAAGTCTGAACCAGTCACGCCTCTTGATCGGCCTAAGGCCACAAAATCACTTGGGGGCTTGGTCGAGCCCGAACCATTGCCACGCCTCTTGATCGGCATAATTGCCATGGTTTCATTTGGGGACCTGGCTGACTTGAACCATTGTCACTCCTATTGGGGGCTTGGTCCTGTCCGACCATGGTAACACCATCTGATCAGCTCAGTAAAGCATGTTTTTGCAAAGGGTTTTTATCATTGCCTTTGCTGCCATATTTCTTTTATGACTATTCTCCAATTTTTTGTTGTGTTTCCTTTGAACCAACAACACTTTTTTACCGGTTCAGCTGACGGAAATCGGTTCATTGGTATTCCGGAGAAATATGCCTGGTTTAACTTTCCTGTTAACATCATGAAGTAGCAGGGGGGCTCATAATGACCCAGCAAGATTTGCAAGGGAATTGTTTTCTCCCCTTTGATGATCACGGTTTATAAATACTCCGTTTCAAGCCTGGCTAAGCCAACTTCATGCCCAGCGATGGCAGGTATTTTGTATCGCATATTTGATTATATGTTTTGAGTACATTGATATATATATATATATATATATCAAGGTTATAAACCGGTTGGCAGTATAACCGCCACCGCAGTTCAAGATTTTCTGATTGCAGGAAATATAATTAAGGATTTCAAGCAAAAGCATCAGTACTTATGCACGAAGGCATATTTCGAGACAGAAGTATTGACTATCCTATTACAAGGCAACGTGGTGCCCAAATAAGATCATTGTTGTTCCGGCGGATCATAATAAAGCAGTTATGTAAACCGGCTTCCGGTTCAAGCTTGCTCATCAAACCGGTCTGATGGTTGTGGGTCATCCCGCGCTGCTTCAGCTTCCTCATCTCTATCCATTGGCTGGAAATCAACAGTGGACCAGTCGATTCCCATTAAAGCTTGAAAGACAGCTTCTTCATGGATCAAAGAAGACGGCTCAATATGAGGAGCGTAAGTATGCTTACGGATGGGAGGAATCAGATTTTCCGCTTCAGGAGTTGGTGCAGGCACTCATTTGTTCTGGTCATTGTACTGAGCTTGATAATGCGACAAGTCTGCCTCTTCAGCCAATTGACAAGCCAGAGGGCGTACTGCACGGTTTATCGCCCTCAAATCATCTTCATTGAACTCTGAGCCATCTTCCTTCAAGCTGGGATAGCCTTGAGCTGCTTCAACATGATCGAAATCCGGCACCCAAGCTTTTGCCTGGATCAAGGCATTAATGGCTCCGGTTCGAGCAGCAGATTTCTTTAGTTCTTCAATCCAGGCAGGAAGCATTGACAACCTATTAAGAGTGTCTTGGATTAAGGAAGGTGCCGGATTGTTATGCGATACAGTGGTGATGATCCGTTGCGCTCCGGTATACAGTTGTTCAACTAAAGTGTAGGCAGCCTTCAATTTCTTTAGAACATCTGACCCTAAGTGACCAATGTGTGTACCTGTAACAATACAAGAAAGATCACAAACCGGATTTATTATAAGCAGGCCAGAGTTGTTCACGCAATCCAAAGGGACTTACCAAAGATAGCAGTGGTCATGGAATGTACTTGCCGCTTTACGGCGGTCAGCTCATCTACCACCGGTTTAAGAGCAGCTTCAGCGTTTTCAGCTCTTTTTATTAAATCGGCCTTCTCAGTGGCCCAATCAGTCCGCTCCTTCTCCAAGCCCTCCTTCAGCTGTTCTGTCACACTCAAAGCGTTGGTTAATTCTTCCCTTGCCTTGTCGGTTTCAGCTTGCTGGGTTTTCAAAATTTCCTGCAGATCAGTAATTCGGTCTTCTTTGATCTGCACTTCAGCCTACATAAAGACAGTGCTTGGCTTTCAACAAACGGTACAAGAATTTGAAGTACCAACCACATAACAAGTTATATGCTTGATACTTGGGGGCTAATGCACCTTCAACTTTCATTTGTTACTAAATTGCAAGTCCCAAGCTCAATACAGGTATTCAACTTGGCACTTGGGGGCTAATGGCTATTTGCTCAATTATGTTCTGATGTTAGAATCTTTATTGGAGTCCCGGTTTAACTATACTAAGTTGAACTGGCCCTTGGGGGCTACATTGATGTAGTTCAAAGTACTGAGGACTATATTCAAGTCCCGATTTGAAGAAGATTACAAACCGGCCCTTGGGGGCTAGGAGGATTAATACATTGGCAGTAATTAAAGAAAGAAGAAGCATAAGGAAGTTACCTCAAATTTATCTCTCATCATCTTTACCATGCCAGCTTCACAGTCACGACTAGTGTATAACCGGTTCAAGTAACCAGAATGAAGATCTCGGGCACTCAGAGCAGCATATGTTTCCAGATCAACATCCCATTTGCCTTTGTTCATGGCAGAGAAATCCTCTTTGACAGTATGCTTAGCTAAAGCGACAGGATTCCCTGGTTCAGAGTGACCTACGCCGGTAATTACAACATCATCATCCTTGGATTCGCCGGTTTGCGTTGGCACGGTCGGTTTATTGGCAGGCTTTGAAGGGCTGCAGGATCTATCAATCCAGACGGAGCTGGCAGGTTGATCAGCAGGGACTGAGGTATCGATAGGCCTATTATCAATGATGGTATCATCTTCCAAAGGAGGATCATTGGGAATATCCTCAGGAACGAACGCTTCAAGATCCGGTGTTTTATCCTGCTCAGGGGCAGTGTCTTCCTCGGCCGCTTTATTCAGGCAGGCTTTCTTGCTTGGTTTAGGTTTAGCCCCGGAAGAGAAACAAAGAGTCAGGGAATAGCATAAGTTATAACATGGTATGCCGGAAGCATATATTCAGTATAGCTTACCCAAGAACCGTTTTCAGTGGTGGCAGCTGAGTGGCCGACGATTCACCAGAGGAAGAATGGGAAGTAACCTGATAATCGGAGTCGGACGGATTAAGAGGTTGACGGATGAAACCCGCTTTAGGAGGTAAATTAATAAAAAGGTCGGAGACCTCGGAGCGACGTTTTCGAACCTGATTGTTTGGTAAACCGGCGGAGGTAACTACCTGGCCGCTGTGCCGGGTTGTGCGGAGAGCTTCATGTTGCTGAGTCTTCATAAGAAATTTGGGATCCAAGTAAGCAAGAGGATGAGAAAATTTAAATTTCCGGTTTGCCTGGCGAAATTTTGGCAAAGGCAAAGGATCTGAATCGAAAGAGAGAATAGTTACCTCAGCGACATCAGCATTACTGGCTTCAGCATCGTCCTGACAAGTATCATTATCAATAAGGCGTGTAAAAAGTAAGCCTAGTGAATCGAGTTCTACCTCAGGGTCCGAGTTACCCATATCATCATCAACAGCCGGATCAGATGAAGCAGTGGTTTTCCTCTTCTTAGCAGGCTTCTTAACAACCTTGGTTTTTAGACGGGTTGGCCGTTCTGTCTTCTCCGGTTTGTCTTGTGGAAGCTTCTTGCTCCAAAACGGATTATCACCCTGGTTAAGCAGCAATTAATGTCAGACAGAGATAGCAATAACAGGTTCAGTAAAAAGTACAATTAAAATCTTACAGCTGGCGGTTTGTTGGTAGCACAGAAAGGGGCCAGGCCGGTTTGAGCGCAGAGGTGCTCCGGTTCATTCAACATTTTCTTCACAGCCTCTGTGACTTCATCATCGGAGAGCTGAATGTTGGTGTGTCGGAGTGGGTCATCAACGCTACCAGTATACTTGCACATTAAACCGGAGCGCCGGCTGAGAGGCAGTATGCTCCATGATATCCAACAGCGTGTGAGATCAACTCCTGTTAAACCGTTGGCCATGAAGGCTCGGAGCTTGGATAATTGCGGAGCGTATTTACTCCTCTCCTTGGCACTTAACCTTTGTGGGAAGGGGTGTGTATTGCTGAGCCGTTCCGGACGAAAGCCAGGCAAAGGATTTTCATCACCAAGGGAAGTATCTTTGCAGTAAAACCATGTTGCATTCCATTCCTTGGGATGACTGTGTAGTTTGGCATGGGGATAAGTGATTTCTTTCCTTTTCTGAATTGCCATACCGCCCAATTCGGTATTGGGACCGTCAGTGAATTCTGTGCGGCGGTTTAAGTGGAAGCAGTCTCTGAACAATTCAACTGTGGGCTTCTCTTGAAGGTACACCTCACAGAGCACTTGGAAGTGACATAGGTTGGTAACAGAATTGGGGCCAATATCTTGCGGGCGAAGTTGAGAATTAGCTAGTACGTCCCGGTAAAATTTGGAGCCGGGCGTTTTGAAGCCCCGGGCTAAGTGATCCGCAAAGATCACAACCTCTCCCTCTTGAGGTGTGGGAGGACATTCATTGCCAGGAACCCTCCAGTGGATAGTCTCTTTGCTGTCTAAAGCGCCGATCGAAACTAAATCGTCCAGCTGAGTTTCTGTGACGCGAGAAGGAACCCAGTTGCACTCATATACTTGTTTGGCCATGATGAGATCTACAAGAAATAAGTGATTCTGGTTCAAGTATGCGCTGCTATGAACAATGTTAAACCGGAGGCAGTACCTTTAAACCGGATTTTTATGCAGTGGCATCATATGGCTACAGAAGTCTGGCGGTTCAACAAGGGGGCTAATGGTATCTACCGGTTTATTAACTATTTCTATATTAAGTTAAACCACCTGATCTAAACATTGAAAACAATTGAGGTTGCGGATGGCTAAGTATGCAGAAACAGGTTTCACAAGGTCTTATTGCAGGAATGGATCTGAAGCAAGTTCAGAAAAACAGAAAATATTCAGAAGATTTAAGCAGAATGGAAGTAAATCAATGGGCAGGTATGTAGATGATATCTATGGACTTGAGCGTGAAACTACAGGCGGATACTAAGAAGCTACTGCTAGTCAGAGCAAGGTTTCACAGATATGTTCAGGAATCTAGGTGCGAGTACGAACAAGTGATGAACACGTCAAGAACATGAAACCCTAGAGTGGATCTATGTTAAGAAGAACAGAAGACTTACCTGAGTTGAAGAAGACGCGGAAGGCTACCGCAGTGCTCTGGTACGTTCAGGTTGATGCAGCGGCCCAAGACGGTGCAGAGGTCAACGGCGGCGGCGGAGCTCCGAGGCTGGCGACGCGAGGAAGACGAAGAGAAAGAGACGAAGGGGAGAAAAGGAAATGACCCTTTGGTCCTATTTATAAGGCAAAGGACGTGTGTCAGGCGCGCGAATCCAGGAGCCACAAGATTCGGACGTGGAGTTGCTGCCTTGGGTATCGCAGAAGGCGTTATAAATATTAAACTTCATGATGACGTCATGCCGGTTTACAGCAACCAGAGATGATGATGACATGGCGGTTTACCAATTACCAGAAGATGTTGAAGACAAAGATTTTTGTGAAGGATTGACATGAACCAGTTCAAATCAATCTGGGGCCTAATGTTGGGGATATTACCACTGGGCGTGAACCGGCCTACCTGGGCCGGGTTAACTTCATTAGTAGTGTAAAGGTGATTAAGCAGATGAAGGCCCAAATCCTGTAGTCAGTTTAGAACCTGTAGCCGTAAACCGGCTTGGTATGTAAACTTGTATTGTAAGTTAGGAATAGAGAGAGACCAACCGGGATACGAGTATGAACTGGTGTGGGACTCTATGGACCGACGGGCGTCACCCGTGTATATAAGGGGACGACCCGGCGGCGGTTCAAGGACAGACAACAACAACTCGAGCCTAGGCGAAGCTTGTTTGCTCCCTAGCCATCGAAACCACATCAATTCCATCACAACTAGACGTAGGCTTTTACCTTCATTGAAGGGGCCGAACTAGTATAAACCCTCGTGTCTTTGTGTCCGCTTTAACCCCCTTCAAGTTAACCCATAGCGATGGCTCCACGACTAAGTCCTTTCATGAGGACATCTGCCGTGACAAATCCATGACAGAGGCCATAGGAACCATTCAAACTACCTAGAACTCTAAGAAATCTACATGCAAGCTCATCTACAGCAGCACGAAGAGTAGCTAATTATTCAAAATATAAACCACTAAAGCAAAAACTAATTGGACACATGGAGGAGTTACATACCAAGCAACAATTCCCCGAAACAGTATCGAAAATGGGAGCTTCGAGCAAAGAGATCGAAATCAGCGGTTTCGGGAGCAAGAACACGAGAGAGAGAGCAATGGTGATTTTTCAGGATGAATGTGGTGATGTGGGAAGAAGAAGTAAGTGAGGGGGCCCACGTGGGGACCATAATCCACCTGGGCGCGCCTGCGGGTCCTGGCGCGCCCAGGTGGGTTGTGCCCACCTGGTGCACCTCCCTCTGATATTATTTGCACCAGAAATTCTTAAATATTCAGAAAAAATTGTATTAAATTTTTAGGGAATTCTCAGAACTTTTATTTTAGGGTCATTTTTTATTGCATGAAAAAGTCAGAAAATAGACAAAGCATGGCATTTTATTTTATTTAACTAAGAAAAACAGAAAACAAAAGGTAGGGACAGAAGGTGCTGCTCACTAGATTCATCAACTTCATACCTCGAAAAAATGATCCATTAATAAGGTAGATCAAGTCTTATTAACAACCACTTTCGATTAATATGAAATCGAAGAACTTTCATAAATCACTAAGTTACCTCAACGGGGATATGAATGTCCCCAACAATAAGCATTTAATATTTCTTTTTAACAGTAGGTAGAGGTAGTTGAAAACTCCCAATAGTGATTTTCGGAGATTTTTCAATAACATTAATACCATTCACTTGGATTTGTTTCTTCGGAAAGTGCACCGTATGCTCATTACCATTAATATGAAAAGTGATCTTGCTTTAATTGCAATCAAAAACAGCCCTTGCAGTGTTCAAGAAGGGTCTACCAAGGATAATCGACATGTTGTCGTCCTCAGGCATCTCAAGTATAACAAACTCAATCAAAATAGTAACATTAGCAACAACAACAGGCACATCCTCACAAATACCGACAGGTATGGCAGTTGATTTGTCAGCCATTTCCATAGATATTTCAGTAGGTGTGAGTTTATTCAAATGAAGTCTTTTATATAAAGAGAGAGGCATAACACTAACACCATCTCCCAAATCACATAAAGCAGATTTAACATAGTTTCTTTTAATGGAGCAAGTTATGGTTGGAATTCCGGGATCTCCAAGTTTTTAGGTACCCCATCCTTAAGAGTATAATTAGCAAGCATAGTGGAGATTTCAGCTTCCGGTATTTTTCTCTTATTGGTGATGATCTCTTTCATGTACTTTGCAGAAGGAGGCATTTTTAAGATATCAGTCAAGTGAGTGCGCAAAAAGACTGGCCTAATAATTTCAGCAAAACGTTCAAATTCTTCATCATGTTTCTTTTTAGTTGACTTAGGTGGAAAGTGCATAGGCTTTTGAACCCATGGTTCTCTTTCCTTACTGTGTGTTCTAGCAACAAAGTCTCTTTTATCATATCTTTTATTCTTAGATTGTGGGTTATCAAGATCAACAACTGCTTCTATCTCAACATCATTGTCTGCTTCTTGATTACTAGGTTGAGTGTCTTCATGAACCTCATCATTATGTTTTTCATTATCAGAAGGTGAGTGTTCATTGCCAGATTGAGTTTCAACATTAGAGATAGAAACTTAATTATCATTATCAGTAGGTTTTTCTATTTTAGGTTCACTAGAGGCATGCAAAGTCATATCATTTTTCTTCTTCTTTTTCTTTTAGAAGGACTAGGTGCATCAGTGTTAATTCTTTGAGAGTCTTGTTCAATTCTTTTTGGGTGTCCCTCAGGATAAAATGGTTCCCGAGTCATTTTAGCTCCTCTAGTTTCTACTCTAACAACAACGTGACTTATATTATTGTTCATTTCATAAAACAACTCTCTTTGAGATTTAGCAACTTGTTCTAATTGAGTTTGAACCATAGAGGCATGCTTTCCTACACCTCTAACATCATTTGAGATTCTAAATAGCAAGTCACTTCAGCGAGAAATCATATCAGAGTTGTACTTCAATTGTTTCATAACATTCGCATTGAAGTGATCTTGCTTTCTGATGTAATTACCAAACTCATAAATGCATTGACTAGGATGTTTATTACGAGGATCATCACTATCATTGAATTTCATTAAGGATTTAACCTCTACCACCTTAGGTGGTGGTGGTGGTGTATCAAGCCCATGTATTTCTTCAATAGGTGGTAAATTTTTAACATCCTCTGCTTTAATACCTTTCTCTTTCATAGATTTCTTTGCCTCTTGCATACCTTCAGGACTGAGATATAAGGTACCCCTGTTCTTCAGAGTGGGTTTGATCAGTGTTTCAGGAGGAGTCCAATCATCATAAGTTTTCAATTTGTTATTCAATAATTCTTCAGCTTGCTCAATAGTTCGTTCCCTGAAAACACAACCAGGACAACTATCTAGGAAATCCCTAGAAGCATTAGTTAGTCCATTATAGAAGATATCAAGTATTTCATTTTTCTTAAGAAGATGATCAAGAAAAGCATTAAGCAATTGGAGAAGTCTCCCCAAGCTTGTGGGAGACTCTCTTCTTCAATTTGCACCAAATTAAATATTTCCTGGAAGGCAGCTTGTTTCTTATGAGCAGGGAAATATTTTTCAGAGAAGTTATAAATCATATCCTGGGGACTACGCACACAATCAGGAGCAAGAGTATTGTACCAAGCTTTAGCATCACCCTTTAATGAGAACGGAAATAACTTGAGAATATAGTAATAGCGAATCTTCTCATCATGAGCAAAAAGGGTGGCTATGTCATTCAACTTAGTAAGATGTGCCACAACAGTTTCAGTTTCATAACCATGGAAAGGATCAGATTCAACCAAAGTAATTAACTCTGGGTCGACAGAAAATTCATAATCCTTATCATCAATAAAGATAGGTGAAGTAGCAAACTTAGGATCACATTTGATTTTAACATTCAAAGATCTTTCTTTATACTTGCATAATAATTTCTCTAGATCATCTCTATCCTTACAAGCTAGAATATCTCTAGTTTCCTCCTCACTGATAACATAACCTTCCGGTACCTTTGGCAATTCATATCTATTAGGCCAGTTCTAGTAGGTGTTTCAAGATTTTCAGTTTCAAGCTCATCATCAGTTTCAACAATATCTTGCTGTCTTACTCTAGCTATTTGTTCATCAAGAAATTCACCTAGTGGCACATCGTCATCAAGCAAGGTACTAGCATCATCATGAGTAGAATTCATTGAAGAAGTAGCATCATCACCAACTTGCGACATATCAAAATTAATAGCATGTGGTAATGTTGCAAGTTTACTTATAACAGAAGGTGAATCTAAAGCGGAGCTGGATGGCAGTTCCTTACCTCCCCTCGTCTTAGAGGGAAAAATCTTAGTCTTTGCATCCTTCAGATTCTTCATAGTGATAATATGATAATAATCCCAAGTAACTCAACAAATATAGCTATGCTCCCCAGCAACGGTACTAGAAAAAGGTCTTCATAACCCACAAGTATATGGGATCGCAACAGTTTTAGAGGGTAGAGTATTCAACCCAAATTTATAGATTCGACACAAGGGGAGCCAAAGAATATTTGCAAGTATTAGTAGCTGAGTTATCAACTCAACCACACCTGGAGCTTAATTATCTGCAGCAAAGTGATCAGTAGCAAATTAGTATGATAGTTTTGATGATAGTATGATGTAGGGTAGAACCCTAGGAAGGACCTATTCACACTTGGAGGGGGAAAACGGAGAGAAATCACAAGAACACAAAGATGAACACAAATGTACAATCACTCCAACAATTCCCGATTACACATCCACTAGAGTAACAACACAAGATCCACAAGTCTCAAACACAATCAAAGGAAAGATACAATGGCAAAGTTCATCCCAAATCCAAAGGAAGAGGAGTCTTGGTGGTAGTCTTCTCCCAATGGAGGTCTTGAAATCCTCAAGGATTCTTCCCTAATGGGGTCTTGATCCTCAAAGAGGGAAGGTAATGGAGCAAAGCTCACCAAGATATCATCCAATACTTTGCTAACCCTAAACATGGCCCTAGGTATGAATTATATAGGCTTGGGGTCGAAGGAGACGAAGGGGAGTCGGAGATCCCATCTCAGCCGACCATCCTGGGAGGCCCGTGCGCACGGGGTAAGTTGGGCCCGTGCGCACGGGGGTCCCATGGGCACGGTACAGGCTCGTGCGCACGGGGTACTCCAGCGCCGGGTTCCTGTGTAGCCCGTGGGCACGGGGTCTCTGGGGCCCGTGTGCACGGGGTCACCTGGGACATGCTGTTTTGCGGCTGCTGCACTCCTTCTTGATCCTTATGGCCTTGGGGTGGTTCTCCTTCTATTTGGGGATGCTCCTGAGCTCCTTGGTGATGTTCCACTTCATACCTAAGGATGCATAGCATATTTTGGTGAGGTAGTATACATGTTCCATTTGTGTCCATATGCAATTCTGGTAGGAAGGAGTTCACCTCGACTTCCAAAGCACATGCTCTAGCTCTTGTCATGGGTCCTTGTGGGGGTGGATGTGTTGATGTAGAGTCCATGGGGATGATGGAAGGATGCTTCGCATCATAGTAGCAACATCAATAGTAACGGTAACAGTAATAGCAATAATTTTGTAGCAGTAACGATAGCAGTAGCAGCAGTAGTAACTTAGCAAGAACAATATAAGGTAAATTCGTAGGCATTGGATCGGTGATTTGTTGGATGATATTCATCATGAGACAGTCATAACCTAGGGCGATACGGCACTAGCTCCAGTTCATAAATATAATGTAGGCATGTATTTCGTAAATAGTAATACATGCTTATGGAATGAACTTGCATGACATCTTTTGTCCTACCCTCCCGTGGCAGCGGGGTCCTATTGGGATCCAAGGGATACCAAGGCCTCCTTCTAATAGAGAACGGGAACAAAGCATTAGCACATGGTGAATACATGAACTCCTCAAGCTACGGTCATCACCGGGAGTGGTCCCGACTATTGTCACTCTGGGGTTGCTGGATCATAACACGTACTAGGTGACTATAACTTGCAAGATCGGATCTAGAACATGTATATGATGGAGATAACATAAACGGTTCAGATCTGAAATCATGGCACCCGGGTCCAAAGTGACAAGCATTAAGCACGACAAAGTCATAGCAACATAAATATCAGAACATAATGGATACTAGGGATCAGGCCCTAACAAAACTAACTCGATTACACGATGAATCTCATCCAACTCCTCACCAACCAGCGAGGCTACGAAGGAATTACTCACTCCTGCTGGGGAGCATCATGGAATTGGCAATGGAAAGGTGTTGGTGATGACGAAGATCGAAGATCCCCCTCTCCGGAGCCCCGAACAGACTCCAGATCTGGCCTCCCGATGAAGAACAGGAGACGGCGGTGGCTTCGTCTTGTGAAACACAATAATTCTTTCTCCCTGATTTTTCTGGAAAAATAGGATTTTATAGCGTTGGTTCCAGGGTCTGCGGGGCCTCCTGGTGGGGACAACCCACCTGGGCGCGCCTGGAGGGGGTGGCGCCCCCCTGGTTGGTTGTGCCCACCGACGTGCCCCCTCCGGTTGTTCTTGGCTCTAGAAATTCTCTTTTATTGTATAAAAATCCTCACAAAGTTTTGTTCCATTCTGAGAACTTTTATTTTTGCACAAAACAACACCATGGTAGTTCTGCTGAAAACAACGTAAGTCCAGGTTAGTTTCATTCAAATCATGAAAATTAGAGTCCAAAACAAGAGGAAAAGTGTTAGGAAAAGTCGATACGATGGAGACGTATCAGTCACATACCAAGGAAAAAAATTCTCATAAGAATTTCGAAAATGGATCTCGCAGCAAGCAGATTGATACGTCTCCAACGTATCTATGTTTTTTTATTGTTTCATGCTATTATATTATCAATCTTGGCTGCTTTATATGCATTTCTATATCATTTTTGGGACTAAACTATTAACCAGTGCCAAGTGCCAGTTTTTATTTTTTGCTTGTTTTTTCCCTTTCAAAAAATCAATACCAAACGAGTTCCAAACATGATGACACTTTATAGTCATTTTTTCTAGACCAGAAGGAATGCTATAAGGTTCGGGAGGAGGCCAGAAGCCTAATAGGAGAGTCACAAGGTCACCAGGCGCACCCTAGGGGTAGGGCATGCCACTTGAGCTCATCACTCCCAGCAATTCTGTTTGACCTAATTCCGCCTCTGTAAATGCCCAAATATTCCCAAACCAACAGAGAGCCACCCAAACAACTTTTTCCGCAACCGCAAGCTTCTGTTGTTTCGTCATCCCACCTAGAGGCCTTTTAGGTACTCTACTAGCGAGTGAACTGAGCACGAAGGGCTTCTACATCATCCTTGCTGCCTTCCGATGATGTGTGAGTAGTTCACCACAAACCTATGGGTCCATAGCCAGTAGCTAGATGGCTTCTTCTCTCTCTTTCATCTTCAATACAATGTTCTCCTCGATCTCCTTGTAGTTCAATTTGATGTAATCTTCTTTTGCAGTGTGTTTGCTGGGATTCAATGAATTGTGGGTTTATGATCAGGTTATTCATTGAAAGTAATTGAATCTTTTGTGAACTTTATTATGCATGAATGTTATAGCTTTGTATTTCTCTCTGATCTATGCATTTGGTTTGGCCAACTAGATTGATTTATCTTCAGTGGAAGAGGTGCTATGTAATGGGTTCAATCTTGCAGTACTCTATATCCCAGTGATAGAAGGGGACAAGGCACATATTTGTATTGTTGCCATTAGGATAAACGACATGGTTTATTCATATGGATTGGGTTTACTTTGTCTACATCATATCATCTTGCTTAAGGCCTTACTTCATTTTACGTGAAATTAATACCATAGATGCATGTTGGATGGCGGTCAATTGGTGGAGTAATAGTAGTAGATGCAGGAAGGAGTCAGTCTACTTGACTCGGACGTGATGCCTATATACATGATCGTCATCGTAAATACGTCATAACTATGCGCTTCTCTATCAATTACCAAATAGTAGTTTGTTCACCCATCATATGCTATGTGTTTGAGAGAGAAGCCTCTAGTGAAAACTATGGCCCCTGGGTCTATCTTTATCATATTATAAAAAACCAAAAATACCTTGTGATACGTCCCCAACATATCAATAATTTTTTATTGTTCCATGCTATTATATTATCTATTTTGGATGTTTTATATGCATTAATATTCTATTTTATATTATTTTTGGGACTAACCTATTAACCTAGAGCCCAGTGCCAGATTATGTCTTACCTTGTTTTTAAGCTTCGCAGAGAAGGAATACCAAACGGAGTTCAAACAGAATAAAACCTTCGTGATGACTTTTCTTGGACCAGAAGACACCCGGGAGACTTGGATATCAAGTCGGAAGAGCCACGAGGCGTCCACAAGGGGGAGGGCGCGCCCATGGGGGTAGGGCGCGCCCACGGGGGTAGGGCACGCCCCCTGCGTTGTGGGCCCCTCGTGACTCCCCTGACCTAATTCTTTGTCCTATATATTCACATATATCCCGAAACCACCAGAAGCATCCACGAAAACACTTTTCCACCGCCGCACCCATCCATACCCATGAGATCCCATCTAGGGGCGTTTTTCGGCATCCTACCGGAGGGGGAATCGATCAGGGAGGACTTCTATATCAACTCCATTGCCCTTCCGATGAAGCGTGAGTAGTTTAACTCAGACCTACGAGTCCATAGCTAGTAGCTTGATGGCTTCTTCTTCTCTCTCTTTGATTCTCAATACCATGTTCTCCTTGATGTTCTTGGAGATGTATCCGATGTAATCTTCTTTTGCGGTGTGTTTGTCGAGATCCGTTGAATTGTGGATTTATGATCAGCTTATCTATGAATATTATATGAATCTTCTCTGAATTCTTATATGCATGATTTGGTATCTTTGTAATTCTCTTCAAACTATCGGTTTAGTTTGGCCGACTAGATTGGTTTTTCTTGAAATGGGAGAAGTGCTTAGCTTTGGGTTCAATCTTGCGGTGTCCTTTCCTAGTGACAACAGGGGCAGCAAGGCACATATTGTATTGCTGTCATCGAGGATAAAAAGATTGGGTTTACATCATATTGCTAGAGTTTATTCCTCTATGTAACATCCCAATTTTCAATTTGGATGTTATGAATAGATCATCATATGCATATCATTTTTTTATTGCATTTTGGTTTTGATCAAAGAAATCTTTAGAAACTCAAGGACCCAAGGAGAGAGTTGGAGCTTTCATTTTAAACTTCATATTTGAATTTATTTCAATTTTGAAAAGAGGATCAATTTGATTTTCAATAATTTCAAAATAGAGGAGAAATATTGGAAACAGAGGAGAAATATTGGAAAAGAAATTTTGAAATCAAATTATTATTTTATTTAAATTTTATTTGCAGTTTTATTTGAATTAGATAAAAACATGCATTTTTAAAAATTGCATTTAGTCTAGAAAAATGTCATCTTGTCCCAAATATTAGGTAGGGACGGTGAAAATTGTTTCTGCGATTTTAGTTTTTTATTTTTATTTTATTAGGATTTTCTTCGTGGAAATTGTTTAAAAAAAGGGGTCGCACACCAAACTGGGCCGGTCCAGCTGGGAGCTAGGCCTTGGCCCAGCGCCGCACCGCCTCGCGCCACGCCCGTGTCTACGCCGGACTCCGGCGAGGAGTCTACATCGCCACCGCCGTGTCGCCCCCTTGCCTAAGTCAGAAATCCCGGGGCCCCTTTATAAGCCGCCGGACCCCCCCTCCTCTCCAAGTCGCCGCCGCCATCGAGCCCCACCTCCGCAGCCGCGTCACTGCCTCCATCGAGCCGTGCCGCCGCCGCACATGCTCACCGCGGCCGCTAGCTGCTGCCGCCACCGCCTGCTGTTGCCGCGCTGCCAACCGCCGTCCATGTCGCCGCTTTCACCTCGCCCCGCCTCGACAGGAGCCGACGACGCCGAACCCCATCGTTGACCTCGCCGCCCCGGTTGACCGGTATAAACCGATCTGGGTTTCTCCGTTCTTTTCGGATTTTTTCGGTTAGTTAGGTTAGATAGGTTTTCTTTTTATTTTAGTTTAGTTAGCGAACATTCACCCGTTAGGTTATCTTTAACAAAAGAATTCGTTCGTTGTGTTCTGTTAGCGGACGTTCGTCCGATAGAATTTTTCCTTTTGGTTTAATTTTCGCCCAGGGACCTATATGCGAATAGTTTTCTCGTGATTTAGCCCCTGATCTTAAAACTAGATTAACTTTTTGCTCATTTATCCAAATTAGATGAAACCAATACCTAAATCTTCGTAACATTCCCTCTTTCCAGTAAACCAACTTGAACATGATTTTGACAATTCAAAATTTGAGTTTAGTTCAGATTAGTATTCAAACTTGTTTCGTTTGTATCTTGAGTTTCGTAACTCCGTTTGAGTTGATTCTTTTTGCAAATCGTAGCTAATAACATGTCCTACTGTGAAGATCTAATTCACATGAAAATAATGCAGTTAGGTTTTATTTTCTGTTTTGTTTAGTCGTTTGCTTGTTTGGAGTTTTATTTGGATCTTTTCTCGATTTCTCTTTGTTTCATTTGATTGATTGCTTATGTATGCTACTATTTGTCTATGCTAGATTACCCGGAGTGCGAAGCTTGTTACTACGAACCCCTAGAGTTTGTAGATCATCAGCAAGGCAAGTTACACTTTGATCATACTCTTCTATACCCAGTTTTTACTATGCATTAGTTTTGCCCCTCAAATATTTGCATGAGTAGGATTGTGAACATGTGGTTTGGTTGTAGTACTTGAGGTAGGAACCTATTACATTTTTTATCACCCCGGGAATATTGGTTATGCTCTATTATTGCTTAGCCATGCTCGTGGATGGGGATTGGATCATGATACACATGGAAGTTGTGAGAGTTATTAATCTTGGATAACATTAAGGTGCAACTTTAATACACATCTGGGTGGATTGGTTGGGGCACTTGGAGAATCCAGTGTTTCTCCGTTTGGGTAATCCCAGAGTACCCATGTGATTTTTCCTCGGTTCGGCACCCAGCCTCAACGGGATCATATGATATTTCATGACTGGAAACTTCCGTGTGCAGCCACAAGCCATTATGGGCTCTGGCATAGTTGATTAAGTTGTATGAGCTCGCAAAGAGGTGGGCTAAGAGATGTAGGGGAAAGTAGGTGTACCGGTCTACCCGGAGTAGAGAGTTTGCTTCAGAAAGACTATGTATCGATCTTCCGATCATGGATGCGGTCAAGACTTGTGGGAAAAAGTGCGCAATCTCTACAGAGGGTATAAACTAGCATGGTTAGCCATGTCCCCGGTTATGGACATTTTGAGTATCTGGAATTGGATATTACTGTTAATCTCATCACTCTTTAAATTAATTGAATTGGGTTTAATGATGATACTTGTTTAAATGGGATTTGAGTTGGAGGAACCTTCTCAAATATTGGAACAACTTGGGAGTAGTAAATAAAATTTATTCCTTTGTTGTAGGGAAAAACTAGCTTTATGCAAAATCTTAAACTTAGAGCCTCCACCAGCCAAAAATATTGCATGTAGATGTAGTTGTTGCATTCATTGCTTTACAGTGTAACTCAGCTAGCATATTCAATGTGCTGACCTACACGGCTGCAACGTCTCATGTTGTAGACTACTCAGACGACGAATAAGGTGCGATAGGTCGTTGTCATGCACTCAGCTATGCTGTTGGGGTTGATGGACTCATTTACCTTTGAAGCATCCACAGTTATTTATTTTAGATGGACTTCACCCATATTATTTTTGTGTAATCATACTCTTTATGAGGACCTCGATGTAATAAGTGTGTGATTGAACTCTCTTATAATTCCTTGAGTAATGTGTGTGTCAGCATTACCGATCCAGGGATGACACTTAAGCATAGAGACTTTGGTCCATTGCGATCATGGGCGCTACACTCTACATCATGTCATCTTACTTAATGCGTTAGTCTGTTCTTTATGAACTTAATACTCTAGATGCAGGCAGGAGTCGGTCGACGTGTGGAGTAATATTAGTAGATGCAGAATCATTTCGGTCTACTTGACACGGACGTGATGCCTATATTTCATAATCATTGCCTTGGATATCGTCATAACTTTGCGCGTTTCTGTCAATTCGACAATAATTTGTTCACCCACCGTATAATTTGCTATCTTGAGAGAAGCCTCTAGTGAAATCTATGGCCCCCGGGTCTATTTTCCATCATATAAGTTTTCGATCTACTATTTTGCAATCTTTTACTTTTAGATCTATAAACCAAAAATACCAAAAATATTTACTTTATCTTTTGTATAGTTTCATCTATCTCTATTAGATCTCACTTTTGCAAGTAACCTTGAAGGGATTGACAACCCCTTTATCGCGTTGGCTGCAAGTTGTTTGATTGTTCATGCAGGTATTGGTGATTTGTGCGTTGTCTCCTACTAGATTGATACCTTGGTTCTCTTACCGAGGGAAATGCTTATCTCTACAGTGCTGCATCGCCCTTTCCTCTTCAAGGGAAAAACCAACGCAAGCTCAAGTAGTAGCGGGAAGAATTTATGTCGTCGTTGCCGGGGAGATCTATGCCAAGTCAGTACATACAAAGTACCCATCATAAAACTCTCATCTCTTGCATTAGATTATTCGCCATTCGCCTCTTGTTTTCCTCTCCCCCACTTCTAAAATGATTTTCTAAAATGTTTGCCCTTTTCTTTGCCCTTCTTCTGTTTGTCTTTTCATTTGCCTTTTGTTTGCTTGTGTGCTAGATCGCTTATCTTGCTTTCATGGCTAGTCCTCCCATTATTGTTAGCACTCCCGATAATGAGGTCCTTAATTTTAAACAAAGAAGGGAGAAAATTTAAAAGATGCTTGGTATAGAAAAGTTTATTTACGTTCCTAAGAATAAGGGTGAATCTTCTAGTAAAGAAAATGAAGATCTCAAAACAATAAGTGTTCACCCCAATTTTTTCGGTACTATTAAGAAACCGATTGCAACCAGTTAATTTCTTGATTTCTTTCCTAGGAGTTTGATCATTGATAAAATAAAAGGATATCCTAAGGATTATAAGTGTGCAGTTGAAGAATTTCATACCAAAGATGACAATACCTAGATCTATTTGTGTGTTTTTATGCCTAGCATAGGGCGTTAAAAAATAGCGCTTGTTGGGAGGAAACCCAATTATATTTTTTGTTTTTGCTTTTTGTTCCTGTTTTTGTTTGAATAATTCATCTAGCCTCTGGTTAGATGTGGTTTTGTCTTTTAATTAGTGTTTGTGCTAAGTAAGACCTTCGGGGTGGCTTACGGAAAATAATTTTCATCATTCACAGAAGCATGCTTTTGATCTGTGTTTTGCTTGGAGCATCTTGTATGATTTGAGTCTATATTTTTATTCACCACATGATATGTGTTTTGCTTGGAGCATCTTGTATGATTTGAGTCTTTGCTTTTTAGTTTTCCACAATCATCCTTTTTATACACACCTTTTGAGAGGGACACGCATGAATCGTGATTTATTAGAATACTCTAAGTGCTTCACTTATATCTTTTGAGCTAGGCAATATTGCTCTAGTGCTTCACTTATATATTTTTAGAGCACGGCGGTGGATTCATTTTACAGAAATTGTTGAACTCTCATGCTCCACTTATATTATTTTAAGAGTCTTTTTAAACAGCATGGTAATTTGCTTTGTTTATTAATTTAGTCCTAATATGATAGGAATCCAAGAGGGATATAATAAAAACTTTCATAGAAAGTGCATTGAATACTATGAGAAGTCTGATTCCTTATGATTGTTTTGAGATATAAAGATGGTGATATTAGAGACATGCTAGTGAGTAATTGTGAATTAGAGAAATACTTGTGTTAAAGTTTGTGATTCCCGTAGCATGCACGTATGGTGAACCGTTATGTGATGAAGTCGGAGCATGATTTATTTATTGATTGTCTTCCTTATGAGTGGCGGTCGGAGATGAGCAATGGTCTTTTCCTACCAATATATCCCCCTAGGAGCATGCGCGTAGTACTTTGTTTCAATAACTAATAGATTTTTGCAAGAAGTATGTGAGTTCTTTATGACTAATGTTGAGTCCATGGATTATACGCACTCTCACCCTTCCACGATTGCTAGGCTCTCTAGTACCGCGCAACTTTGGCCGGTATCATACACCCACCATATACCTTCCTCAAAATAGCCACCATACCTACCTATTATGGCATTTCCATAGCCATTCCGAGATATATTGCCATGCAACTTTCCACCGTTTCGTTTATTATGATACGCTTCATCATTGTCATATTGCTTTGCATGATCATGTAGTTGACATCGTATTTGTGGCAAAGCCACTGTTCATAATTCTTTCATACATGTCACTCTTGAGTCATTGCACATCCTGGTACACCGCCGGAGGCATTCATATAGAGTCATATTTTTGTTCTAAGTATCGAGTTGTAATTCTTGAGTTGTAAGTAAATAAAAGTGTGATGATCTTGTATGTAAATAAAAGTGTGATGATCTTCATTACTAGAGCATTGTCCCATGTGAGGAAAGGATGATGGAGACTATGATTCCCCCACAAGTCGAGATGAGACTCCGGACGAAAAATAAAATAAAAACAGTCCAATAAAGAGAAAGCCCAAAATAAAAAATAAAAAATGAGAGAAAAGAGAGAAGGGGCAATGTTACTATCCTTTTACCACACTTATGCTTCAAAGTAACACCATGATCTTCATGATAGAGAGTCTCCTATGTTGTCACTTTCATATACTCGTGGGAATTTTTCATTATATAACTTGGCTTGTATATTCCAATGATGGGCTTCCTCAAATTTCCCTAGGTCTTCGTGAGCAAGCGAGTTGGATGCACACCCATTTAGTTTCTTTTTGAGCTTTCATAAACTTATAGCTCTATCACTCACACTGATATCTATTGATGGGCATCTCCATAGACTATTGATACGCCTAGTTGATGTGATACTATCTCCTTCTTTTTGTCTTCTCCACAACTACCATATTCTATTCCACCTATAGTACTATGTCCATGGCTCACGCTCATGTATTGCGTGAAAGTTGAAAAAGTTTTAGAACATCAAAAGTATGAAACAATTGCTTGGCTTGTCATAGGGGTTGTGCATGATTTGAATATTTTGTGTGATGAGGATGGAGCATAGCCAGACTATATGATTTTGTAGGGACAAGCTTTCTTTGGCCATGTTATTTTGAGAAGACATAATTGCCTTGTTAGTATGCTTGAAGTATATATTTTTATGTCAATATTAAACTTTTATTTTGGATCTTATGGATCTGAACATTCATGCCACAATATAGAAAAATTACATGGATAAATATGTTAGTTAGCATTCCACATCAAAAATTGTGTTTTTATCATTTACCAACTCGAGGATGGGCATGAATTAAGCTTGGGGATGCTTGATATGTCTCCAACGTATCTATAATTTTTGATTGTTCCATGCTATTATGTTATATGTTTTGGATGTTTTGGATGTTATAATTTTTGATAAATATATAATTTTTGGGACTAACCTATTAACCTTGAGCCCAGTGCCAGTTTCTGTTTTTCCTTGTTTTTAAGCTTCACAGAGAAGGAATACCAAACGTATTCCAATAGGAATAAAACCTTCGCGATGATTTTTCTTGGACCAGAAGACACCCAGGAGACTCGGAGATCAAGTCGGAAGAGCCACGAGGCGGACACAAGGGGGAGGGCGCACCTAGGGGGTAGGGCACCCCCTATCTTCTGGGCCCCTCGTGACTCCCCTGACCTAATTCTTCATCCTATATATTCACATATATCTCCAAACCACTAGAAGCATCCACAAAAACACTATTCCACTTCTGCAACCTTCTGTACTCATGAGATCCCATGTAGGGGTCTTTTCCGGCATCCTGTCGGAGCGGGATTCGATCACAGAGGGTTTCTACATGAACTCTATTGCCCTTCCGATGAAGCGCGAGTACTTTACCTCAGACCTACGGGTCCATACCTAGTAGCTAGATGGATTCTTCTCTCTCTTTGATTCTCAATACCATGTTCTCCTCGATGTTCTTGGAGATCTATCCGATGTAATCTTCTTTTCTGGTGTGTTTGTCGAGATCTGGTAAATTGGGGATTTATGATCAGCTTATCTATGAATATTATTTGAATCTTCTCCGAATTCTTATATGCATGATTTGGTATGTTTGTAATTCTCTTCGAACTATCGGTTTAGTTTGGCCAACTAGATTGGTTTTTCTTGCAATGGGAGAAATGCTTAGCTTTGGGTTCAATCTTGTGGTGTCCTTTCCCAGTGACATTAGGGGTAGCAAGACACGTATTGTATTATTGCCATCGAGGATAAAAAGATGTGGTTATGAACTTAATACTCTGGATGCAGGCAGGATTCAGTCTATGTGTGGAGTAGTAGTAGTAGATGCATAATTGTTTCGGTCTACTTGACACGGACGTGATTCCTATATTTATTAATCATTGACTTAGATATCGTCATAACTTTGCGCTTTTCTATCAATTGCTCGACAGTAATTTGTTCACCCACCATATTATTTGCTATCTTGAGAGAAGCCTCTAGTGAAACCTATGGCCCCGGGGTCTATTTTCCATCATATAAGTTTCCAGTCTACTATTTTGCAATCTTTTACTTTTAGATCTATAAACCAAAAATACCAAAAATAATTACTTTATCTTTTGTTTAGTTTCATCATTCTCGATTAGATCTCAGTTTTGCAAGTAACGATGAAGGGATTGACAACCCCTTTATCGCGTTGGGTGCAAGTAGTTTGATTGTTTGTGCAGGTAATGGTGATTTGTGCGTTGTCTCCTACTGGATTGATAACTTGGTTCTCTAACCGAAGGAAATACTTATCTCTACTGTGCTGCATCACCCTTTCCTCTTCAAGTGAAAAACCAACGCAAGCTCAAGAAGTAGCATCTTGCTGCAATTTGTTTACTTTTATTTTGTTTTGCAATTTATTTATCTATCTATCACTATTAGAATTAATCCTTGCAACTAACGAGTTCAAGGGGGTTGACAACCCTCTTGACCGCGTTGGGTGCAAGTATTTGCTTTTGTGTGTGTAGGTATTTAAGAGGGGAATTTGCGTGGTTCTCCTATTGGTTTGATAACCTTGGTTCTGACTAAGGGAAATACTTATCTCTACTATACTACTTCACCCCGCCTCTTTGGGGAAATCCCAATGCAGTATACAAGTAGTAGGAAGAATTTCTAGCGCCATTATTAGGGAGACATCATCAAACTCTTATCAAGTACCTGCACTCCAATTAGCATTTAATTTTTCTACTATTTATTTGCCTAGGTATGACGACGACACTTGTACGGTGAATCACCACTTGAATGATTGGTTTTTCACTAAGATTAAGAACATTTATTTTTCCAAGTGTTTGCAGTTATTGCTCCTTTTGAAGGAATCACAAGACGGTGCAACATTGGAGAGTACCCATTCCGAGCTTGAAGACTATGACTACTTGGTGAACATTCACTTCTAAACGGCGATGCCATCTCTTTCCCATGGTGATTTGTTTTTCAACCCAAGGTCGGATCTTTCCCAAGGGGTAGGGTATGATGCGAAGCATCCTACGGACATTACTATGCCAAGAGTCCGTTCGGCAAGTGACACGTTTGACATCTAGTTCACATACATAAAGGTTAATCATCTCCTTTACACGTGTTCACTTGAACCCTTCGAGGATTGTATACTACTTGACATCCCTATTGTATGCATGCATAGGTTTTACCGTAGTTTGATTGATGACAAGGAGGAGTTAAAGCGCAAGAGAACATCTACACCATCCAAGAAGGGAGAAGGAGGAGGAAGAGGGACCCCAAGACACAAAGCACCGGAGGCCTCAGACCACCCCAGGTGCCTGACCTCCTACACCCCAGGTGCCCGGACCCCCGACCCCAAAGTGGGTGGCCCCTTTGTCCACCTCGAATGCCCCGGATTTCACCCCCCGGGTGCCCGCACCCCCGACTGTCGTACCCCTACCACCAGGTGTCCGGCCCCCCACCTGGCGCTACCCTGGGTCCCAGGACTTCACCCCGGGTGCCCGACCTTCTCTTCCCAGCAACCCTCGGGTGCCCAGCCCCCTCCGATGGTGCCTGTGTGCATTAAGGGGCAAATGAACCATGTACCCTTGTTTCTCCCCAACTCTTCCCGAGACTATAATTAGACATTCCCTAGCTCAGGATTAAGGTTAGCAAAGTACATGATATGATCTTGAGAGCTTTGCTCCTATTTACGCTCTCCCATGGCCTCCTAGGAGAAGATCCCTAGTGGATTCAAGACACCAACTAGGGAAGGATCCCCATAATAGGATCATCAAGAGCTCATCTCCCTTTGGGATTTGGAATAAACTTTACCTTGTCCTATTTTGTCTTTGTTATTGATGTATCTTGTCGATCCATGTGTTGCTAGTCTGGTGATTGTGTAATTGGGCTTGTTCTTGAGTGTTCCTCTTGTGATTTCCCCTCTTCTTCTTTGTGTTGTTCATAGACCCCCCTCAAATTCGTGAAAGATCTCCACTTAGAGTCTCCACCCTAAAACCAGAAGTATCAAACTTAGGATCATATATCATTCTCTCTATCATAGCTTTTTCTTTCAACTTAGTCAGTAATTTCTTAGCATCCTCTCTATCACTACAAGCAAGAAATTCTCTAGCTAACTCAACATCCATCACATAACCATCAGGTATCTTAGGCATTTCAACTCTAGTAGAAGAGCTAGGCATAATAGGTGAATCATAATTTTCGTCAGTTTCAGCAGTCTCAAGTTCTTTAGCTTTAGCAAGCTGTTCCTTAAGAAATTCACCTAGTGGCACAGTTTTATCGAGAAGAGTACTAGCATCATTACAAGTTTCATTTATAGCAGAAGTTGTATCATTAATTAATTGTGACATATCAGAATGAATAACAGGTGGTGGAGTCACATTCCTACTCAAAACAGAATGTGAATCAAGTGCGGAGCTAGATGGCAGTTCCTTACCTCCCCTCATCTTAGAGGGTACGATCTTAGTCTTAGCGTCTTTTAGATTCTTCACAATGTAAAATCCCAAGTGAACTCAATAAATAGAGCTATGATCCCCAGCAACGGCAAGAAAAAGGTCTTGATAACCCACAAGTATAGGGGATCATGACAGTCTTAGAAGGTAGTATCTCACCCAAATTTGTTGATTTGACCCAAGGGGAGCCAAAGAATATTTATGAGCCTTAGCAGCTGAGTTGTCAATTCACCCAAACTTGGAAAATAATATTTCTACATCGAAGTGTTTAGTAGCATAGTAGTTAGATAGTTTTGATAGTCGCAGCGATACTATCAATAGCAACAGGAACAGTAACAGAAGCAGTTTATGACGATTCTAACAGCAGCAGCAATAGTAACTTAGCAGAGACCAATATGAGAAAAGCGTGGGCATTGTACCAGCATGGATATTTGTGCTGGATGATATTCATCATATAATAGTCACAACCTAGAGAGATACGTAATAGCTCCAATTCATCAATTCAATGTAGGCATGTATTATGTATATAGTCATATGTGCTTATAATAAGAACTTGCATGACATATTTTGTCCTACCCTCCCGTGGTAGCTGGGTGCATAAGGAAACTAAGGGATATTAAGGCCTCTTTCTAATAGAGAACCAGAACAAAGCATTAACACATGGTGAATACATGAATTGCTTGAATTATAGTCATCCCTGAAGAGTGTCCCAACTATTGTCACTTTAGGGTCTACATATCAAAACAATAACAAGTGCATATAACTAGCAGATAGGATCAATGACTCAAATATATTCATGAAAACATAGAGGGTTCAGATCTGAAATCATGGCACTCGGGCCCTAATGACAAGCATTAAGCATAGCAAAGTCATAGCAACATCAATCTCAAAACATAGTGGATACTAGGGATCAAGCCCTAAAAAATTGACTTGATTACATGACAAATGCCATCCAACTCTATCACCATCCAGCAAGCCTACGAAGGAATTAGTCACTCCCGATGGTGAGCATCGTTGAATTGTTGATAAAGGGTTGATGATGATGACGGCAACGAATCTCCCTCTCTAGAGCCCCGAACAAACTCCAGATCAGCCCTCCCAATGAAGAATGGGAGGTGGCAGTGACTCCTTATCATAAAACTTGATGGTTAGTTCTCTCTGATTTTTTTATCCGCGATACGGTACTTACACTGGTACTGCGAGCTGCTATACAAACGGTTATTAATGCCTATCCACGACGGTATTTTAAACCATAGCCTAGTGAGTGTGGGCGATAGGGGGGTCCTTCCCACACGATCCAGTAACCTTTGGGGATAGGCCCTCTGATCACACACGCTGCACAAAATGAGCTCATGTACGATCGGGCTAGCCATCGCATACAATCATACAGGGCCAATCATTTCTGTTCGCAGGTACATCCCACACAGTGATTCCCACAGAAATGTTTCCCTTCGTCTGCATAACCTACACAGTCAATCCACAAGGAACATCTCCATTCATCTGCATATCCCACAGAGTGAATCCCAGAGAAACTGCTGGTGCAATGATAGGCCCTTTATGTTTTGGAGTTTGTTGACATAAACAGTTTGGGAATTATGTGTTTGCTAGTGCACACACAATAACATGTCCCTGGAGTAATGAAGGAGTTTGATGAAAAACGACGAAGATGATCTCCCTACACGGCAGTGAAGGTTATCATCAAAGATAAAGCTAACAAGAGTGAGCCCTAAAAATTATTGAAGTCTAAGCAATGATTCTGTGATCGTTGGAAGCAAATGACTGCGCTCGAGGAAGAATGAAGATGAAGTGAAGACGTAGCATTTATTTCATTGTTCTTCTTCTTTCATTGAGTCATAGGACCACCATACTATTAAGAGGGGTATGACATCTCGAAGCTTTGATTCTCTGACGCTAAACCCAAACCTATGAAAGCTGTGAGAGAAATCTCTTTGTGCTCCGAGCAAATACTTTCCAGCAAGAGACTGTGATCTTCTTCGCTGCGAGAGCCTCAAACCAAGGAGTTAGCATTACTTGTTCCTCAAGTAATGTTACCATTTCTGCGAAGTCCGACCATTGTGAATGTTTCGGTTGGCCATTGGTTGGACCTTGTGTCCAAAATGGTCATTTCCCATGTGGGAAGGCTGCAACTATAAATAGCCACCCTGCACCGGCTTTGTCCGGTGGTGCTCCATTTGATTTCTGAGAAGATTGTTGAGCAACCCCCTCTCTGAGTGATTTGAGTTCAAAATCCACCCAGAGAAAATACCCTAGAGCCGAAGAATTAGATAGTGGTTCAGCATCACTAGAATCTAAGTTTAGTATGCTCCACCTATCACTACTGCAGGATGCTGCTAACGCGACACTATGATCAGAGACCCTTCAAGAAACTGTGTGCGATGCAATAATCGCAAATGGTGGTGTTAGAGATCCATCAAAAATGTCCAAAACGTTGATGACCGATGAATCAAACACAATTCAGATTTTAGTTGCGTGTGCGATGCAGGGCATATGGTTGATTCAGCAGAACTATTTGTGATGAGGAAGAACAACAAAAATGGGCAGCCATATCAGTGTGTGTGCGATATACGGCATACAGTTCCCTCCAATGAACCGTGTGCTATTAGGTTATGCAACAGAAACGGTTAGCCAGATCAAGGTGTGTGTGATATACGGCATATGGTTCACTCGGACAAACTGTTTTCGATTAGGCAAGAGAACGGAAATGGTTCATCTTAACAAGATGTGTGTGATATGCGGCATTTGCGATCATCCCAAAGAACACAAACGATTCGTGTAAACCAGATGTGTGTGATACGCAGCAAATAGCCCACTCAGATGAACTATTTGGAATCAGACATTATAACACTGATGGTTACTACAGTAAGTTCGTGTGTGATAGTGGGCAAACACGTACATGTACATCCAAGAACAAGGGCCCACGTTTCGGGCTTTTGATGTGTGGCATACTGTTGATCCAAAAGAACTGTTTGCGATGAGGTAGAACAAAAAATGGGGCTTTGTGGGCCCAGAACCATCGATAAATTTTGACTTTGTTTCTCCTCACATTGCAGATTACAACGCAATAAGTAATTGCAAATTTGTTCAAACAAATCAAACTTATATGTGTTCACACTTAGCACCGGGCTATAAAAACTACCCACTCGAAAATTACTTCACATTTCCTCTCCTCATCACCTACAAAACTGGTCTTTCCTGTCAAGTCATTCCGCCATGACCGGTAGGAGGAGTTTCGGGTGGGCATATAACCAGGCAGCAAAGACCAAGGCCACTGAAGCACTAGAGAGGTCCCGCCGCGAAGCCGACGCCGCAGCCGCAGAAGACATGTCCCGGCGCACCGGGGAGCCCTCGAACGAGCTCTCATGGGCATGCGAGGGCTCTCACAAGCGCACTCGCCGCATCGTCGATCGCGACGAGCTGGTGTTGCTGAAGTCCTTGGCCGGCGACGACGACATTCTCGCTGGCCTCATTAAGCAGAAGGAGCTGGTCGACGGCTTGATGAAGCTGCTCGAGATCAGCGATGCCTCGGTTCACAAGGAGACTGGCCTCGTCGAGCAACTCATGGGTGACAATGTGAAGCTCCTCAAGGAGCTCACCGAGAAGGAGTAGGAGGCCGCCGGCTGGAAGATGCTGCATGAGTAGAGCAGTGCCTCGGGGATGACACTGGTAGCGGTCGTCGAGGAACTAATGGGTGACTTGAGGAAGATCCGGATCGAGCACGAGAAGGAGGTGGAGGAATCTGTGGCTGCTTTCAAGCAAAGCCATGAGGAATTGAGTATGGAGCTGAAGGATGTCATCGCCCGGTGATCCATCAAAGAGTAGATACAGTAGCGATCTAGATCGTTGTCTACGATTTCCTTCTTTTCTTGCCACCATGTCTTCTGAACTTTGCCGCATGCGGCATTTAAAATTATCCCGAATATGTAAGATAATTATTATCTGCGCCATTGTAAATTTGTCGTCATACTACCGTTGCCATTTTATTTGTCGTCATATTATCCGTTGCCCTATGTGGCAATTTAAATTAGTCTGGAATACGAGTTGAAAACACAAACAAAGCAAATGCTGCCATCGGATCACAACCAAACACCCACCGTCCAGCCCTAAAAAACCTTCATCCAGGCGCTTTAACCCATTAATAGCAAAGTTTTGAGTGAGGAAGGCTGCGGCTGGTGCATGGAGGTCAAAGAGCTTGCTTCCCGGTGAGCATGGGCGGCCTTGCTGCTCGCACGTGTCCCGTCGAGTCTCTGGACAGGATGCACGCGCCCCGTCGAGCCTGCACATTGGACTTCTCCCACTCGTCCTGTCTAATCAAACAACTGCATGCACGCCACTGAGTATGGTTAAATATTGACGCGGTTCATATGATACAACCGTTTGTGATATTGACGTGTCAGCTTATTGTTTCAAAAAGGACTTCGTTGGCTACTAATGTGTGCGCCTCTTCTCAAACTGGATGATTTTTTACCACGGCATATATGTGCCATGTCATGAAACCATGCCAAGTTTCATGTTTTTTGGGTGAGTTTTTTCTTTATTAGGATTTAAAAACCGAGATTCTCAATGTTTCAGGACGACGACAAGTTTGTAATTCATTCCCATTCCTTAAATGAGACCTAAACATGCACCCAATGACACATGTACGATTTCCCACCCATTTCATGCTTGTAGTTCAAATTTGAATTGTGGACTACATTTAATGCGTAGAAAACTCAATTAGTAATATATACAATGACCATACGAACCCTAAACATGCACCCCAAGGACACATGTAAGTTTTTTCTAGCTATTTTGGTGCACTGGAGCATGTATTTGTAGTTCGGATTTGAATTATGGACATTAAATGCCTAGAAAACTCAATTAATGAATAAAAAGGGTCAAACGAACCATGAATAATTTCAAAGTTCAGCGCGAATCTCCCATTGTTCCATACATGTTGCGTGTAGAAAAAAATACAAGGCTAGAAGAGGGAGCGATTATCGTTTGGCCCACAAGGAGACACATTTCCCTATCGAAACCGCGAGGGTTCTTGCGAGAGGCTCCGGTTTGTAAGAGGTTTGTAATAAAGCTTCGCCCAAATTGGCAATGTTTTTACCATGACATATATGTGCCATGACGTGACACCATGCCAGCTTTAATGACTTTCTTGTGAGTTTTGGATTTATGGGGATTTAAAACCGAGATTCCAAATGTTTGAGGATGAGCCAAGACACCGGTTAGGTTGTAATTCGTTCCCATTCCTTGCATGGGAACTAAACATGCACCCAAGGACACATGCATGTATATTCTTTCTAGCCATTTTGGTGAACTGGTGCATGTATTTGTACTTCAGATTTCAATTATGGACATTAAATGCGTACGAAACTCAATTAGTGTATAAAAAGGCCAAACGAACCCTTAATAAGTTTGTATTTCAGCATGGATATCATGTCGTTCCATGTTGCCTCTAGAAGATAATACAGAGCGAAAAGAGGGAGCGACTACGTTTCGCCACAAGGGGAACACATTTCCCTATCGGAACCATCAGGCTTCCTTGAGAGAAGCTCCGGTTTGTAATAAAGCCCAAATTGGCAATGATTTTACCATGACATATATTTGCCATTACATGACACCATGCCTTCTAAAGAGATTGTCCATTTTGCACACGAAGTGCATCTAGTTTTTGCCTTAACCCTCTCAAAATTTTAGAACATGCTATGCGGGTGAAATTATGATATATAGCATGCCAACTTTCAACCATTTCAGAGTCATTTGAAGTGCTTTTCAATTTCAGGGTCATTTAGCTCAAAAAAATCAGTAAATGCATGAAAAATACCAAATGATGTCAGGAAGGTTTGAAATTTAATGATGTGGCTTTGAATGGTGCATTTTGAACACACAAAAAGTCTGGAGTTCAAATAAGTTCAAAAAAGTAAAATCCCTTTGTAACAGATGAGTTTTTGTTCGAAACCCTGATACTTCGAAAGAGATTGTCCATTCTGCACACGAAGTGCATCCAGTTTTTGCCGTAACCCTCCCAACTTTTTACAACATGCTATGTGGGTGAAATGATGATACCATGCCAACTTTCAACCTTTTCAGAGTTCATTTGAGGTTTGTAATAAAGTTTGGCCCTAATTGGACAATGTTTTTACCATGACATATATGCGCCATGACGTGACACCATGCCAACTTTCATGACGTGACACCATGCCAACTTTCATGTATAATTTTTCTAGCCATTTTGGTGAACTAGAGCATGTATTTGAAGTTTAGATTTGAATTATGGACATTAAATCCTAGGAAACTCAATTAGTGTATAAAATGAAAGCCATGTGCCTACCAAACCATGGCCGATGTCGCCCGCGATCTGAGTCGTGCATTCTGATTGGCAAGAACCCAAACCCCACGGATCATACGTCTGCACCGTTGGATGCTCCCACATTGAACGGCAATCCTCAGCCCTTTCAACAGCACATGCAGTACATGGGTAAGCACTGTGCGCATGCATCATCTAGCTCACGCTTCCTTCTCTTGTACGTTTTCTAAACAGGCTATCGTGTCCCGCCACTCCTCTCATCGGTTTCCTGCCTCTTCTCCCATCGGTTTCCTGCTACCAGTGTTAGTGCTCATTGAAGACTAGGCGGCGACACACCAGCCATCGCACACAGTTTCTAAAAGAACAAATGTGCGTGATAGGAGGGAGTAGGTCCCATAGGGTGACCAGCGTGGGCAAAATGGTGCAGGTACTGGCTTAACCATGTGCGATGCAAGTGCGCTGTAAAATCAGCACGACTGCGCAAGCGCGAGCAAATGGTGGAGGTACTGGTTTAACCGTGTGCGATGCAAGTGCACTGTGAAATCACCACGACTACGCAAGCACGAGCAAAATGCTGCAGGTACTGGCTTAACCGTGTGCAATGCAAGTGCGCTATGAAATCACCACGAGTGCGCGATCTGGCCACTCCCGCCCCGCATCAATTCCTTTACCCAAATTTTAGTAGCTGTCATACTTCAACCGTCCCCCACACTCCTCCAGCACTGACCTTATAGTAAAATTGCAGTAGCTAAGGCATTTGAACTGTCGCCCTCCCTCGTCCACCACCATCTCTGCCCACCATTACTAAAAAATTTAGTAGCCACGGCGTATCCTCAAACACCACAACCCCCCCACCACAGTCCCCCACCCGTCCGCTCCCCCTTAGAACCCTATCTCGTGGCCGCCGCTGCCGCCGGTGCCGCCACCAACCCATGCCTGTCTACCCATTCCTCCTAGATTAGATAATAAATTTCAGGTTACCCAGCGATTCCCATACCGTCGCCCCACTCCCCTTAGTTTTTAGATGAGGCCTGCGGTGTCCCTCCCCGCCAGATCCACATCCCCTCCTCCAGAATGTCGCAGCCTAAGCTCGACCATGTATCCTGGGGATCCCGACAAGCGTTCATCCAAGAAGTGGTTTATCATGGCCTCTCCGGCAGACGTTGGCGAGGTGGCCGCCGTTTGCCCCGACCTGTCGTTCTCGGAGCAACATGTCACCACAGAAGCCGGCGAAGACGTTGACTATGTTGCCTTGTTGAAGGCTTCATGACAGCGGGCATGCGTACTACTGTATGACGTGAAAGCTGGCTACGACATCAAGCTCGTCGTCAACGACGGCTTCACGCGGGCGATATCACAGGTTACGTGGTCCATCCCCAACCCCTCTGGTTCAACCACTGTCAATATCTTCGACGGCCCTACCGCTGATATCCTCCGCCAAGCGGTCAAGGATTTCCGATCCTTATATGCCATCGAGCCCATTTTGTCATTTCTAAAGGACACATTCTACAACGGCGGCTTGGAATCCTCAATTGCCAAGTCAGATCTCATCGACCACGACCACGAGGAGGGAACCCACAAAGGTTCTTCCACCATGTGTCTGTGCTCTTCCAACTTGAAGGATCCGGTCCATGAAATGTTAGTCAACATCCTATCAGCAAATCTTACCTTTTCTAGCTTGCCAACCCGTACTCTTTGTTGTAGTAGCATGTGCCATGCGGTGCTATAACTATGCCCTATTTAATTATTTCAGTTATGCAAAAAATGTATTGTTCAATAGGGCTATGTGATGTTTAAGTACGAATTGTCCACTTCAGTTTCACGAATGGCTATATTTGGTTGTTTATAGTGAGTAGATGCCTTGTTTATCTATGTTAGGTTGTTAGGTTGGTTGCATTGAGCATTTTTCCAGTTATCGAGTTGATGCCTTGTTTATATGTATTTTGTCTTAGTTTGGTTGCAGTGAGCATTTGTCCAGTTATCAAGCATATGCCTTGTTTATCTGTAATTTGGTTGTTAGGTTGCTTTTTTAGCATTTGTCTAGTTTTCAAGCAGATGCTTGTTTATCTGTATTTGCTTGTTAGGTTGGTTGCAGTGAGCATTTGTCTAGTTTCCAAGGATATGCCCTGTTTATCTATATTTGCTTGTTAGGTTGGTTCTAGTGAGACTCTGTCCAGTTTTTAATGGCTATATTTGGTTGTTAACTGATCATTTATGCCTTGTTTATTTCAAACATTCACAATGTTTTGTTCATTATGTGCAAGTCAGAACTGTGCCGCTCGACTGCATCAATAACAGTTTGAACGGCTATATTTGGTTCCAGTTATGCCTGGTGTAGTTAACAGTTAACACATGCCATTTATTTCAGTTTAACACATTTATCCAGTAATGTTTAAGCATTACCTACGTTCTATTCATTTTCAACAATACCAGTTTGAATTGCAATATTTCATGGTTGTTAAGCCTGCTGTCGGTAACATTGCCTTCCATTTTATATATGCTTTAACAACATGCTGAAACCAACACATTCAAGCTATTATTTGGATATGATATTGTCTACCTTTGCTATATTTGTTTGATGTTAAGGTTGCGGTACTTATCATGCCTTTCCACTACTTATGCAGGACAACACCGGGAGTGGCCACCATTTTTTGCCAAGGTTAGCTTCATCCCTCGGCTTGTACTCCCCCATTGTTCCATAATGTAGTGCATATAGATCTAGGCCTGCACACTTGTTAGCTTCTAATATTGACTTGTTGCTTGTAGGTACATATGCCCTTGGCAAGGATCCACACATCGACCCTTTTTGCGTATGGGGCAATGAGATATTCATGAACAAGCATCAAGTGAGGAAACTGATAAGGATTATTAGCGAAAAGATATGAATGGTGGCAAGCAAATTATTTGTTTACGCTCTATCCAACACAACAGTGAGCTGTAGGATGGTAACTACAAACTCTGCAGCCTTCTCTTTTTACTGCCCATAATGAGTTGTTAGACAACAATGTTTGAATCTTTTTCATTCGTAGTGGTTCCCGAAGCAGTTCACTCAAGATTACCTCGCAAAGTACATGATTGGTGGACACACAATGAAGATTAAAGTATATCCTTAAGACTACAATGAGAATTGAGAAGTCGTAATGAACACAGTGAAGGATGGACGGACATCCATCACAAGGGGTTGGCCTAGAGTCGTGTGCGCATTACGCATGGAGGAGGGCACAATATGGGCATTCCACTTCAGCTTCTCCAGCAACCAGAATGTCTTTCGCCTCTCTCTTTACAGTCTTTAGTACAACTGTGGTCCATCATTATTTACTTGGCGCTTCTGTAGTTCTTCAGTATATGTACCTGTGCATCAAATTATGCATTCGTGGTTAAACCTATATTTGTAATAAACCTGTCTGGATATGAAATAAGTGATTGCCTACTTTCAAATTCAAAAAGGTGATTTTTTAATTAGGGATTACAGTGCACACGCTTTGCAAAAGCGAAATGTCTGCGATAGACGTGGAGATCAGACACGTTTCTAGGATCCACTACGTGTCCGATCAATCTCCACCGCACACACGATCAGCCAGGAAAAAACGTGTGCGATCAATCTCCACTGCACACACGATCAGCCAAGAAAAAATGCGTGCGATTAACAACATCATCGCACATAGTTGTTTCTTATTAAATGTTTGCTATAGTCACCTTACCACACACGCTTCAAAATTATTGACTGTTTGTGATGTTGTGTGCATCGCAAACGTTTGCTACTCCTTGGATTAATTGTGTGGGTTGTACATACTAACGGAAACGTATTCCTTGGATGGACTATGTGGAATGTACATACGAATGAAAACGTTTAGCGGGGGCTGACTATGCGGGATGTACTTACGACTAGAAATGATTTCGCATGTATAACTGTTTTTGAGCACTACCATACGTATAACTGTATTTGCTCGCTTGCCGGTCGCGCACGACCTCATTTTGCCGAGCGTGTGTGCTAGGAGGGCATATCCCCGACGGTTTTTGGGTCGTGTGGGAAGGCCCCCCCTATCGCCCACACTCACTTGACGAAGGTTCCAAATGCCATCGCGGAAAGGGGTTTAAAACCATTTTTATAGCACCGACGCGTACTAGTGTATTACTCTTGAGAGCTACAAACTCTCTAGACGGTTAGGTGTCAATTTCTTCAGAGACCAAGAGTGATTGTGGTTCTTGAAGAAGAAGTCCTTAAGGTTTGGAGATTGCCTTCAAGTATCTAGCACGAGTGATCGACATCAATTGACGAATCGGTTGTCGAGGAGAATAGGGTGAACAGAGTTTATCTTCTGTGTTAAGTCACAACCCCTCCAACCAGATGTAGTCCTTGTGCAGAAGGATGAACTGGTCGAACAAATACCTTGTCGCCATCGAGCACCCCCGGTCACCTCTGTTACTCAAGTTTACCTTCGATGCTTTCTATTCATGTAATTTACTTTGATGCATGCTTTAGTTTCCTTTCATTTATATGTTGTAGTTCTTCTTAGTTTGTCTATAGTTTATTCCACTTCTGGGTTCTGAGAGATTGAAGTTTTCCAAAGAAAAATGAAAACTCCCATTCACCCCCCTCTGGTAGACATACTTCGTTCCTACATTTGGTATCAGAGCAGGGCACTCCTTGACTCTTCTCATTTTAGTCTAACGACTTTGGAGTTTAAGTATGTCTTCAGTGAACTACAAGTTGCATCTCAATATTCCCATATTTGATGGGACGGACTATCCCTTCTGGAAGGAGAAGATGAAGATCCGCCTTCGAGCCATAGATAATGACATGTGGAACGTGGTGCATATCAGGTTCACAGTTGTTATTCCTCAAGCTCCTACCAATGAATAAAAGAAACTCATTCAACTAGATGCTCAAGCCAAAGATGAAATTGGTGGCCATCTCTCTCGTTCTCAATTCCTGACTACTAAGGAGATGTGGATGTCCTCGAAAAGATCAATGGAGTTTCATCTCAGAAAGAGGCCTGGATTGATACTCTCTGAGTGAAGTTCAATCGCTTCAAGAGAATTGGAAATGAAAGTTGTCAGCAAACCTTCGATTGCCTCAGTGACATAGCAAATGAACTTCAAGGACTCGGCGCCCAAGATATCACTGACCACGAGGTTGTGAAGAAACTGCTATGATTTCCTGACACTTCATTTGACATGCTTGTTCTTATGATTCGAGAGCGTCCTAAATTCAAAAGCCCCAACTCTGCCGATGTGATGGAAAGACTGAACACACATGAGGAAGATGAAGAAGAGAAAAGAGATCCGTATGGCTCAACTCAATGCAAAAATCATGCTCTCAAGGCTGTAGCTAATTCCTCCTCAGAAAGAAATGCCAAAGAAGATTCAAATGATCAAGAATGTCTCAGCAAAGATCTCGCACTGATCATGAAACGATTCCAATGTTTCCACAAGAAGAGCAAGTGCCAGAAAAGAAGTTTAAGCAACTCTGGGGGTTCAAAATCTTCAAAATCTGCCGGAGAATACACCTGTTTCAAGTGGAAAAAGCAAGGACACTTCATTTCAGACTGCCCTCTTTGGGAAGCTGAAATCTGTGCTAGTGGGAGATATGATTCGACCAACCATCGAAGCAAAGGTAAGAGCAAGAACTATGACTCCCATGATGAGAAGAAAACAAATAAGTTCTTCAAGAAGAAGGACAACTCCTCGTCAAAATCATCGTCAAGATCTTCCTCAAAGAATCCTTCCAAGTCCTCCTCCAACCGCAAGAATACTTTGCAAGGCAAAGGCTTACATCGGCAAGGAAATGGATTCTAAAGAAGAAGAATCATCAGGTTCCAAAGAAGAAGAAGAATACGATGAAGATTCCGACTCTGGCATGGCTGGCATAGCATGTGACTCCTCTACTACAACAAACTTCTTTGGGAGTCCTTCAAGTGATGATGAATCTCCTGCATACTGCTTCACGGCCAAGGCTTCGAAAGAAAAGGTATGCTCGAAACATCATAAGGTTCACTCCATTGATCAATATTCTAATGATGAGGATGACCATGCTAAGTTGATCAAAATTGCCAACATTCAACAAAACTCTCTTGAGAAAATTGAGAAAACCCTCAAGAAGTCCGAAGGGTTGTTAGTTGAGGAGATGGAAAAGAATCAGTCGCTGACTGAAGAGTATGCCACTCTCAAGTCACAAATGGATGAACTCACAACTTGTCAGGATTTTCTCTCAGTAGACCGGGAGACATTGACCTATGATTTCTTGAAAAGGAAACAGGAAATCGAGCCCTTAGAGAAGCTCATGAAGACTTGTTGAGAGAAAATTCTCTTCTCATGCAACAACTCAAGGAGAAACCTAAAGTGTTTGAGCCACCATGTTTAAAATGTCTAGAAAGAAACAATGTTGAATCTAACGATGAATCATCTGCGACTGCTAACTCCTAAATCGAGAAAAATAGTTCTGTTTCTGATGAAAATGCCAGGTTGAAGGATCTTCTTCAGATAGGAATGGTCAAATCTCTCAAAGGGCACCAAACCCTTTGCGATGTTCTGAAGAAATCTATTCTTCACAAAAATCCCACAAAGGAAGGCATTGGTTTCAAAAGGAAACTGAATGAAAATGGCACTTACTGGGAACCTCATCAATATCCTCAAACTGTGTGGGTTCCTGCAAAGAGCAAGATGGTCGACCCTGCATTACTTTCTGGATATAACTATCCTATTCCTAAACATCCTGATAATGATTCCCTGGACAACTAAAAGTTGTTCAAAGATAAACATGATGAAAAAATTGCTTGCTATGTTGGACCGAACAATAGAAATGCCCCCCCAAAGAAAGCCATTTGGGTACCTAAGAAAATTGTTGATGCCCTACCTATTTCTACTCGACTAACCATACAGGCACAAAGAATTTGACAGAATGAATATAAGCATACATGATACAATAACTATGCTCATTCATCTGGAAAGAATTTCAATGCTTACTCATTCAATTACTCTCGCTCCTCATCGAGCAACGACAATGCTTATCAAAATAAATCATATCCTTCTTGTTCATTTGTTTTGAAGCCACTTGTAAAGATGTGGGTGGTAAGAAAGACTAATTCTCCTGCACTATGTCTCCAAGTGTACTGAATGGATTATGGACAGTGGATGCACTAGTCATATGACTGGAGACAAGTCCTTGTTTGTCGAACCCAACTTAACTGCTTCTCCTCTGAAGTATATCACTTTTGGCGACAACAACAAAGGGAAGGTAATTGGCTTAGGTAAAATTGCTATATCCAAGGACAAATCTATTGATCATGTGCTACTTGTTTAATCCCTTGGATTCAATCTTATGTCAGTTGGCAAGTTATGTGATTTAGGCATGCTAGTATTATTCTCTATATCCAAATGCACTGTCTTCATGGCCTCTGACCATTCCTTCGTCTTTGAGGGAATTAGAAAGGGTGATCTTTATATTGTGGATTTCTCTAAGGGTCCCTCAGTCCAAACTTGTTTGCTTGCTAAAGCAACCGAAGGATGGCTGTGGCACCATAGACTTGGTCATGCAGGTATGAGAAACTTGCAGACTTTGGTGAAGAAAAATCATCTTCGTTGCATTCTTGATGTGAAATTTGACAAGAATCATCTCTGTGCTGCTTGTGAAGCTGGTAAATTGGCTCAGAAACATCATTCATCAAAGACAGTAAAGACCACAACAGGACCACTAGAAATTCTTCATATGGATTTATTCGGTCCTCAAAATTATGCAAGCTTCGGTAGCAGTCATTATGGTCTGGTTATTGTTGATGATTTCTCTCGATACACTTGGGTATTCTTCCTCGAAGATAAGACTTGTACTCAAGATATCTTCAAAAGTTTCGCTAAGAAGGACTAAAATGAATATGATGTGCGAATTAAGCATGTCAAAGTGACAATGGAACTGAGTTAAATACTCACATTGCTGAATTTCTCAATGATCATTGTTTCACTCATGAGTTCTCTGCTGCTTACACTCCTCAACAGAATGGATTTGTTGAACGAAAGAACAGAACTCTCATTGAAATGGTAAGAACCATGCTTAGTGAGTATAAAACTCCCATTCGCTTCTGGGCTAATGCTATTAACACCGCTTCTCATGTTACCAATCGTGTTTATCTTCACAAGTTCCTTAAGACAACTTCATATGAACTTATCACTGGCAGGAAACCAAAATTTTCTTATCTTCTTGTTTTTGGTGCACCTTGTTATATTCTTGATATGAATCATTCTTCAAAGTTTGCACCTGAGGCACATGAAGGATTTTTCTTGGTAATGGATCAAACTTGCATACTTATCGAGTCTATAACTCGCACCACATGAAAGTTATGGAAACAGTAAATGTGCGATTTGATGAATATAATGGCTCTCAAAAGGAGCACTTGCCAAATGTTATAGATGAACCGCTGATATCGGATGCTATTCAGCAAATGGCCATTGGGAGTGTCAAGCCTGTTAAAGGAAATGCACCTGAGTTATCCAATGATGATGCTCCCATGACTCGAAGCAGAACTCGTGAAGCCACTGCCGAAACAAATGCTCCTCCGAATGGAAATGACAATCAAATACAAATGCCGATCAAAATGGCAATCCTGAAGGGCATGGATATTGACCATCACGAAGAAAATGCTCATCCTCGTGTGGAAAATCGAGTTGATCCCTCACTAATTCTTGATGAACTTGAGAATCCATGTTATCGACCCACAACTCGTTCGGGTACTCGTTTAGCTAACTACTGTGATAGCTTCTCCTTTGTTTCATTTGCAGAACCTACGAAATACGAAGAAGCCATGAATGATCCAGATTGGATGAATGCCATGCAAGAGGAGTTGGTGCAATTCGAATTAAATGAAGTATGGGAACTGGTTGACAAACAGAATCCCAAGAAGCACAGTATCATTGACACAAAATGGATCTTCCGCAACAAGCAACATGGAAATGGTATTGTAGTAAGAAACAAAGCTCGACTCATTGCTCAAGGGTAAACACAGGTAGAAGGCATTGATTTTCGTTAAACACATACTCCTGTTGCATGCCTTGAGGCAATACGCGTTCTTCTCGCTTAAGCAAATTACAATGATATCCTGTTGTATCAAATGGATGTGAAAAGTGCTTTCCTAAATGGTGAAATTGATGAGGAAGTTTATGTTAGACAGCCACCTGGTTTTGAACACCCTGAGTTTCCTAACAAAGTTTTCAGATTGAAGAAAGCTTTATATGGGCTGAAGCAAGCCCCTAGAGCTTGGTATGACACCTTGAAGAACTTTTTGCTCGACAAATGGTTCAAACCAGGATCCACAGATCCCACACTTTTTTACTCGTGCAGTTGACAATGAATTATTCGTTTGTCAAATCTATGTGGATGATATTATCTTCGGTTGTACTAACAATGCTTGCAGCTTAGAATTCGGGAAAATGATGTCTAGTAAATACCAAATATCCATGATGGGTGAACTCAAATTCTTTCTCGGACTGCAAACACATCAACAAGTGAATGATATCTTCATTTCACAGGAAAAATATCTGAATAACTGCCTAAAGAAGTTCAAATTGCAAGATTCGGAAATGAAGGGATATAAAACTCCTATGCCCATGAATGGTAAGCTAGATGCAGATGTCTATGGTAAGGACTACGATCACAAAGCCTATCATTTGATGATTCTGTCGGTGTTCTGGGAGCGGGGGTCCCCAGACTTGCCTGCCTACGGCCCGCGGCGTGGCTCCACCAGTGGCCCAGTGCAACCCGTCTTCATCAACCAACACTCAAGACCCTCGTAAGGGGCCAAGCCTCGCGGGGCGGACGATGCAAAGCCTTCTAAAAAGCGGCGTCGCCGGGCAGGCTCGCGAGAAGGCGGAGAGATCAAGGCAATGGATACCTCGCGAGGTTCTCGTGACGCAAGCCATGACGACCAAGGCAGGGCGGGCGCGAGGCGGGCGCCAACCCGCGCAGTGTCCTCCTTTCCTCTTTCATGCTAAGGGGGCAAGCGCAGGCGCAGAGTACCGAGGCATCGGGCAAAGGTTTCCATATTGGTGCAACAAGACCAAGACCAGTAGGACGGCAGGACGGAGGTCATCGTGGAGCCCAAGACGGCGTCACCACTAGCGCCTTTAACAGGATAGCTTGTACTAGTTGTCCCCTTTTCAAAATGGTTGTTGTTGGTTCCCTTCCCGCTCAATATTTGGGAAGAGGACCAGGGCCTCTATAAATAGGGCTATCCACCACAGTAGAAAGGGACAAGTTAAGTTCATCTACACACCACACCAGCTCAAGAATACCTCTCCTCGCGAGGTTGTTCTTCCCTTGTACTGTTCATCATCAGCCCAAGAGGCAAACCACCACCACCACACATAGGAGAAGGGTATTACACCACAACGGTGGCTCGAACCTATATAAATCTTGTGTCTCTTGTGTTGTGAGTTGATCGAGCTAGCTTAGAGATCATGGCGAGGCTGAGGGCGTCTTTTGGTAGGGGGAAATCTTTGTGTGCACCCCAGCATTCGAATCTTAAGGGTTTTGCAGGAACCCGATATCCGACATTTGGCACGCTAGGTAGGGGTGTGCCGAAGTTTTCCTTCTGCTGATCTGCGTCCCGTCGCCTCGTCGCATCCATGTCTGGCGATCCGATGACCAATGCCGACCGCTGGGCAGCCTAGCCAGCCCGAGCCACGCCGCCGGCCCAAGAAGACCTCAACCCCACGCCCCAGGCAACTCGTGCGCCGCAGAATGCTGCGGGGCGAGGGCAGCGCGGTCACACACCGCCCGCCCTTAATCCGCGGCAGGTGCGGGTAGCTGCAAGGGCCTCAAGCCACGCCGCGGCCATGACGCCGCACACTCGATGGGAGCAAGCAAACATGAGAGCCGCACTCACCATGGCTCGGGAGCTGCTGCGATGCAGGTTGATGGAGAGTGGTCGGGACGCGTTGCTGGAACGTGTCGCCGAGCTCCTGGATGCCGCGGCCTCGGGGGCACCGCCCTTCTGCTTCCAGCTTGCGCCCCAGGCCTCGGCCGGGCCACACGGAGGACCTGTCCGTGCCCGCGCGCACCCAAGCACGCCCCAAGGCTTCATCGACACCAGATCAACCATAGGCGCCGGACGCTGGGTCGCACCCGCGCCACCATCGGTGAATGAGAGCATGTGTGCTGCCGCCTACGGCCCGGACGGGCTGCTGCCCTACCATCCTCAAGACGGCGCGCTAGGCCGAGCATCATGGAGTGTGGGGCACTACAGCGAAGTCTTTGAGGCGGCGGCCTCGGAGGCTTACATGCCCTGCATGGTGGAGCGGGAGTACGCACTGGAAGACGACCCTGACTCATTCCTCGGGCCAGACTGGGAAGAAGAGACGCCAAAAGCCGAGCCCTTCCAGGAGCCTCAAGGGAGGCTCACCAATAGCGCCGACAACAGCTGTTACTGGGTACCATTAATTCCTCAGGAGCAAGCTTATGCTAACCATGGGTCACAGGAGGGTCAGGTCGCAACAGCGGGCGGCTGCTCCAGCTCGGCAGCCTCACTTACAGTAGGAGGAGCACACTGGGGGCTGCAGGAGAGGGGCAGGGAGCCAGGCCCCTCCCGACTACGCACGGAGCAAGGCATGCCCCAGAGGTAGGCCCTCTGCCGGGGAGGTGCTGCAAAGCCTACCCCCGGCAGAGGACCCATGGTCGATGAGGGCCCCGCTGGCTTCCCCTTTGCACCTTTGGCATCGTCCTGGTTTCCGGTCGCCGCCAATGGTGGTCCAGGGCGGCGCAAGGCGGGGCCCTCGTCTGGTGATATGAAGCAAGGCCCGGTGCCTGTGAAGAAGGCCTAGTGCGTGTGAAGCTCGTCGCCCGTGACACTCTCCCGTAATAATGAGTGGGGCTGTACACACCCTGGTGTCTCCGGAGTGCTGCCCTTGGGCCTCGGGGGCTCCCTCCCACGCCCAGTGGCAGCACTTAGCTCCACGCTGGTGAGAAGACGTCGAAGACTAGACTAGATGCCGGACACGGCCTTTTGCTTTTTGTCTCCCTTTCTGTGGTCGTGCTTCCTTGCTTCGGATTTAAGTCGAAGTTGAATTTGCATTTGTGTGTGCAGGGAGGGTGTCTTTTCTCGTTCGTGTGATTTCTTGCATTCTGGTTTCTGCCTTAATTTGGAGTTTGCACCGGCTACCTCCCCCTCGCGAGCCCCTCGAGGGCGAGGCTGGGCGAATCACACATAAGCCGTGCACCTGCCACACTACGGTCGACCCTTGCTCTCACAAGGCCCTCTCGACCGGGTCGGCAGATCCCTCAGGGGATCCTCGGAAGCTCACGACCTCACGAGCTGGTTCGGGACCCGTCCTGGCTAAAGGTAAACTACAACAGCAAGCTCGCCGCAGAGCCCTTAAGCTCATAGAAGCATATATTCAGCTTGGCTCTGAAAGCATAAAAACGACAATCTTTTTACATGAGGGGCATCCCCTCCCAAAATGCACTTACAACCTTTGGGCCCGTGCCCGAGCTTCTGTATGCAGGATAAATAGCAGAGAAACCCGGGATCAGTCAGACATATCACTCACCGCATCCTCCTGGTCGCCTCCAGACGCATCGCTAGCGCCGCTATTGCTGACACTTGCATCACCGTCACCATCACCATCACCGCATCCTCCTGCTTGATTAATATTAATGATATGAGTAGTACAAGAGTAGATCTACCACGAGATCATAGAGGCTAAACCCTAGAAGCTAGCCTATGATGATTATGATTGTAATTGTGATCGGCCTTCTAAGGACCAACCTCTCCGGTTTATATAGACACCAGAGAGGGCTAGGTTTTACACGAAGTCGGTTACAAGGAAGGAAACACAATATCCGGATCGCCAAGCTTGTCTTCCACGCAAAGGAGAGTCCCATCCGGACACGGGACGGAGTCTTGAGTCTTGCATCTTCATGCTCCAATAGTCCGGACGATGTATATAGTCCGGCTGTCCGGATACCCCCTAATCTAGGACTCCCTCAGTAGCCCCTGAACTAGGCTTCGATGACGATGAGTCTGGCGTGCAGTCTTGTCTTCGACATTGCAAGGCGGGTTCCTTCTCCGAATACTCCAAGGTAATTATTGGACACGTAGACCATGTCCGGATCTGCAAAATGATCTTTACATACCACCGTAGAGAGAATGATATTTCAGCCGACAACTTTTTAGACGACGTGGTATGTCACTACGGTCGGGTCATTACTCGAACCGTTTTCCCACAACCAGCCATAGCGCATATCGCAGGGTGGTTTCCTCTGCACGTTTTGCCATAGCAGAGATCGTGTCTCCTTATTGTGGTATTCTCATCAATACGGGTATGGATAATCCAACCGCACCACTAATCGCGGTGAGTGGGGAGCGAGCGGGTTCCGCCAGGCAAGTGGAGAGGTGCAAAAAGCTTTTACCGTCTCTATAAAGAGATAAGGTCTCTTCGTCTTTACCCACGCCTTCTCCTTCCGCTAGCCCATTCCCCTCTGTTCGAGCCCTAACGCCCAGGCATTCTTCCTTCCATTGAAGAGAGGTTTTCCGAAGATGTCCGGATCCGGAGCAAGAGGCAGATGGATGGCCTCTACCGTCCAGGAGAAGGATATCGAGAGGCTCCGGGAGGCCGGGTATCTGGACAAGAAGATCGGCCACCGCCTCCCACCGGCGGGATAGGTCGTCCCTACTCCAGAGCCTCACGAGAGAGTCGTGTTCCTTCCCCATTTTGTCTGCGGCTTGGGTTTCCCCTTCACCCATTTGTTCGTGGAGTCATGTATTACTATGGGATTTATTTTCATGATCTTTCCCCCAATTCTTTCCTCAATATCTCGATGTTCATCATCGTGTGTGAGGCTTTTCTCCGGATTTCACCTCACTTCAGCCTGTGGCTAAAGATTTTCAATGTGAAGCCCAAGGGGTGAGTGGCGAGCACGCCGAGTGCGGAGGCGCCATGGTGAGCAAGATGCCAAAGGTTGTCTGGCCGTCGGGTGCCTTCAACGACTCCATCAAGGAGTGGCAGCAGCAGTGGTTCTATATCACCGAACCACGCGGCAAAAAGTGGGCTCCAGCCCCTGAGTTCAGATCCGGAGCTCTACTACGGCTCACTTCCTGGCCCAAGAAGGGCCCGAACTGGTCCTCGCCCGATGAGCTGACGTTGCTCCAGACGCGCGCCTAGAGTGTGGTCGACAAGGACGTCAATCTCGTTGACGTAGTCCAGGTGATGTTAGTTTGCCAGGTTCTCCCTTGCCAGCGGCGAGCCTGCAATTTGTGGGAGTATGACCCAACCGAGCACCAGACCCTTCGGGGGCTCCATGATTCCTCCCACAAGGATATCTGGAAGGTGCTCTTCAAGTCTGGCAAATCATGGCCAGGCTCCTCCGAGGACCGTGGGTATCAATTATCCCATTCTGCAAGCCCGGTAAGTTATTGCTATGCTCTGTCCATCCCTGCTTTAGTTGGCATGTCCTGAGTGAAACATTTTAATCATGCTTTATCACAACCCCAGGGATTGATAAAAAAGGTGGAGCGGATACATTGTCCGGACCAGCTGCCGGAGGAACCGACCGGACCTCTTCTAACGAAGATGCTGGTTCCAGCACCTTACGAGGCACCAAAGAAAGAGGCCTCTAAGAAGGTCAAAAAGACCCGGAGTGGCCTCCATCGTCGCGATACTTCGGATGCAAAATCTGAAGACTCCAGCGACCATCCTTATTCTGAAGACGAAGAGGAGGAAGCGGAGGAGGACGAGCCTCTCACAGGAGATGGGAAGAAAAGGATGGCCTCCTCATCTCTGGAGGCCGGATTGCCCAAGAGGGGGAAAGGTTCCCTCCCAGGGGCATCCACCACGGCTGTCGATAGGAGCCCGGAGTGCGATCCTAGGGCCCAGCCCCTGGAAAAGTCGTAAGCATACGAAATCCGAACACATATGCGTGTCCGGGAATGTTTGGGTATAGTAGTTTTAACTATCGCCATATTTTATACAGCTCGGCGGGGTCTCACGCCGGACAGTCCTCATCGGAGGATTCGTTGAGCTCAGATGCTTTGGCGAGTTAGACGCCTCCAGAGGCCCCTTCCCCAAAGTCCAGGCGTGACACTGAGGTGTCATCTCAACGGGACCCGGACCAGGGGGGCATGTCTCTAGGGCCGGATACACGGGAGCGATGGCCCCCAGGCGTGTTGATGGTGGGGGCGATCTCGGGTTCGCACCACAGCCGGACACGGTCCTGGAGACCTCTAAGGCTCCAGGATCGAGCGAGAAGCCACCTTCGACGGTGGGAGGCTTTCCTAATCCGCCGGCAACCTATGTCCAAGCAGAGCTGTTGGGTGGTCTATCGACAACGTTAAAGAGCGCTTCTATCATCGATGAACATCGGACCCTCATGGGTGCGGTGATTGAAAAGATTCAGTCCACCGAGAGCGGGCTGAATGAGTCCTGCCTTGGCCTTACAAAGGCCTATGAGGTATGTTTTCTAAGAAACCTTTGAGGAATCGTCGTAATATGAGTAGTAGCTCCTGATACACTGTTCGGCGAAAGAGAGAGCTGGGCAGGGGATCAAATCCCCTGCTTTTGCAGGAGCCTTTGTTAATGATGTATAACCCTTTGTGTGAAAACAAGCGTCTGCATAGAAGACGGCCGCTCATAATGCGGAAGTGTCCGGACTAAAGCAGATCCTGGGACGGGCCGAGGAGGAACTTGGCCGTGTGAAGAAGCAATTGGAGGACAAGCAAGGTATGTTGAAACATTGTCTTGAATTTGGCACGAATGAGTAATTGTGCCTAGTGAAAAGTATTTGTATTGTATGCTCTAGGAGCGAGTGCCGAATATGAGGCACTAAAGAAGGTTGTGCCTGACGCCAACGAGAAGGCTACAGCCGAACAGGCGCTTCGTGAGAAACACGAGGCCAGGGTCATCGCAGCTGAGCGAGAGCTCTAGGAGGCTGCGAGGAAAAGCGAGGACTTGGAGCAGAGTCTAGCAGGGAAAGAATCCGAACTCGCCCATGCTCTCCAAGCCGCGGAAGATGCTCGGGAAGAAGCCCAAGGTGCTGTGCGGGACATTCATGAGGCCCGGAAAGTTGCGGCTGGTAAGACCTTTTGTATTCACAACCATTTTTACATAATAGTGGGAAGAACTCTAAGCGACAAGCTGAATTCTTGTTTTTCTAGGTGTGTTTGTGAATTTGCCTCGCAGCATATCAGATGCCGCCCAATTCTACCGGACCAAAGAGAAGAAGTCTGCGGAGAGGAATTTCTGGGCGTAGTATTTGGCGCCGAACTATCCGGTGCCCTTTATCGACCAGCTGAAGCAGCTGGTCGAACTGCACCAGGCGGCCGAACTAGCCATGAAGGACTTGGTTGTCCGACTGTGGCCCGCGAAGCCTATTCCAAGCAGTTACTTTGGACTCGTGAAGCGGATTGTGGGTGCCTGTCCTCAGCTTGATGATGTTAAGTAGTCGGTCTGTATAGAGGGTGCACATATGGCGTTTGCCTGTGCAAAAGTGCACTGGGGGAAGCTTGACGCGGAGAAGCTGATGACCGAGGGGCCGCCAGTGGGTAAGGAGCACCGCAAGCCCGAGCTGGACTATGAAGGTGTACTGAAGGGAGCCCGCCTTGTGGCAGATAAGTGTACTAAAGACAATATATTTCCCTGAGGGCATTCGTGTCGTTTGTTGTAATATGGGATAATGGCACTTTTATTATTTATTGCCTATTTTGTTTGAACATTTGTTGTTCCTGTGCGGCTGTTTAGTGTATGTAAATCCTGAGAGTTGGCCAGTCGTCGGCTTCTGCCCCCACGAAAGAAATACGGGGGTGTTCGGGACATACCTGAACACTCTTTATCCCATGTCTGGGTCCTTTGAAGGAGGTGTTCCTCGCCATGAACCAGGCAATCGGACGATAGGGCTTTATCACTCTCACTTAGCCATAGGAATTCGAGTATGGTCGGCACAGCCCCTAGTGTTCGGAAGCCTGAACAAGGGGCTCTATTAGCGCCTGATCGGAAGACCGATCCGTCGCACACTGCATTTATAATGGCGTTATGCGGAATAAATATTTAAGGATTTTACAACCTCTCGAATAGCTGACCAGCTCTCGGTGTATCATGACAATCAGTTTTCAGCTTTCTCTACTGAGGTGCTCGTCCGGCAGAACCGGGGCACAATCACAGTAGTTCTCCCAGCGCTACCTTAGCCGATGGAGCGGAACATAAGGTACCAAAACATGGGAGCCGGGCAAACCCAACCAATGACCCAAGACATGATTCGGAGCTGATGCATATAGTGCTATAAGTTCGGGGTGCCGAGCGACCGAAAAGGTGGTCGGACTTTATTGCCGCATTGTGAAGCCCCTGGCATAATCGGGCGTAACACGAGGCATGGCTGCCGTTTTTGGAAAAGCGGCGTCGATGAGAAACGGTGACCGGTAAGTGTTATTTAAGTCTACGCATTGTAGTGGATGATATGTTTACGCATATGAGTATGATTTTATGATTATGAAAAGAGGTGTTTTTGGCGGAACCTGTGATGGCCGGACTGGAGGGTGCTTGTGAGTGGGTCTGAAGTGAATCCGGACTGCCTTCTTTGGGTGGGGTTCACCTGCATGTTCCTACCCTTGTGTGTCCGGGCCGATTCCACGTCGCCAATCCTATTCTGCATCAAAGTTAGTTTGTAAAGGCAGATACTTGGAGACAGCTGACTGTCCTCTTGTGTTTGGTCCGAGGGTTCCTGATCGGACCCTGGTTACCCCAGCCGTTATACTGTGAAGTAGCGCGGACTCCTCAGTGGGTGTTTGGATAGTTGGCTGTCATATCAAAATTTTGATAGTAATGCATGACTCGCTACTCCAGCAGCTCTATTATTTCCGCTCTAAGGGCGTGGTTCGGCCTTACCCATAGGTGTGATTATATCACACGGTGTTGGCCTAATGGTTTACCACGTGGAATCTAGTCAACGTGGTTCGTCCTGTTAGCATATGGTAAACTGCCGTATGAGGGGAAGGTGCCGAAGAATTATTCTATGGCATGGCATTTTTTCTTTGGTGATCCGAAGACGACCTTTAGAGTAGTGGGCCAATAAAACTTGGCCTTTGCACCTGGCATCTTTTAGAAGATGTTATTTGTGGTTTCATACCCGCGGGTGCTTTATGTGAGACGGGGCCCCCGGACTACTAGGTATAGAGGTACTGCAATTGAATTGCTGATTGACATGGTCGGGGGGGATCGGCTGTACTTTTATGATTTGGAGGACCTTTTGACTTGGCTGTTGTTGGAGTCCTCCCCTCATTGTTTTCGGCGCACGGCCGGCCGTTTGTTTTGAGGATCCGACATTCTCTATTGGTGTGCTTTGTCGTCCTTCCAGGAGTACCATGAATTTCACATGGTTGATCCAGTATGTGGCTCGGGCCGGATAGGCTTGAGCTTTTCTTTGTCCGCTGACCGGATTGGGCGTTGCTGGACTTGGCACCAGCTTTCCTGACTTGATGTTTATGACCATTGCGTCGAGACTTGAGGATGCCTCTTCGTGTATCCTTCGTATTGTCTTGGATCGTAGTGATGTGTTGACGTCGGGGTATGTGCCTTGGGTTCTCCTGCTTAGGTTGAGGTAGCCAGTTGTGCCTTGTGTTCCCTTTGTCGGGGCGGTCGAGTCCATATTTTTTGGTGGCCAGGACCTTGGTCCACCTATCCACGAGCAAATCTTGGTTAGCTTTAAGCTGTTGTTGCTTCCTTTGCAGGCTCCTTGTTGTGGCCATGAGCTGTCGCTTGAAGCAAACTTGTTCCACTGGATCTTCTGGCACGCCGAATTCGTCATTGCCGAGGCTAACCTCGTCCTCGGAGGGGGGCGTATAGTTGTCCCTCTCCAAGTATCCCATCGTAGCCAGTCCGGCCTGCTTGAAGGCAGGCTGATCGGGGTTGTATTCATCTTTGGCGCCATCCGAATTGTTTTCGTCTACTGGGCCGGTATTACTGTGGCGGGGCTTGGAGTGGCGTCGATGACGCCCATGATTTGTTTTTCTCCCTGAGGGGTTATCCTCCGTTGCCTCATCGCCATTAGTTTCCTTTGGAGTGTCCACCATGTATATATCATATGAGGAGGTGGCTGTCCACCGCCTCGTGAGCGGTGGTTCCTGTTCTTCTCCTGCATCGTCGTCCATGCCGTCGATGTCTTCGGAGTCGAAGTCAAGCATGTTGGTTGAATCATCGATCGTGGCAATGAAGTGGGTGGTGGGTGGGCAACGAATTCCTTCGTCGCCTGCTTCCAACTCGAGCCGGACATAGTTCGGCCAAGAGCCTCTTGACAAAGAAAGAGACTTTAATGAGTTCAGCATGTCGCAAAAGGGCGAGTGTTGAAAGATATCCGCAGCGGTAAACTCCATTACCGGAGCCCAACCAGGCTCGGCGGGCTCAGGAGTGCGCGGACTGGAGCCTACAACCGGATACGAGTCCGGGGGTCCGGAGTCACAGGCTTCCTCAAAAGTGAGGCATGTGTTTGGTTCTACCTCCGATGAGTGTGTGGCCTACGGGGCGGGGTCCATCCCTCCGTCCTTAGGCAACGCAGCCTGCTCCAGATTTAGGTCCGGGGCTATTGTAGGGATGATATCCCAAGCATTGTTGGACAACGGTCTAAGCCGTGCTCATCGTGACTGTCCGGTGCTCCTGGCACTGGCCCAATTCCATCAAAGATCAAGTCTCCGCGAATGTCGTCCATGTAGTTCAAGTTTCCGAACCTGACCTGGTGGCCAGGGGCGTAGCTGTCGATCTGCTCCAGATGGCCAAGCGAATTGGCCCGTAGTGTGAAGCCGCCGAACACGAAGATCCGTCCGGGGAGAAAAGTCTCGCCCTGGACCGTGTTGTTGATGATTGAAGGCGCCATGAAGCCTTGCAGCGACGACACAGAGGAACTCTCAATGAAAGCACCAATGTTGGTGTCAAAGCCGGCGGATCTTGGGTAGGGGGTCCCGATCTGTGCGTCTTAGGCTGATGGTAACATGAAGCAAGGGACACAATGTTTACCCAGGTTCGGGCCCTCTTGATGGAGGTAAAACCCTACTTCCTTCTAGATTAATATTGACGATATGAGTAGTACAAGAGTAGATCTACCACGATATCGTAGAGGCTAAACCCTATAAGCTAGCCTATGATGATTATGATTGTAATTGTGATCGGCGTTCGAAGGACCAACCTCTCCAGTTTATATAGACACCAGATAGGGCTAGGTTTTTCACGGAGTCGGTTACAAGGAAGGAAACACAATATCCGGATCACCAAGCTTGTCTTCCACGCAAAGGAGAGTCCCATCCGGACACGGGACGGAGTCTTGAGTCTTGTATCTTCACGCTCCAATAGTCCGGATGATGTATATAGTCCGGTTGTCCGGATACCCCCTAATCCAGGACTCTCTTACAGGTGTCCCCCACAGCGACGCAAGCGCGGCTTGGTGCAACTCCACTTGCTGCTCCAAGGAGGCGCTCCAGGCTTGGAGCTCCCACGCGCGCTTCTCCGCAATCTCGCAAGGATGATCTGCCTCCCGGGCCTCCTCCAAAGCTCGGGAGCACGCCTCTCACGAGGTCGCATGGGATGCCTCGGCCTTCGCATTGTCAAGCTCGCGCTAGTGGAGCGCAAGGTTGATGGCCACCTTCAGCTTATGTCGCTCCTCAATCAGCCGTAGGCCCTCGGCATCAAGGCGCGTGTCTACATCCACAAGCTCTCCACCAAGCAGGCCCATCGCGTCCATCGCCTTCTGGAAGAACTCGTGGCAGACGATGTTTCGTTCGCGCGCGAGCTTGAGCGTGCTGCTGATGTCGTCCCCCGTCACTGGCATCGTCGACGGGGCCCGAAGCGGTTCGCCCCCTCTCGGCAGGGAGCTGGGGGCTGGCGCCCCCACGATCGCTGGCCGGCCCTCGCAAGGGACCCAGACCGGCGCAGGCTCACCACTTGAAGAGGAGCCAAGGATTGATGCCAACCATTCGTTGTCCACGACCAGAGGAGGAACCCTAGGTAGGCTGGCTACTCTCCAGGAAGTGTTGTGAAGGAAAGGAAGCAAGGGCACGGGCTCAAGACACCCTGCAGGCAGGCTTGCTTCCATGGCTGACCCTGCATCAGGGGCGGCATGCAGGCTTGGGGCGCACAAGGCTAGAGATGAAGGCGAGGCCGGAAGAGCCTGCTTCTCGGGAGACTCCGTAGGCTTGGCAGGAGGGGCCCTAGAGAGCCAAAGTCAGGAAGGGAAGCAGTGCTTTGGGAATAACAAGGATAAGGTACTTACTCGTCAATGGCGATGTACCTTCTATGTTTCAACGGTCGGATGGCGCCACCACTGCAGCTCGAAGACTCCTTCCTCTTGCGGAGTGCGGCGAAGTCCATGCAGAACCGGCCCAGGCGCTAGATGTGGGGCCAGTGAGGCGCGGCTGGAGAGTCACCCAAGCGGTCAACCTCAGGGGCGCCAGGCTGGGAAGAGCCATCAGGCTCCGCCTCATGCTGGCTTGTTGGGATCTCAGGAGCTTCGGCCTTGGGAGCCGCAGACTACATCTCCCCCTCAACGACCGCCCTAGGGCGAGCCTCGCATGCTCCGGAGGATGGCTCCTCGGGAACTTGAAGCGGCGTTAGCACCTCGACACCCGCGCCTTCGGCCTCGAGCGATGCTTGCCTCCCTGCGTCCACTCTTGGGGCAAGCTCGGTGCTGGTGGCAAGAAGGGGAGCCGCGACAATAGGATTCTCGCGAGGTCCCACAAGGCCAACTAGACGCAACCCCATTTGTCGAAGGAAGGCATCTGTCCCGCAAACTCAACCCTGTTCGAGCAGAGATACAAGAGGCTACCCTCTTGCGGCATATCGCCTGGAGAGGGGTTGCCATTTAAGACTTCAAGCACAATCCTCTATGCTTCGGGCGAAAGCTCCGACTCCTGAAGCCTCATGCAATCCTGGTCACCGGTTAGGGCCCACATCAGCCTGGAACGGCACTGGAGAGGGGCAACACGACACCGGAGGAACTCCTTCACCAACCGGGGTGCAGTCACGCCGAGATCTCTCAACCTCTTCAACCATAGACAAATGAAGGAAAGGCGAGGGATCGCGAGCCTCTCGTGGCCCCAGCCGGGGTTGGGGATAACGGGCAACGACGGAGGCGAGAGTAGGGGGCTGAGCACTCCGACATTCACGTACACCCACCACATCCGGAACGTGGACGGCGGGAGATCAAAATCAATCCCTGATGCGGCCGTCTCTGCCATAGCTTGGAAGCTCACACACCCCGAGCGCTACGAGGGGTCGGTCAGGTACAGTGAGAAGAAGTGGCGGAAGAGGGCGACGAAAGGAGCATTGCCCACCATGGCTTCGCAGACAAAGCCAAAGACGGTGAGAAGGGCAACAGATTGGGGATGAAGATGCATCATGTGGATCTCATAATGGGAAAGCACTGCGATGAAGAAGGCGGAGAACGGGGGAACCGGGCCAGCCCACAGGGTATCGATGAACAACCGAACCTCAGTGACTGTCCTGTCAATGGAGGCACGGGATGCAGGCCAAGCCGCCATCTTTCCCCACTCGTTGAAGTTGGAGGCGAGCACAGGGTAGACCTTGCCCATGGCCTCCAGGTTGAACAGCCGCGACCGGCCGATGGCGGGCTCGATTGTCAGAGGCGGGTTAGCTGTGGATAGAGGCTTGTGCCCCTTCTCGCTCTAGTCGGTGCCATGGTAATGGAGGGAGCAGAGCTCATGTCAGATTGGGAGCGGAAGCAAGGGCTCGAGAAAGAAGAGAGAATAGGAAGCACGCCGCCTACGAGGAGGAAATAACTGTGTAGGGCGCCGTGGCCGCCTAGCCAAGCGGATATTGGGGCAGCGTGGGGAAGTGGAGACGCCCACGTCCAATCATTCGCCACGCGTCGGCCAAGGCCATAGGCTGTTGGGGCCCGCGGCGCTCCGCACTTGCCCTTTGGCTTTGCTGATAAGCCAAGTGCGAGCGCGCCTTGGGCCCGGGGGCTACTGTTGGCGTTCTGGGAACTAGGGTCCCCAGACTTCCCTGCCTACGGCCCGCGGCGTGGCTCCACCAGTGGCCCAATGCGGCCCGTCGTCATTAACCAACGCTCACGACCCTCGCGAGGGGCTAAGCCTCGCGGGGCGGACGATGCAAAGCCTCCTCAAAAGCGGCCTCGCCAGGCAGGCTCCCAAGAACGTGGAGAGATCAAGGCAAGGGGTACCTCGCGAGGTTCCGGTGACGCAAGCCATGAAGACCAAGGTCGAGCGGGCGCCAGGCAGGTGCCATCCCACGCAGTGTCCTCATTTCCTCTTTGGTGCTAAGGGGGCAAGCACAGGTGCGGAGTACCAAGGCATCGGGCAAAAGTTTCCATATCGGTGCAACAAGACCAAGACCGGTGGGATGTCAGGACAGAGGTCATCATGGAGCCCAAGACGGTGTCACCACCAGCGCCTTTAACAGGCGAAGACCACCTTTAGTCAGGATAGCTTGTACTAGCTGTCCCCTTTCAAAATGGCCGTTGTTGGATCCCTTCCCACTCAATATTTGGGAAGAGGACTAGGACCTCTATAAATAGGGCTAGCCACCATAGTAGAAAGGGACACGTTAAGTTCATCTACACACCACACCAGCTCAAGAACACCTCTCCTCACGAGGCTGTTCTTCCCTTGTACTATTCATCATCAGCCCAAGAGGCAATCCACCACCACCACACACAGGAGTAGGGTATTACACCACAACGGTGACCCGAACCTGTATAAATCTTGTGTCTCTTGTGTTGTGAGTTCATCGAGCTAGCTTAGAGATCGTAGCGAGGTTGAGGGCGTGTTTTGATAGGTGGAAATATTCGTGCGCACCCCAGCGTTCGAACCTTAAGGGTATTGCCGGAACCCGATATCCGACAGATTGGATCTCTGCTTTATCTATGTGCATCTAGACCTGGCATTATGTTGAGTGTTTTATTTTGTGCCCGCTACCAAGATGCACCAAAAGAATCACATCACCAAGCAGTCAAGCGCATTCTAAGATATTTGGCTCACACCCCCAACTTAGGTTTATGGTATCCTAAGGGAGCACAATTTGATCTTGTTGGATATTCAGACTCAGATTGGGCTGGTGACTTGGTTGATAAGAAATCTACTTCGGGGACATGTCATTTCCTTGGTAGATCTTTGGTCCGTTGGTCTTCAAGGAAGCAGAATTGTGTATCTCTGTCTACGGCTGAGGCCGAATATACTGCTGTTGGATCTTGTTGCACTGAGTTATTGTGGATGAAGTAGACACGAAGGATTATGGCATCAAGGTCAAGCATATACCTCTTTATTGTGATAATAAGAGTGCCATCAAAATTGCACACAATCATGTGCAACATTCTCGCACGAAGCACATTGCCATCAGACATCACTTTATTCATAATCATGTGTCTTGAGAGGATATTGTTATCAATCACGTCAAGACCGAAGACAATCTCGCAGATTTTTCACGAAGCCTCTCGAGGAGAAAAGATTCTGTGTGTTACGATGTGAGCTAAATATCCTAGACCTCTCAAATATGGAGTAAGCTGGACTCAGCACCCGTGCTAACACTTCCACATCTTTTAAGGGAATGGGTGCATAACACTCGAAGAGTCAAAACTTTCAATAAAGTGAAAGTTTCTTTCTGAGAGTGAATACATTAATGAAGAACTAGACTAATCGGGTGCCACAATAATTGTGCGATGTTCGGGGTCATATAGTTCTTATATGGTGTGTTACGCCACCATAATTTTGCTTGAATGAGTTTCTCTTTGATTTGATGGATTTGATTTCTGTCCGAATGCATTTCTCTCATAGCTATTTGCTCAATTATCTGGTGTCCTTGACCATGATATTGTTTCGGACGGAGCTTTAATCTGTTTTGGCGAAAGCCGTCCAGAGTTTGGGCATGCCCGCCCAAGTCAGGACCATGATCTGTGATGGTTGCCACGTGCAATACATCAACTGTCAGTCCATCCTATCCGTCGAATTGCAATCGTCCACATCTAGAGACCGTTCGATCAAATCATCGGCGTGCGGTTATTTTCTTCGCCTATATCTATACCTTCTTGCACTCTTCGTCCTCCTTACCTTCTTTATTCTCGCTCCCTCTATCCACCGGAACCATCGTTGCACTGCTCTGATACGTCTCCAACGTATCTATAATTTTTTTATTGTTCCATGCTATTATATTACCCGTTTTGGATGTTTATGAGCTTTACTTTACACTTTTATATCATGTTTGGGACTAACCTACTAACCGGAGGCCCAACCTGAATTGCTGTTTTTTTTGCCTATTTCAGTGTTTCGAAGAAAAGGAATAGCAAACAGAGTCCAAACAGAATGAAACCTTCGGGAGCGATCTTTTTGGAACAAACACAATCCATGAGACTTGGAGTGGACGTCAAGAAGTAACCGAGGCGGCCACGAGGGTGCCCGGTGCGCCCTAAGGGGGTGGGCGCGCCCCCACCCTCGTGGGCCCCTCAACGCTCCCCTGACCTACCTCCTTTGCCTATATATATCCACGTACCCCAGAAACATCCTAGAGCACCACAAAAAACTATTTCCACCATCGCAACCTTCTATATCCGCGAGATCCCATCTTGGAGCCTTCGTCGGTGCTCTGCCGGAGGGGGAATCGACCATGGAGGGCCTCTACATCGTCTCCATGGCCTCTCCGATGCGTTGTGAGTAGTTTACCACAGACCTTTGGGCCCACAGTTATTAGCTAGATGGCTTCTTCTCTCTCTTTGAATCTCAATACAATGTTCTCCTCGATCTTCTTGGAGTACTATTCGATGTAACTCTTTTTGGGGTGTGTTTGTCGAGATTCGATGAATTGTGGTTTATGATCAAGTTTATCTCTGAGAAATAATTGAATCTCCTCTGAATTATTTTATGTGTGATTGGCTATCTTTGCAAGTCTCGAATTATCAGTTTGGTTTGGCCTACTAGATTGATCTTTCTTGCAATGGGAGAAGTTCTTAGCTTTGGGCTCAATCTTGCGGTGTCTTTTCCCAGTGACAGCATGGGCACGTATTGTATTGTTGCCATCGAGGATAAAAAGATGGGGTTTATATCATATTGCTTGAGTTTATCCCACTACATCATGTCATCTTGCTTAATGCATTACTTTGTTCTTATGAACTTAATACTCTATATGCAGGCAGGAGTCGGTTGATGTGTGGAGTAATAGTAGTAGATGCAGAATCGTTTTGATCTACTTGTTGCGGACGTGATGCCTATATACATGATCATGCCTAGATAATCTCATAACTATGCACTTTTCTATCAATTGCTCAACAGTAATTTGTTCACCCACCGTAATACTTATGCTATCTTGAGAGAAGCCACTAGTGAAACCTATGGCCCCCTGGTCTATCTTTTATCATATAAGTTTTCCATCTACTATTATTTGCATCTTTTACTTTCCAATCTATATCATAAAAATACCAAAAATATTTATCTTATCTTATTATGTCTACCAGATCTCACTTTCAGAAGTTACCATGAAGGGATTGACAACCCTTTATCGCGTTGGTTGCGAGGTTCTTGTTAGTTTGTATAGGTACGAGGGACTTCTATGGAGCCTCCTACTAGATTGATACCTTGGTTCTCAAAAACTAAGGGAAATACTTACGCTACTTTGCTGCATCACCCTTTCCTCTTCAAGGGAAAACCAACGCAGTGCTCAAGAGGTAGCAAGAAGGATTTCTGGCACCGTTGCCGGGGAGGTCTTCGCTCAAGTCAAGCCATACCAAGTACCCATCACAAACTCATCTCCCTCGCATTACATTATTTTCCATTTGCCTCTCGTTTTCCTCTCCCCCACTGACTATGATTCCCCCACAAGTCGGGATGAGACTTCGGACTTTATAAAAAATAAAGAGGCCAAAGAAGCCCAAATAAATAAATAAAAAGAAGAAAAAAAGAGGCCAAAGAAGCCCACCAAATAAAAAAAGGAAAAAAAAGAAAAAAATGAGAGAAAAGAGAGAGGGGACAATGCTACTATCTCTTTTCCACACTTGTGCTTCACAGTAGCACCATGATCTTCATGATAGAGAGTCTCCTATGTTGTCACTTTCATATACTAGTGGGAATTTTTCATTATATAACTTGGGTTGTATATTCCAATAATGTGCTTCCTCAAAATGCCCTAGGTCTTTGTGAGCAAGCAAGTTGGATGCACAACCACTTAGTTTCTTTTGTTGAGCTTTCATATATTTATAGCTCTAGTGCATCCATTGCATGGCAATCCCTACTCACTCACATTGATATCTATTAATGGGCATCTCCATAGCCCGTTCATACGCCTAGTTGATGTGAGAATATCTTCTCTTTTTTGTCTTCACAACCACCACCCTATTCCACATATAGTGCTATGTCCATGGCTTGCGCTCATGTATTGCGTAAGAGTTGAAAAAGCTGAAGCACGTTAAAAAGTATGAACCAATTGCTTGGCTGAAACCGGGGTTGTGAATGATGGGAGTATTTTGTGTAATGAAAATGAAGCATGACCTAACTATATGATTTTGTAGGGATAAGCTTTCTTTGGCTGTGCTATTTTGGTAAGACATGATTACTTGTTAGTATGCTTGAAGTATTACTATTTTTATGTTTTATGGACTTTTATCTTGAATCATTTGGATCTGAACAATCATGCCACAATAAAGAAAATTACATTGAGAATTATGCTAGGTAGCATTCCACATCAAAAATTCTGTTTTTATCATTTACCTACGCGTGGACAAGCAGGAATTATGCTTAGGGATGCTTGATACGTCTCCAATGTATCTATAAATTTTTATTGTTCCATGCTATTATATTACCCGTTTTGGATATTTATGGGCTTTACTTTACACTTTTATATCATTTTGGGACTAACTACAAACCGGAGGCCCCGCCCGAATTGCTATTTTTTTGCGTTTAGTGTTTCGAAGAAAAGGAATATCAAACGGAGTCCAAACAGAATGAAACCTTCGGGAGCGATCTTTTTGGAACAAACACAATCTAGGAGACTCGGAGTGGAAGTCAAGAAGTAACCGAGGCGGCCACAAGGATGCCCGGTGCGCCCTAAGGGGGTGGGCGTGCCCCTCACACTCATGGGCCCCTTGAGGCTCCCCTGACCTACCTCCTTCTCCTATATATATCCACGTACCCCGAAAACATCCTTGAGCACCACGAAAAACTATTTCCACTGCCGCAACCTTCTGTATCCGCGAGATCCCATCTTGGAGCCTTTGTCGGCGCTCTGCCGGATGGGGAATCGACCATGGAGGGCCTCTACATCATATCCAAGGCCTCTCCGATGAGTTGTGAGTAGTTTACCACAGACCTTCGGGTCCATAGATATTATCTAGATGGCTTCTTCTCTCTCTTTGAATCTCAATACAAAGTTCTCCTCGATCTTCTTCGAGATCTATTCGATGTAACTCTTTTTGCTGTGTGTTTGTCGAGATCAGATGAATTGTGGGTTTATGATCGACTTTATCTATGAGAAAAAATTGAATCTCCTCTGAATTCTTTTATGTGTGATTGGTTATCTTTGCAAGTCTCTTCGAATTATCAGTTTGGTTTGGCCTACTAGATTGATCTTTCTTGCAATGGGAGAAGTGCTTTGCTTTGGGTTCAATCTTGCGGTGTCCTTTCCCAGTGACAACAGGGGCAGCAAGGCACGTATTGTATTGTTGCCATCGAGGATAAAAAGATGGGATTATATCACATTGCTTGAGTTTATCTCTCTACATCATGTCATCTTGCTTAATGTGTTGCTCTGTTCTTATGAACTTAATACTCTAGATGCAGGCTGGAGTCGGTCGATGTGTGGAGTAATAGTAGTAGATGCAGAATCGTTTCGATCTACTTGTTGCGGACGTGATGCCTATATACATGATCATGCCTAGATAATCTCATAACTATGCACTTTTCTATCAATTGCTCGATAGTAATTTGTTCACCCACCGTAATACTTATGCTATCTTGAGAGAAGCCACCAGTGAAACCTATGGCCCCCGGGTCTATCTTTTATCATATAAGTTTTCCATCTACTTTTATTTGCATCTTTTACTTTCCAATCTATATCATAAAAATACCAAAAATATTTATCTTATCTTATTATCTCTATCAGATCTCACTTTTGCAAGTTACCGTGACGGGATTTACAACCCCTATATCGCGTTGGTTCCGAGGTTCTTGTTTGTTTATGTAGGTACGAGGGACTTCTTTGGAGCCTCCTACTGGATTGATACCTTGGTTCTCAAAAACTGAGGGAAATATTTACGCTACTTTGCTGCATCACCCTTTCCTCTTCAAGGGAAAACCAACGCAGTGCTCAAGAGGTAGCATGCTCCTCCTTGAGCTCAACGCCGGCGACCCCTTCGCCATTTAGCTGCTGGAAAGAGGTCACCGGAGTCATTCCATGCCCCGTGGGATATCTTCTTCCTTACGTCGCCATAGTCACTGCACGTCACCAAGCTAGTGTACGTGTAGTTCGTGCTCGAACGTCTCTCCTTCTGCTTCGAGTTCGTCCATGGTTAATTTTCATCGATTTTACCGCTTATCTTAGATCTAGATTTTGACCTCCCTAGTGCGGATGTGGTTTGTAGGTTTTTCCTCCCATCCAAATCTGAGAGGTCTAGGGTTTGTAATTACGCTTCGCTTGAATGAAATGCCTAGCTCGCTATCTAGTACTTATCTTCGGACTTACTAGCTTGATCTATATATATTTCATTCTATCAAAACATCTCTGAAAATTTGTATCTGATTCTTCCTCAAAACATTTTTGTTCAAGAAAATCTTTTGCCATGAGTATTTGTGACATTGTCCCCATTTTCCCTCGTACCTATTCTCTTTCACAAGTCAATGTAGTCTGTTGAAGATTCTTCTAAGATTCACAGTATGGCTGATGATGAAGAGGCTTTCATGGGAATAGCTGATGAGTCCAAAGCACCAAAGGGCCTAATGGTAGGCCCATCAATGCACCAAAGAAGAGGAGAGGTGGCAGGCAACTAATCAAAAACACAGCTGAGCTTGTTTCTCACGATGAATATAACACCATTCTAGGAGAAGATTCCAATCAGAGAAAAGGTCGTATGCAAAAGATTTGGCGCCATTGGGTAAAGAAATGGTTCAACTACAAGATTGTTCACCCTCGATATGCTAAGAACTTTGCCTTCCATCCCCCATGGGGTGAGTTTCACGAGATTGGGCTCATTCGAGTAGGTAGACTTTAGGAAAGACCTCCACCACCTCCTGATGCTCATGAATCTGCCATCAAGGCTCTGGATTCTTATTCCGAAGAAAAAGCAAAACACCTCAAGAATGCTGAGAAGCGTGCCAAGAAGGCCGCAAAAGATTAGGCAAAGGAGGAGGAAAGTCTTCATCTTATCAAATCTTATCGATAAGAGAAAGGCAGAAGAAAAAGATGAATGCAGAACAAAGAATAAGCATGATCCAAAATCTGCTGCTCTGAAGAAAAAGAGTGCCCCGAGGAAAAGGCATGCGGAGCCAGTTGAACTTGAAAGTGATTCCTCTGATCAAGATGATTCACCACTCACTCGAGAGGAAATAGATGCAATTCTCTCAGAACATGTGAATGTGACCACATCCACTGTTCTACTAGATCTTCATGTGGATGTCATTCTAGTTGCACCTCCGAAGATGAACCCTTTGAAGAGGAAGACCCCACCAACCACTGCCACCATGGTTGACAAGGTGAACACCAAATCTCATCGTGATGCAATTAACTTGGAAGATTTGGTGATCAAAGCCCCTTTTCGCACAACAAAGCGAGGAGAAAAGCTTCCGAAAGATAAATTGAAGCAAATCAAAGGGCGAGATGCCCAGCAGAAGGTTCCCAAGTCTGACATTGTGAAAGAAAAATCTGCACTATTTCCTTCAAAACTGACTCAACCTCTGGCTTCTATGCCTCCGACCGAGAAAAATATGGCTCAGACTTGCTCCTCTGCTCGGTCGACTGCACAGATTGAAAAGGGCATTGTTGCACCACACTATTTTGATCATTAGTTCATCATGGAGCAGCTTGAACATTTTGTTGAAAATTTATTTGATGGAGAAGTGGCATCTTTGCCAATTCCTTCTGAAGTTATCACTCAAGCTTCGTTCTGATCGAACATATGAGAAATGATTCAGCTGAGATAAATAACCTCATTGGTCAACTCAGGGAGCTTGACAACCGCATCAAAGCTAACAAGTCCAAGTTTTTCACCAGGTAGCTGGAAGAGTCTTATGATGATATTAATAAGGACTTGAAAGTTCTTCGTCAGAGAAGGCAGGGATTTCGTTCGGAGCTGGACCAAATTGTTTGCAAAATTTGCATTGAGCACCAAGACAAGGTGACTGGTTACAATGATCTGGTCAAAGGGCACATTGACCCTTCGAAGAAGAAGAAGAATAAAATTGCAAAGAAGAATACTCCTCCTCCCCCAGAAGCTGACACTCAGAAACAAAATTCTCCTGTGCAAGCAAGTTCTTTGGTTACTCAAGAACCAGTTGTACATGAGCCATAAGCACCAAGGCCAACTGAAGCAGTGCCTGTGGTTTCTTGCACTCATGAAGAAAATCCAACTCAGCATCAAGTGTCCGAAGAAGGAGAGATTCCTCAGTTATTATGATGAGATTCTCCTGTCCTCGACAAACCCAAAGATTCGGTTCCTCCCTCCGCTCCTCCAACTATAGAAGCAATTCCTCCACAACCCCAAATGACTAACAAAGCTTCGTTGCTTGACTCTGCCCCTGCACAAGTGGCAAATCCCTCTCCCTTGAGGATCTCACTCATCACAGCTCGAAGACCCACAGGTGTTAATCCTTTTGCACCAAATTCACCATCAACTCCTCATTCGGATTCCATCATCCATGGCTATGACGTACTTTATGTTGAAGATGAACTGAAGTACCCCTATCCTCGCGAGCGACTGCCTTTGTTCTCCACCAGCGTAGGCATCAAAGGACCTCTGTTCAACAGAAACTCACCCAGTTTTCTTTTGAGAGAGTCCTTACAATAAGCCCAGGACATCTGATTTCCTAGATTTTGGACTCAGGCGCAGTCGATATACTACTTTCGTATTCTATATGATAGCCTGAAGATTTTCCCTCATGAATTCACAGACTTTGCAGCTATGAAGAGCATCATATGCTTCAATCAAATTCTGCAAGGCATCAAAGACTATGGTGTCACTCATGTCTTAGGCTATCAGCATCCATGGAACAGGGGGATTATTCTTCAGTTTTATGTAACTCTATATATCTCGGGCGATGAGTCAGATAACACACAGTGGATAATGGAACGGATAACACAAGGAAAACGAATCAAATGCACTGCTATGGATTTTATCTCTCATTTTCATTTACCTTGATTTGACCATGGCAAAGCTGATATTCGCATAACATTGATGTAGTCACTGATGAAGATTTCCGATACATAAGGGATGAAGAAAAGATTCATGACTACCATAGTCGTCCTCTGCCCGAGCACTTAACTTTCGACAATCAGACGTTATACACATTCTCACACATACCATCTGCTCGCTGGCTGGAATGAATACTGGTAATGCTATATCTTATGTTCTTTGGAGCACTCTACATGCCATCTCACAAGGTTACATCTTCGATATCAAAGACATGTTCTTACGCATCCTAATGGATTCAGCTCAGTGTCCTAAAACAATCAAAGTATTAACGCCATGGATTCAGAAAGTGGTTGACTATGCAATGAAGACCGAAAATCTTGCTAAATTTAGTCACAAAAGTTTCATACCTCCTCTACGTGATACACTGAAAGTTATGGATGATTTTTCTTTAGAAAAAGCATCAGCGTCATGCACTTCTAATTATCATCACATTTCAATGGACCGAAGCTTCCCAAGAGTGATCGTCAGCCAAATAGTGAACCTCCTTCACATCTTGAAGTGAGCATGCGCACTCGGCAGTTGCTACTGAAGTATATGGCCAAAGACCACCAAGAGAAAGAACATCTGGCTGCTGAACTTAATGCTATTCACAACCGAACAAAAGTTGTGCATATGATCACATCAGAAAACAAGAAGCTTATGCAAATTGCTTCAAAAAAATTCTCCAAAAAGCAACTCAACAATTCTCACCTTCAAGAACTCTATCAGTACATTGACCAAGGGTTTACTGATGAAGACGTTCAAGATCGCTCCACTCCACTTCACCGACTATCAAACCTTCTGCTGTCTCGCAAGTGTAATGAAGCCGATCCCAATGTACCTTCCCCATCCAAGACCCAAGTCAGTCTCGAAGGATCATCTGGTGCTATTGCGGCTGAAGATGAGGGTGTTCCATGCATTTCCGAATCAGAAACTTCGTCAGAAAGTTCCTCAGGCGATGCTATCATATTTATCCTTGGTCAGAACGACGAGATTCTCCTATCCTCGACGAATCTAAAGATTTGATTCCTCCCTCTGCTCCTTCAACTTTAGAAGCAAGTCCTCCACAGCCCCAAATGACTGATAAAGCTTTAGTTCCTGACTCTGCCCTTGGACACATGGCAAATCCCTCTCCCTTGAGGATCTCACTTGTCACAGCTCGAAGACCCACAGACATTAATCCTTCTGCAACAAACTCACCATCAGCTCCACATTCAGATTCCATCATCTATGGAGATGAAGTACTTTATTTTGAAGATGAATTCTAGTACTCCTATCATCACGAGCTACTACCATTGTTTTCCACCGGCGTCGGCATCAAAGGGCCTCTATTCAACAGAAACACTCACCCAGTTTTCTTTTGAGAGAGTCCTTACAACAAGCCCAGGACATCTGATTCTCCTCGATTTTGGACTCAGGAGAAGGCGATATACTACGCTCATAGTCTATATGATAGACTGGAGATTTTCCCTCATGAATTCCCAGACTTTGCAGCTATGAAGAGCATTAGATGCTTCAATCAAATTCTGCAAGATATCGAAGACTATGGGCTCGCTCATGTCTTAGGCTATCAACATCACTGGAACAGGGAGATTATTCTTCAGTTTTATGCAACTCTATATATCTCCGGCGATGTGTCAGATAGCACATAGTGGATAATGGAATGGATGGCAGAAGGAAAATGAATCAAATGCACTGCTATAGATTTTTTCTCTCATTTTTATTTCCCTCGACTTGAACATGGCAAAGCTAAGATTCAGATCCATAACATTGGTGTAGTCACTGATGAAGATTTCTGATGCAGAATGGATGAAGAAAAGATTCATGACTACCATGGTCCTCCTCTGCCTGAGCACTTAACTTTCGACAATCAGACGTTATATCACATTCTCACCTATACCAATTGTCCACTGGCTGGAATGAATACTGATAATGCTATATCTGATGTTCTTCGGAACACTATCCATGCCATCTCACAAGGTTACATGTTTGATATTCTTACGCATCCTAATGGATTCAGCTCAGTGTCCAAAAACAATCAAAGTATTCACGCCATGGATTTAGAAAGTGGTTGACTATGCAATGAAGACCGAATATCTTGCTAAAGTTAGTCACAAAAGTTTCATACCTCCTATGCGTGATACACTGAAAGTTATGGAAGATTTTTCTTCAGGAAAAGCACCAGTGTCAAGGACTTATGATCATCATCACACTTTCAATAGACCAAAGCTGCCCAACCGTGATCATCTGCCAAACACTCAACCTTCTTCACATCTTGAAATAAGCATGCGCACTCAGCAGTTACTACTAAAGTATATGGCTGAAGATCGCCAAGAGAAAGAACATCTGGCTGCCGAACTTGATGCTATTCACAACCGAACAAAAGTTGTGCATACGACCACAGCAGAAAACAAGAAGCGCTTACGGAAATTGCTTCTAAATTTTTTCTCCAAAAAGCAACTCAACAATTTTTACGGAAATTGACCAAGGGTTTACTGATGAAGACTTTCAAGATCGCTCCACTAAACCTTTGCCAGCTCATGAGCCTACAATGAATTTACTTTGAATTCAGCTGCGCAAATTGCTCGATGAATCAGAAGCCACTTTGCTGACTGTCAAACTTTCTGCTGTCTCGCAAGTGTAATGAAGCTGATCCCAATTTACCTTCCCCGTCCAAGACCCAAGTCAATCTTGAAGGATCAGTTGTTGCTGTTGCGTCTGAAGATGAAGGTGTTCCACAAACTTGCGAATCAAAAACTTCCTCAGACAGTACATCAGGCGATGCTATCATATTCATCCTCGATCAAAACAATAAGATTCTCCTATTCTTGACGAACCTAAAGATTCGGTTCCTCCCTATGCTCCTCCAACTTTAGAAGCAATTCCTCCACAGCCCCAAATGACTGATAAAGCTTCCGTGCTTGACTCTGCCCCTGCACAAGTGGCAAATCCCTCTCCCTTGAGGATCTTACTCGTCACAGCTCGAAGACTCTCATACCTTAATCCTTTTGCAGCAAACTCACCATCAGCTCCTCATTCGAATTCCATCATCTATGGAGTTGAAGTACTTTATGTTGAAGATGAACTCAGGTACCCCTATCCTCGCGAGCGGATGCCTTTGTTCTCCACCGCCGTCGGAATCAAAGGGCCTCTGTTCAACAGAAATACTCACCCAGTTTTATTTCGAGAGAGTCCTTGCAACAAGCCCAGGACATCTGATTCTCCTCGATTTTGGACTTAGGAGCAGGCGATATACTACTCTCGTATTCTATATGATAGCCTGAAGATTTTCCCTCATGAATTCCCAGACTTTGCATCTATGAAGAGCATCGGATGCTTCAATCCAATTCTGCAAGATATCAAAGACTATGGTCTCACTCATGTCTTAGGCTATCAGCATCCATGGAACAGGCAGATTATTCTTTAGTTTTATGCAACTCTATATATCTCAGCGATGAGTCAAATAGCACATAGTGGATAATGGAATGGATGACAGACGGAAAACGAATCAAAAGAACTGCTATGATTTTTGTCTCTCATTTTCATTTCCCTCGATTTGAACATGGCAAAGCTGAGATTCAGATTCATACCATTGATGCAGTCACTTATGAAGATTTCTTATACATAGTGGATGAAGAAAAGATTTGTGACTACCATGGTCCTCCTCTGCCTGAGCACTTAACTTTCGATAATAAGACATTATATTACATTCTCACATATACCATCTGTCCGCTCGCTGGAATGAATACTGATAATGCTATATCTAATGTTCTTCGGAATGCTATCCATGCCATCTCACAAGGTTACATCTTCGATATCGAAGATATGTTCTTACGCATCCTAATGGATTCAACTCAGTGTCCTAAAACAATCAAAGTATTCGCACCATGTATTCAGAAAGTGGTTGACTATGCAATGAAGACCGAATATCTTACTAAAGTCAATCACATTAGTTTCATAGCTCCTATGTGTGATAACTAAAAGTTATGGAAGAGTTTTCTTCAGGAAAAGCACCAGTGTCAAGCACTTCTGATTATCATCACACTTTCAATGGACCAAAGCTGCCCAAGCATGATCGTCTGCCGAACACTCAACCTCCTTCACATCTTGAAGTGAGCATGCACACTCAACAGTTGCTACTGAAGTATATGGCTGAAGACCGCCAAGAGAAAGAACATCTGGCTGCCGAACTTAATGCTATTCACAACCAAACAAAAGGTGTGCATATGATCATGGTAGAAAATAAGAAGCACTTATGGAAATTGCTTCTAAATTTTTCTCCAAAAAGCAACTCAACAATTCTCACTTGAAGAACTCTATCAGTACATTGGCCAAGGGTTCACTGATGAAGACTTTCAATGCTCCACTACACCTTTACCAGCTCGCAAGCCTACAACGAATTTACTTCGAATTCAGCTGCACAAATTTCTCGATGAATCAGAAGCCACTTTACGGACTATCAAACCTTCTGCTGTCTCGCAAGTGTAACAAAGTTGATCCCAATGTACCTTCCTGTCCAAGACCCAAGTCAATTCCGAAGGATCAGCTGCTGATGTTGCGGCTGAAGATGAAGGTGTTCCACACACTTCCGAATCAGAAACTTCATCGCACAGTTCCTCAGGCGATGCTATCATATTCATCCTCGGTCAGAACAACGAGATTCTCCTGTCCTCGACGAACCTTAAGATACGGTTCCTCCCTCTGCTCCTCCAACGTTAGAAGCAATTCCTCCACAGCCCAAATGACTGATAAAGCTTTGGTGGGTGACTCTGCACCTGCACAAGTGGAAAATCGCTCCCCTGTGAGGATCTCAATCGTCACAGCTCGAAGACCCTCAGACATTAATCCTTTTGCAGCAAACTCACCATCAGCACCTCATTCGAATTCCATCATATATGGGGGTTAAGTACTTTATGGTGAAGACGAACTCAACTACCCCTATCCTTGCAAGCGAATGCCTTTCTTCTCCACCGGCGTCGGCATCAAAGGGCGTCTGTTCAGCAGAAATACTCACCAAGTTTTCTTTCGAGAGAGTCCTTACAACAAGCCTAGGACATCTGATTCTCCTTCATTTTGGACTCAGGAGCAGGCAATATACTACTCTCGTATTCTATATGATAGCCTGAAGATATACCCTCATTAATTCCTAGAGTTTGCAGCTATGAACAACATCGGATGCTTCACTCAAATTCTGCAAGACATCAAAGAATATGGTCTCCCTCATGTCTTAGGCTATCAGCATCCATGGAAGAGCGAGATTATTCTTCAGTTTTATGCAAATCTATATATCTCGGGCGATGAGTCAGATAGCACATAGTGGATAATGGAATGGATGACAGAAGGAAAGTGAATCAAATGCACTGCTACGGATTTTGTCTCTCATTTTCATTTCCCTCAATTTGAACATGGTAAAGCTGAGATTAAGATTCATAACATTGATGCAGTCACTGATGAAGATTTCTGATGCATAATGAATGATGAAAAGATTCGTGACTACCATGGTATTCCTCTACCTGAGCACTGAACTTTCGACAATCAGAACTTATATCACATTCTCACATATACCATCTGGCCGCGGGCTGGAATGAATACAATGATGCTATATCTGATGTTCTTCGAAACACTATCCATGCCATCTCACAAGATTACATCTTCGATATCGAAGACAAGTTCTTACGCATCCTAATGGATTCAGCTCAGTGTCCTAAAACAATCAATGTATTCGTGCCATGGATTCAGAAAGTGGTTGACTATGCAATGAAGACCAAATATCTTGCTAAAGTCAGTCATAAAAGTTTCATACCTCCTATGCATGATACACTGAGTTATGGAAGATTTTTCTTCAGGAAAAGCACCAGTGTCAAGCACTTCTGATTATCATCACACTTTCAATGGATCAAAGCTGCCCAAGCGTGATCATCTTCCGAACACTCAACCTCCTTCACATCTTGAAGTGAGCATGCGCACTCAGCAGTTGCTACTGAAGTATCTGTCCAAAGACGCCAAGAGAAAGAACATCATGCTACCAAACTTAATTGTAACGCCCTCGATGCGGCTATATCTCCTACGTGTCGAAGCACGACTTAGAGGCATAACCGCATTGAAAGCAATGTCGCAAGTGAGGTAATCTTCACACAACCCATGTAAAACATAAGGGAAAGAGATACATAGTTGGCTTACAATCGCCACTTCACACAAGTACATGAATAAAGCATTACATCATCCAGATACAATCAAGGTCCGACTACGGAACCAAAATAAAAGAAGAACCCCAAATGCGACAAAGGTCCCCGATCGACCCCAACTGGGCTCCAATACTGATCAACTAAAACGAAACAACACAAAGGGCAAGATCTTCTTCGAGCTCCTCCTGAGCTTGGTTGCGTCATCTGCACGGACTCAACGGCACCTGCAAGCTGGTTTTGGAAGTATCTGTGAGCCACGGGGACTCAGCAATCTCTCACCCGCGAGATCAAGACTATTTAAGCTTATAGGAAGGATGGAGTAATGAGGTGGAGCTGCAGCAAGCGACTAGCATATATGGTGGCTAACATACGCAAATGAGAGCGAGAAGAGAAGGCAAAGCACGGTCGATAAGAGTATGATCAAGAAGTGATCCTATAGCAACCTACGTCAAGCATAACTCCAACACCGTGTTCACTTCCCGGACTCCACCGGAAAGAGACCATCACGGTTACACACACGGTTGATGTATTTTAATTAAGGTCAACTTCGGGTTTTCTACAACCGGACGTTAACAAATTCCCATCTGCCCATAACCGCGGGCACGGCTTTCGAAAGATAATACCCTGCAGGGGTGTCCCAACTTAGCCCATGACAAGCTCTCACGGTCAACGAAGGAATAGACCTCCACCCAAGACACTCCGATCAGACTCGCTATCCCGGTACAACAAGACATTTCGACAGGGTAAAACTAAACCAGCAACACCGCCCGAATGTGCCGACAAATCCCGATAGGAGCTGCACATATCTCTTTCTCAGGGCACACTCAGATAGGTCAAGCTACGAGTAGAACCAACCCTCAAGTTTCCCCGAGGTGGCCCCGCAGGCTGCCCAGTTCGGACCAACACTCAGAGGAGCACTGGCCCGGGGGGGTAAAATAATGATGACCCTTGAGTCCGCGAAACCCAAGGGAAAAAGAGGCTAGGTGGCAAATGGTAAAACCAATGTTGGGCATTGCTGGAAGAGCTTTACTTAAGGCGAACTGTCAAGGGGTTCCCATAATAGCCCAACCGCGTAAGGAACGCAAAATCCGGGAACATAACACCGATATGACGGAAACTAGGGCGGCAAGAGTGGAACAAAACACCAGGCATAAGGCCGAGCCTTCCACCCTTTACCAAGTATATAGATGCATTAATTAAGTAAGATATATTGTGATATCCCAACAAGTAAATAAATGTCCCAACAAGGAACGGCATCTCCATGTTCCAACAAGGAACAAACTTCAATCTTCACCTGCAACTAACAACGCTATAAGAGGGGCTGAGCAAAGCGGTAACATAGCCAATCAACGGTTTGCTAGGACATGGTGGGTTAGAGGTTTGACATGGCAATTTGGGAGGCTGACAAGCAAATGGTAGGCATCGTAGCATTGGCATAGCAAAAGAGCGAGCAAACTAGCATAGCAAAGATAGTAGTGATTTCGAGGGTATGATCATCTTGCCTGAAATCCCGCAAGGAAGAAGAACGAGTCCATGAAGAAGACAAACGGACGTAGACGAATGGATCCTCACAACCTCGACGTTATCGGAACCAACCCGAAGAAGCAAACACCGGAAAAGAAGCACACAACATAGTAAACAACCCACACATCAACATGGCATGATGCACAAACGAGTATGATGCATGTCCGGTTTAATGAAGCATGGCATGGCAAAGTGCAACAAACAACACTACAAATTAAGTGGAGCTCAATACGCAACGAGTTGCATATTGATGAAACACCACGACACGTTATTTAGTTTGATCTCGTTTATGTACTCAACAATATTAAATGTTGGTTAACATGGCAAGAGGGTGAAGCAAAGTAAAACTACCTATCTAGTCAAGTTTAAATGAGGCCGGAAGCAACGAACAACAATTCCGGAAACTCCCCATATGCATATTTTAGATTAGGCCCTGTTCTGCCCTAAACACAATTTTAGAGTTGTTTAATATGCAAATAAAGGTCACCATGATAAACTAGGCAAAATTCTACCCCATTTACATATAAAGTTTATTAAAATTGGAGTTACGGTTATTTAGTTATGAAATAAAGCATTTTAGCATGGCATAGGAGCAAATTAATGCAAACAGCATTTTAAACAATTTAAACATGGATGAAAGTTGGATATTATGAAACTAGATGAAAAACTAAGCATTTTTCATATTTAAAGCTTTTACATATGATGCACAGATTATGAGTTATTATATGCATGAAGTGCAAGGGGGTTTCTGCAAAACTGCTGTCTCAGGAATAATAGCTAAATCCCAGGCGCTGAAAAAAAACACATGCGGGCTGAATCTGGGGCAAGCCCAATAGGTGAAAAAAATAAGAGGAGGGGGCGCTTGGGGGCTGCTCACCCTGGGCCTGGCCCGGTAGCAGAGAGGAGGAGGCAGGCCGGCTTGGGGCTGCGGGGCTGGGCCGGATCTGGCACGGGAGGAGGCACGCTGGGCCGGCCGGCCTTGGTTCAATCGGGGAAGGGTCAACGCGCCTGGCCTCGCTCATGCTCTGACGAAGCTGAAGAACGCAGGCAGCAGTGGGAAGGGCTCGAGGTCGGGGCATCGCGGGGCGACGACGCGGATCCGAGGAGTCCTGACGACGGGGAGCCGGTTCCCGGTAGGACCCAGGGCGCGTCCGGGTGGTCTGAAGGTCGAGGTCACCGTAGGGATCGGGCGTCCATGGCGGTTCTGTAGGGGGGAAGGAGAGAGAGATGTGAGGCCTGTGAGAGAGAGGAGAAAAAGAAGGGTCGCGGTGGCGCGCTACTCACCGGTGGCGAGGAAACGGCGTGGCGGGGGACTGATCTGGTGGTTGCCGGCGGCGCGACAGACGAGGACGGCGGGGTTCGGATCCAGCGGCCGGCGCGTTGGTCTGAAGCAGAGGAGGCAGCGACGTTCGAAGACACGGGCATCGGCGGCGATGCAGCACGAGGACGGCAGCGTCGAAGCCCGCGGTGGTCTCCATGGCGAGTCAAGGCGGGGCGCACTGCTGCTGGCCAGCGCGTGGACGAGCTCTGGCTCCTGGTTCGAGTGGGGGCGCGAGAAAATCGGGGCGCCGTGGTGCTCTGCTCCCTGGCGAGCTCAAGCAAGGCAAAGGGGATCCACGACGCAAAGAGAAACAGATCTGGGAGGATCCCGAGGTGGGATTTAAGTGTGGCGGCGGCGGCTAGGAGGATCCCTAGGAATTAGGGATTGGTCCGAAGATAGACTAGGGGTAGACTATATATACAGGAAAAGAGGGAAGTTGGATCATCCGATCGAAAACCTACAGACGAGAATAAATAGGCTCGGGAGTCCAAATAAGAAAACGGTGACGTTTTGTAGACGTTTGGGGATGATCCGGATACAACGGTGGCGACTGCTCGGGTCGGGTCCGGGACAGCTTTTCGGACGCACGCGCGAGGGGTCGGTTGGTACTCGTGGGCTGTGCAGAAGGGCTCGAGCTGAGAGAAAAGAAGAGAGAGAGAGAGGCCCGGCGACTGTTTCTGGAGACCGAAAACGTCCGACGTTTTGACCGACTATAATGTCGCTATAGTTATCCGTTGGGGCGTCAAACGGACTCCGAACGCGATGAAACTTGGCAGGCGGCCTACTAACAACAAAACAACACCGCACGCCAACTTTCATCCCATTCCGAGAACATTTTCCGGCCACTTATAAAATACTATTACGGACATGCCGCGGGCGCGTGCAAGTGTGTCTGGGCTCAGAACGGACAACGGAGAGAACGGGGGAACCCGGACGGATGCAAGTTTTGAAAACACGATGATGCAATGCACATGATGACATGATGAAATGCAACACGCAAGCCAATGACAAGACAACAACAACGAATAACTGAACGACACCTGGCACATCGGTCTCGGGGCGTTACATTAATGCTATTCACAACCGAACAAAATTTGTGCATATGATCACAGCAAAAAACAAGAAGCGCTTATGGAAATTGCTTCAGAATTTTTCTCCAAAAAGCAACTCAGCAATTCTCACCTTTAAGAACTCTATCAGTGCAATGACCCAAGGTTTACTGATGAAGACTTTCTATATCGCTCCACTCCACCTTTGCCAGCTCGTGAGCCTACAATGAATTTACTTCAGATTTAGCTACGCAAATTGCTCGATGAATCAGAAGCCACTTCACCGACTATAAAACCTTCTATTGTCACGCAAGTGTAATGAAGCTGATCCCAATGTACCTTCCCTGTCCAAGACCCAAGTCAGTCTTGAAGGATCAGTTGCAGCTGTTGCGGCTGAAGATGAAGGTGTTCCACACAGTTCTGAATCAGAAACTTCGTTTGACAGTTCCTCGGGCGATGTTATCATATTCATCCTCGGTCAAAACGATGAGTTTCTCCTGTCCTCGATGAATCTAAAATTTGGTTCCTCGCTCTGCTCCTCCAACATTAGAAGCAGTTCCTCCACAGACCCAAATGAGTGATAAAGCTTCGGTGCCTGACTCTGCCCTTGCACATGTGGCAAATCCCTCTCCCTTGAGGATCTCACTCATCACTGCTCGAAGACCCTCAGATGTTAATCCTATTGCACCAAATTCACCATTAGCTCCTCATTCGGAGTCCATCATCTATGGAGATGAAGTACTTTATGTTGAAGATGAACTCAAGTGCCCCTATCCTCGCGAGTGACTGCCTTTGTTCTCCACCAGCGTCGGCATCAAAGGGCCTCTGTTCAACGGAAATACTCACCCAGTTTTCTTGAGAGAGAGTCCTTGCAACAAGCCCAGGACATCTGATTCTCCTCGATTTTGGACTTGGGAGCAGGCGATATACTACTCTCGTATTATATATGATAGACTGAAGATTTTCCCTCATGAATTCCCAAACTTTGCATTTATGAAGAGCATCATATGCTTCAATCAAATTCTATAAGACACCGAAGACTATGGTCTCACTCATGTCTTAGGCCATCAGCATCCATGGAACAAGGAGATTATTCTTGAGTTTTATGCAACTCTATATATCTTAGCGATGAGTCAGATAGCACACCGTGGATAATGGAATGGATGACAGAAGGACAACGAAGCAAAAGCACTTCTATGGATTTTGTATCTCATTTTCATTTCCCTCGATTTGAACATGGCAAAGCTGAGATTCAGATTCATAACATTGATGTAGTCACTGATGAAGATTTCTTATGCACAATGGATGAAGAAAAGATTCGTGACTAACATGGTCCTCCTCTGCCTGAGCACTTAGTTTCGACAACGAGACATTATATTACATTCTCACATATACCATCTGTCCGCTGGCTGGAATGAATACTGATAATGCTATATCTGATGTTCTTCGGAACACTATCCATGCCATCTCACAAGGTTACATCTTCTATATCGAAGGCATGTTCTTACGCATCCTAATGGATTCAGCTTAGTGTTCTAAAGCAATCAAAGTATTCGTGCCATGGATTCAGAAAGTGGTTGACTATGCAATGAAGACGGAATATCTTGCTAAAGTCAGTCACAAAAGTTTCATACCTCCTATGAGTGATACACTGAAAGCTATGGAAGTTTTTTCTTCAGGAAAAGCACCAGTGTCAAGCACTTCTGATTATCATGACACTTTCAATGGACTAAAGCTGCCCAAGCGTGATCGTCTGCCGGACACTCAACCTCCTTCACATCTTGAAGTGAGCATGCACAGTCAGTAGTTGCTACTGAAGTACATGGCCGAAGACCCCCAAGAGAAAGAACATCTGGCTGCTGAACTTAATGGTATTCACAACCAAACAAAAGTTGTGCATATGATTGATACATATCCAACGTATCTATAATTTATGAAGTATTCATGCCATGTTTACAATAATTTTATATGGTTTTGGTATGATTTGCATGGAACTAACCCGGACGGATGCTGTTTTCAGCAGAACTACTTTTGTGTTTTTTTGTGTGCAGAAATGAAAGTTCTCCAAATTAGCTGAAACTATTTGACGATTTTTTTCGAATAAAAGAGACCCCCGAAGCTTGTGGAAGGACCAGAAGGTGAAGGGGTAAGGCACAAGACACCGGGGTGCGCCTGGGCCCTTGCCCGTTCCCCGGTGGGTCATGCTCACCTCAAGGCCCATCTTAGCGTGAAACCAACGCCAAAAATTCCTATAAATAGAGAAACCATAAGGGCCAACCCTAGATCAGAAGTTCCGCCGCCGCAAGTCTCTATAGCCATGAAAAACCAATCTAGACCCCGTTCCGGCACTCCGCTGGAGGGGAAATCATCACCGGTGGCCATCTTCATCATTCGGCGACCACCGTGATGATGAGGGAGTATTCCATCGTCAGGGCTGAGGGTTTGTACCAGTTGCTACGTGTTTAATCTCTCTCTCTCTCTCTCGTGTTCTTGAGATGTCACGATCTTGATGTATGGTGGGCTTTGTTAATATAGTTGGATCATATGGTGTTTTCACCTCTCTATCTTGTTGTGATGAATTGAGTTTTGCCTTTTAGATTTCGTTTTATCGGATTGAATACTTTTATGGATTTGAGAACACTTGATGTGTGTCTTTTTATGAATACCCATGGCGACAATGGGGTATCATATTGATTCACTTGATATGTCTTTTGGCACTCAACTTGCGGATTCCCGAGGTGACATTGGGGTAATGTATGCATAGGGGTTGATGCACGTTCTCATCTTTGTTTCTCCGATAGAAATCTTGGGGCACTCTTCGAGGTTCTTTGTGTCAGATCGAGTATTATGAATCTGAAATTGTTTGATGCATATTGTATAATCAACTCACGGATACTCGTGGTGGCATTGGAGTATCTAGGTGACATTCGAGATGGTTGATGTGTATCATATGGTGTTATTTTAGTACGAAATGTTGGTTAGATCGATCGGAAAGAATAGCTTGGTGTTATTTTAGTACGAAATCTATGTAGCATCCCAATTTTCAATTTGGATGTTATTTATAGATCATTCATTTGCATCCATGACTTATGCATTTTTGCCTTCATTTGTTTTATTTAAATTTTGATCTAAGGGACTTTGAGCAACTCAAGGAGCAAAAAAAAAAGAGTTTGAAGTTTCCCTGAAACTCACTTTTAAAAATTTCAAAGTTGGGAATTTGGATCAAATTTGGTTTCACCAAAAATTTATTTCCATTATTTCAATAAAAAAACAAAATAAAGAGAGAATATAAGACGACTTCTTCAAAAGCAGACAAGTAATATTGGGAATTGAATTTGAAATCAAAATTTATTTATTGGTACAAATTTTATAAGTTTAGCAAAAATGTTTATTTTTGAAATTTGCATTTAGGCCAGGAAAAATGTTCACCTAATCCCAATTATTAGGAGGGATTTATGTGAATTTTTCCAGGATTTTTAGGCTTATTTTTTTGGTTTGTATCTTGTAGTTTTATTGTTGGTGTAAATAGAAAAACAGAGAAAACGGAGAAACCGCCAGTGTAACATCCCAATTTTCAATTTGGATGTTATACATAGATCATCATATGCATATCATATTTATTACTGCATTTTTGTTGTGATCCTGGAAATCTTAAGGAACTCAAGGACCCAGGGAGAGAGTTGGAGGTTTCACAAAAATCATATTTGAATTTATTTCAAATTTGAAAAAAGGATCAATTTTATTTTATTATTTTCCCTCCAATTATTTCCAATGCTAAAAATATATGAGAGAAGATAATATGACTTTTTCAACCTAAGAGAAATATCGGAGAAAGAATTTTAAAATCCAATTATGATTTTATTTGTATTTTATTTGCTATTTTATTTGAATTAGAAAAATATTGCATTTTTTGAAATTGCATCTTAGTCCAGAAAAATGTCCATCTTGTCCTAAATATTAGGTTTGGACGTTGAAAATTGTTTCTGGAATTGTTAGATTTTTCTTTATATTTATTTAGGATTTTTCATCGCGGCAAAATTGTTTTTTTTAAGTTTCGGACCGACTCGGCCGAAGCCCAACCGGCCCAGCAGGCCGCCAACCCAGCCGCCCTGCGCCGCCACCGACCTCCTGTAGGAGACCGGCTACCGTAGGCCGCGCCGTCATCGGAGTCCGACCTGGGCACGCCTCCCGAGGCCGAGTGCCCCCCCCCTTTATAAGCCACCCCGGGCCCCCCTGGACCCCGTCCGCCGCCGCCTCTCGCCACCTCGCCCCGCAGCACGACGCTGTCGACGCCAGCGCTCGCCACCGCCACCGTAGATCAGAGCCGCCGCCACCACCGAGGTTCTTTTTGGTTAACCGGTAAACCGTCAACCCACCCTCAGTTTTTTCGGTTTAGCGTGGTTCATTTTATTAGATCGGTTTTTTGTTAGTGTTTTCTTATTTAACGAACATATGTTCGTTCATCCGTTTTAACGAACGATTTTCGTTAGTTTTGTTCTGTTAGCGAACATTCATGCCGTAGGATTTTTTTCTTTTTAGTTTAATTTTCGGCCAGGGACCTATCCGCGAATGGTTTTCTCGCAATTTAGCCCCTGATCTTTAAACTAGCATAACTTTTTACTCGTTTATCCAAATTAGATGAAACCAACGCCTAAATCTTTGTATCGTTCTCTTATTTCCAGTTAACCAACTTGAACATGATTTTGGTACTATAAAATTTGAGTATAGTCCAGATTAGTAAATGATCTTGTTTCGTTCGTATTTTGAGTTTCGTTGCTCCGTTTGAGTTGAATCTTTGTGCAAATCGTAGCTAATCACATGTACCTACTGTTAGGACCTAATTCACATGATAATATTACTATTAGGTTTGACTTTTGTTAATTTAATTTGTTTGCTTGTTTCGTGTTCGATTTGGATCTTTTCTCGGTTTTTCTCGTGTTTTGTTTGAGTGATTGCTTATGTATGCCATTGTTTGTCTATGCTGATTACCCGGAGTGCGAAGCTTGTTACTACGAATCTCTAGAGTGTGCAGATCGTCAGCAAGGCAAGTTACACTTTGGTCATTCTCTTTTATACCCAGCTTTTACTTTGCATTAGTTCTGACCCTCAAATATTTGCATGAGTAGGATTGGGAACATGTGGGTTTGGTTGTAGTACTTACGGTAGGAACCTAATACCTTTTGATCTCCCCGGGAATATACGTTATGCTTATCTATTACTTAGCCATGCTCGTAGACGGGGATTGGATCGTGATTCACAGATGGAAGTTTGAGAGTTATTTAATCATGGATAACATTAAGGTGGCAACGTTAATATACATCTGGGTGGATTGGTTGAGGCACCTGGGGAACCCAGTGTTACCTGTTTTTGGGAAATCCCGGAGTACCCATGTGATTTTTCCTATGGGCTCTGGCATAGTTGAGTAAGTTGCGTGAGCTCTTGAAGAGGTGGACTAGCTGATGTACGGAAAGTAGGTGTACCTGTCCGCCCAGAGTAGAGAGTTAATGCTTCAGAAAGACTATGTCTCGATCATCCGATAATGGATGTGGTGGAGTCTTGTGGGGAAAAGTGCGCAAACCTCTGCAGAGTATATAAACTAATCATGGTTAGCCGTGTCCCCGGTTATGGACATCTTGAGTATCTATTTACTTGAATCTATTGATATGATCTCATCACGTTACTTTAATTAACTTGTTGGGTTAATGATGATTCTTTTAATTGGGATTTGAGTTGGGGTTACCTTCTCAAATATTGGGCAACCTGGGAGTAGTTAAATTTTTTTATTTCATTGTTGTAGGGAAAAACTAGCTTTATGCAAAATCATAAACTTAGAGCCTCCACCAGCCAAATATTGCATGTAGATATAGTTCTTGCATTTGATTGCTTTACAGCATATTCAATGTGCTAACCTACACGACTGCAACGTCTCATGTTGCAGACTACTCAGACGACGAATAAGGTGCGATAGGCCGTTGTTTTGCACTCAGCTATGCCGTTGAAGTTGATCGACTCATTTACCTTTGAAGCTTCTGCAGTTAATTAGTTTAGATGGCCTTCAGCCATGATATTTTTGTGTAATCATACTATTTATGAGGACTTGATGTAATAAGTGTGTGGTTGAAACTCTGTTATAATTCCTTGAGTATTGTGTGTGTCAACATTACCGATCCAGGGATGACACTGATGTACAGAGACTTGACCGTCTAAGTTCTGGTCGCTACAAGATGGTATCAGAGCACACGCTGACTGTAGAATGCGACCACTCACTGCAAATAAAAGACACATCCGTGACATTTTAGGTTGAACGAATTTTTTTGTCATACATATGACACTTCTATGACGATAATTGTGACAAAACCCGGTATCATCATAGATGTGGTGGGCTCCTACTTCTATGACAAAAAATCATGACAGAAAATGGGATTTTCGTCCTGGGCGGGCCGGAGACGCGGCTGCATGACATTCTTTGGGCCGTCCATGATGGAAAAAACCGTGGTAGAAGCGAGGGCGAGGAAAATTTCGGGGAGTTCCCGGTTACGGTGGGAGGTCGGGGGCCGAGCGATGCGCGTTTATCTCATACACGTACGCGCGTGTGTGCGAGGCATTGGCTCTAACTGAACCCGACCAAGGCGTTGGGCTCTAACTGAACCCGAGCGATTGCACTACAGGCTACGCCTTACTAAACCCGAGCGATCGACCGATGGCTGATAACTGAACCCGATCGAGCGATTCCTTCGCTACTGCTGCTAACAGAAGCCGATCGATGCTTCCTCTCTGGAT
>NC_041387.1:316786378-316791702 GCF_002162155.2 Triticum dicoccoides | reverse complement strand
AGTGAGCGGTGGCGTTGGCTCTGGATGAACAGGACCCCGTGGTGTGGAGGGCTGGATGAATAGGATGACCCCATGGAGGGTTGGATGAATAATAGACGGTGGAGGGGTCCCTGTGGAGGGGTGGTTGAACAGTAACCGGTGGAGAAGCACGTGGTGGAGGCTGGATGAATAGGAGCCCGTGGAGGTTAGAGGAGGTCGACGGTAGCCCGTGGAGGCTAGAGGAGGTCGACGGTGGAGATGAACAATATCCCGTGGAGTCCCGTTTTGCGGTACGCCACACCCCTCCCGATGAACAGGACCCCCGTGTCGACCGTACCGCTCCAACACAAGTCCGTTTCGTCCGTTTTGCGGTATGCCACACCCTTCCCGATCAACAGGACCCCCGTTTCGACCGTAGTGCTCCAACACAAGTCCGTTTCCTCCGTTTTGCGGTACGCCAGACCCCTCCCGATGAACAGGATCCCGTTTCGAACGTGGCCAGTCAAACACAAGGCCGTTTCCTCCGTTCTACGATACACCAGGCCTCATTTCCATCGCCTATTCCGTCCAAGCCCTCCCGATGAACATGACCACGCATTCCGTTCCGACCCAGCCGGTTGGCTCCCATGCGTTCCATTGCCTCCCGATGAACATGATGCATTCCATTGCCTCCCCATGAACATGACGCATTTCGTTGCCTCCCCATGAACATGACGACGCCGCTGTTTCTCCGTTCTGACCCAGCCATGTACACGAGCCCTGGCCGTACGTATGCGCGAGTAGGCGTTCGAGACCCCGCCCGTATGTACACATACGTGGCCGTATTTTCTTTCTTACACACTGGCCACTGTACGTATGTGTACATGCTACGTGCGCGCCTCTACTACGACACGTGCACACCTCTACATCGACCAGTATATATGTACGTACACGTTCACGACCAGAATGACAATGCTACGTAGGCTCCGAACAGGTGGGTCCCGACTGTCAGGCACTTCCTTGCGTGCGAAGATGTAGCTGGTGGGTCTCAGCAGTCAGGGGGGTGAATCGTTTTTTTGCCTGGGCGCACTTCCTTGCATGCGACGGTGTAGCTGGTGGGTCCCAGTAGTCAGGGGGGCGAATCGTTTTTTTCGGACGCACTTCCTTGCGTGTGAAGATGTAGCTGGTGGGTCCCAGCAGTTAGGGGGGTGAATTGTTATTTATTTCAGACGCACTTCCTTGAGTGCGAAGATGTAGCTGGTGGGTCCCAGCAGTCAGGGGCGAATCATTTTTTCACGAAATATGGTGGCCCCTCCGGGAGGGTCTATTCTGTCAGGTGGAGGAATAATTATTTTGCGCGTAATAAGGAGGCACTTCCTTGCGGTAGCCGTGGACCCAGCTGTCAGCCTCTCCACGTATAGTCCACGTCCGATGGAAGTCGTTCCTTGACCACGTTGACCACGCCGTGCCAAGAGCACCACTATGGTGGATGACGGCGAGGCCTAGGAATGGGACGACGCGGAGCCAGGGAAGACGCGGCAGTGGATGCACACGCAGAGAGGAGTACGAGGGTTCACAGGTTCGGCTGCGCTGCCGTCGCCACAGAATAACAGGGGGTGTGGGTGAGTGGAGGGATGGCCTGGCCAGCGGTGGGAGTAGTAGGGAGCGGTGAGGCCTCCGCGGAAGCACAGCCGGCCACGGGAGGCAGGAGCAGGCGGCACGACCGGCGCTGCTTTGGGCAGCTGGAGCAAGAAGACCAGAGGTTGAAGAAGCACTACAGCCATTGGATGGACATCATACGGTCACTGGAGCTAGAATCGTTCATATTGACTAAGTTGACAAAGCCCTCCGTCCCCATAAACTTAGTAGGCCCACAAGTCAGCCACCCACCAAGGTGAGTTCCAGGTAGCAGGGGGAGTATTCATTTTTTGTGCGTAATAAGGAGGCATTTCCGGTGGGTCCGAGCTGACAGCGGTGGGAACGTTTTTTTTCACGAAATACAGAGGCCCTTCCGGTGGGTCCTACCTATCAGGTGGAGGAATCATTATTTTGCACGTAATAAGGCGGCATTTCCCTATGTGGGCCCCTACTGTCAGCCTCTTCCGACGGTTGTTGTTTGTTGACCATGTTGACCTCACTGCGCCGAGAGCACAAACGCGATGGACGAGGGCGAGGCCTAGGAAGAGAATCACCCGGAGCCAGCGAAGCCACCACAGTGGATGCCCACGCTGAGGGGAGAACGAACGCTGACTGGTTGGCTGCGGGGTGAGGCTGACGTCGCCGGAAAATAACAGGATTTGTGGGTGGTTAGAGGGATGGCCTGGAGGCAGCACAGCCAGCCACGGGAGGATGGAGCAGGCAGTCCCGCCGGTGCTGGTTTGGGTGGCTGGAGCAGGAAGATCAGAGATTGAAGAAGCACGGCGGCCGTTGGATGGACATCCAACAGTCGCTGTTATGTGTTGACTAAGTTGACAAAGCCTTGCGTATGCGTCAAAAAAATTAGGACAGCGTCATCGTCAACCAAGTAGGCCTAGAAGTCAGCCTCCAAATCTGCGGAAAACAGCATACAGCCCATTAGCCATTATTTTCAATAATTTACAGCCCATTTGCTAATTGTTAAGGATACTTGAAGCCCATATTCTTTTTATTAGCATTATAGACCATATATTCTGGGCACTACTAAAAAATTCAACGAAATTTTGCATATTTCGGTGGGGTCCGAACTCTTTTAATCACGAAATTTCGAGTCACGTTAAAAATATTTTTCAAAAAATTATATCAAAATAAAATTCAAAAAAGAATTCTCCGCAAAAATGAATGAAATTCAGAATCTTAACTAGCAAGATGCCCGTTCGTTGCACGGAACATGAAGATGCATTTGTATGAGTAGTTTATCTTATGGGAGAAAAGATGATATTTTAAAGTCATTGCGAGTTGGCTTTGGTTTTTATAAGAGTAGAGAGTAGAGAAATCCTGAAAAAATGATATTTTAATGCAATTGCCGGTTGGCTTTGGTTTAAAAATTTACAGCCAATTTCTTACAACTTATAGCCCATTTTCTGGGGAAGCCCATTTCTTACTACTTACATCCCTCCTCGTCTTGAAAGATTTGCAGCCCAACAGGGCTGAGAAAAGCAAGTAGGCCTCGGTTTTGGTATTCTCCAAAAAAAAATAACTGGGCTAGCCAAAAAAAATATATCAACTGGGCTTGTGATGTGCTTAATATAAGCGTAAGCATGGGCTAGACGGGCCACAGCCCCCGCACAGCGTGCAGTTGAGCTCCGTCTCTAAAACTGAAAAACAACTGGGCGAGCTACTGGGTCCCTGGTGTTATCTACTCATTGTTTAATTTTCTCATTTATTGATTACATGGACAATGGCGTGGAACCTAGTTGTCAAACAATTAGGAGGAAGTATTTTTTTGGCTTGTAATAACGAGGCACCTGCTTGCGAAATGCAATGACCCTGGTGGGTCCCTACTGTCAGACTCTCCACGTACAGTCATCTCCTGATTCCTCTTGGTTGTTGACCATGTTGACAACGCCAGACGGCGGCGGGCACAGCGAGCGAACCAAGGCGGAGAATGACGGCAAGGCCTCGACAGGAACGAACAACAACCATGGAACATGCGACAGTGTAGTGGCAGGTGGAGGGGAGTATGAGGGCAACAACATGCAAGTCAAGCATACAAATGGTACAAAAAGCCCAAGGATTAATTGTTCATCAAATTTTTAGACAAAACCCAGATTGAACATGACAGTAACATCTAACCCAACCACTCTTTTTTGCAGTCACAAACAAATGGATCGGTCTGATCCATAAAATCAACATCCTGTGCAAAAAAAATTATTTCAGGATGTCTACAACTTATTGTAAATAGAAGCCGAGCACGTTTAGAAGCCCATTTGTCCACCTGAAACTTCTTTTTTTGCTGTTCAACATGTTCGTCCGTGAGAAATCTCTTGCTGTGAAATTTAAGCCTCATGGACAATAGTAACCTTGCATTCAACAGGAAGAATGTGACAAAGCTTCTGTTTGCCTGGTTGCATGCATATTGTCCCATCGTTATTATCCTCAAACGAATGTCATGAGAACTGAGAAAATCCTTGTGCTTATTATGCCAACAATTGGTTATATGTTTTTCTCCATGTGGTTCTGCCTAAGTAGACATGAGTGAAAACAGTTAAGGTCTAAAAAAAGAGTATGTCGAAAGAACGACAGCTAAACAGTTAATTCTAGTACAATATATACGGGCTTTCAATGTCCATGAAATCATCACCTCTATGTATAAATCTCCAGAGATCGAAAGCATCGCAACAAGCCAATAATTATGTCCAGATCAAAACTATACATTCTGATATATATGATCTTGGCAGAATCCAGCAACATTGATAGGCTATCAATGGACGAACTCTTCATTGAGCATATATCATAATATTAGTACCCAAAGTGTACTCCAAGATGATATAAAACTTATGCGCACAAATGAAAAATGCAGTATATGATTACAAATGTGTAGATGATAATATACGGTACCTGAAAAAGCGAGGAGCCAAACACCAGCTCCTTGTGATTATTAAACGGGTCACGAATTACACCCAAGGTCTCCAGTTTGGGCGCAGAGACGACAGTTATTTCCGAAGGTGTATAACAATTATAAAGGACCAACATTTCAAGTGAAGGGGCATCTTCAATGATGAGCTGCTATCCTTTAAAACAAATTCCAATGCTTTTAAGGTGAGGCGACTTTATTTGGAGACAACTGATACCGATTTCTATTCCCAAAACAATCAGCAAGCACTCCAAGGCAGGGCAACTGGAGTGGATGATGATGTGCAGTGAGGCCTCCGACAGATAAACCACCACAAGAGAAAGTTTTTTAGCAGCGGGAGTCAAAGCGTTTGTACCAGATCGTCTGGTAGATGGCATCGGGCGAAGTTGGCGGTGTGGAGAGAGGAGGAAAACCGTGAGATGGACAACAATGGTGTGGTCATGAATTCTTGGTTTGTTCGTGGTATGAAACTTTCGTGGTAATGGTAGAACTCAAACTGCTGGAGTTTTCCGAATTCAGGGGATGTCAGCCAAGCGTCCACCTTGCCAGGTATGGATAGCAGGTAGCTTGTCGGTATGCAGAGGCATTGAACGAGGCCCTGCTGGTGAGAAGAGACAATGGCTCTGAGGAGATCAAATTCAGGAAGGACAAATATCTAACGACAGTCGAGATTGAGGGGTGCGGTGTGCCATAGAGGGCGCCGCCGAGTTGAGAGGACTTGTGTGCGGCAGCAATCCTTGGTGGGGAGAAGCGAGATGATCTCCTCAAGGATGACGCCTGAGAGATCGCTGATGCGGTCCACCAAAGATTCTAT
>NC_041387.1:316653059-316786099 GCF_002162155.2 Triticum dicoccoides | reverse complement strand
CTGTGCTACCGCGTGCGGGATCTACAATCGGTGTCGCCGCTGGCGGGAGCCTCATCTTCTTGGCGCTGGGGCCAGCCAACTCCATTTTCCCTGTGGGCGTCGCGCTGAGCTCACGGGTTTGAGTAGAGTAGCCAGAGACGAGCCTACTGGCAGTGCGAGTGGGGAAGAAGGAGGGCTGGGGATTTCTGTAGGAGTGGAAGAAGAGGAGCATGCGTTTTCTGTACGAGTGAGGAAGAAGGTGAGCGGGGTTTTCTGGACGAGTGAGGAAGATTGGGGAGCGGGGGGAACTAGGGGGAGTCGGAAGTGGGAGAGCGAGTTGTTCGTGTTTATAAGGCCCGCTGCACTAACTACTCGCTTTTTCCCAAGAACCTCTCTCTTCTTTTGTGTTGCTGCATTGGAGCTGGCGCATGGACTTGGCAGACTGGCCATGCATGCAGGATGCATGTGCCCGCCGGCCACTGCATGCGGCTGGTTTGTTACTAGGCCTATTTAATAGGGTGGTTATGGAGTAAATTAAGGAGATTTATTTTCTTTGTGTGCATCCACCAAATTATAGGATGCGGTACTGGATGCAGACACTCACATTAAACTAACATTCAGAAGAACAAAAGTTCAGCATGTCTATGCATCTCAATGATGCAACATACTATAACCAATACAAATCTCTGAGAAGGTGTGGAAATAAAGAAAATCGGTCGATGCTTCTCTAAGCAAAGGGCCTCCCTGCGCACGCATTAATTTCCTGGGCATGCTTGTTTCTTCTCAATGTTGCGAGCACTTTGAGCATGTTGGCAACTCCACAGCTAGCTAGCTGCCTCATCTTGCAATTGATGCTGACACATTTGCAGCAAACACATGAGGCAATAGAGATGACTCAACATGGGTCCATATTGTGCAGTTCCCCTGAAATCATATTCATTGTCCTGAATCTGAAAAGATAGGAAAACAGTAGCTATACTTAAGCGGTGTTGTAAAACAGTAGCACATATAAATAGCTCGGCATGACAAAACACGATCATTTGGACGAAGGGGGTACTGACCTGCCTGAGGAAGATTATATATAATTTCATAAGTCCTTGGTTGATTTCCACCTTTGGCTGCACTGCTTGTTTGCTCCTCCACACATGACATGATCATTTCGCACTGCATTCAGCAAGTGAACGTACGAATAAGCTAATTTCATCTTGCGGTGGTCATTGTACCTAGTTACGAATGTAGGAATACCTGGAGCACCATGAGGTTAGCTGAGAGCAGGTAGATGCAGCCATATAAATTTTGTGCGGTGCTACCAAAATTGACGTTTGTATCCCTTCCCGTTATGAGAATTCTTCTTGAAGTTGGTAGAATGTGACGGCTTGTTCTTTGCATCAAACTTGCCTTTCCCCTGAGATTTGTTCGTGTTGTTTTGGGGCTGGTTGTGTTGGAAGTTCTTCTCGTGTACCATGTGGGCACTAGAAACTCCCTCAGCGACCCGAGCACGTGTGTCTTTTGCTCTCGCCTTCTCCTCAAAATCAAGAGTGCTAATGAAATCCAAAACAGAAAACTCATGTCTCCTGTTTTTCAGAGAAGTAGCAAAATCGTTCCACGAATGTGGAAGCTTGGCAATGATGGTCCCAGCAACAAATTTGTCCGGTAACACACACTTAAAGTACTCAAGTTCCTTAGAGAGTGACTGTATGTCATGAGTCTGCTGAACAACAGAGCGCTCGTCAGTCATCTTGTAGTCACAAAATTGCTCCATGACGTACAACTCGTTGCCAGCGCCCAAGGGCCCAAACGTTGCCTCGAGCGCAGACCACATGTCTTTGCCGCTGCCAAACGACATATACGAATCCACAATGGAATCGTCAAGAACACTCAGCAGGGCGGCTTTGAAGAGGGTATCCATCTTCTGAAAAGCTTCCTGCTGTGTAGGATTAAGATCGCCCTTAGGCTTACCCTTAGTGGTGTCATAGTAGTACATGATCTGAAACCAATATACTGCTCTTGTGCGCCACCTTTTATATTGCACCCCCTTAAAAGTAGGCCGCTTCAAAAGCGCAGCAAAATCGCTTAGAGTAAATTGCCTGTAATCAGGTTTTTGGATTGGATTGTTGAATATATGAGCAATTTAGTATGAGATTTAATCTGAATTAGCAGTAAATAGATCCTAACGACAATTGCAAACATCAAAGTAATGATGCAGACTAAACCAGGAGGACAGAATCACATACTGTACAGCGTGAGCAGAACCGATGTGGTTAATGTTGTCACTCATGTCGTTGATGGAGAGGTTACCGAGGTCGGGGAAGAAGGCTGTCGTTGAGAAAGTCGTCGCTGGCAGTAGTCATAGGAGTGTGCTCCACAAAAACCTGATCGCCCCTCTCCCGTACAAGATCACGAAAGGCGGGGTTCGGAGGACTGTTGTCCCTTCTCGTGGTGCACGCCGGAAGGATGGCTGGAGAAGAATTGCGTGGCAGCGCTATGATCTGGAATGGTGCGAAACCATATGATAAAGCAGCGGCTAGGGTAGAGCATGTCAGGTCGGTCGTACGAGTATAATAGTAGGCCTTTGGCCCCCAAACCCCACGTCCAAGTCAACAATAGCTCAAAAAAAGTCAATAATAGCCCCACCAAGGTTTGTCTAAAAAAACAGAGTAATTATGGCATCCGTTAGTCCCTTTAGTATAAGTACTACTCCCTCCGTTCCTAAATATTTATATTTCTAGAGATTTCAACAAGTGACTACATACGGAGCAAAATGAGTGAATCTACAGTCTAAAATATGTCTATACACATCCGTATGTGATAACCATTTGAAATCTCTAAAAAGACAAATATTTATGAACGAAGGGAGTATATCATTAATAATGGCCCCGCCTTTTGTCTCACAAAGTATGTTGGAGTACCACCGGCTACACGTTTACAATCCGCTTCTCTTCTCTCTCCTCTTCTTTCTCCTTCAACTAAGCACAAATACTATATTTAAATCCTTATAGCCTGCTTATGTCATATAATTGTAGTACTTGCTCTAAAGTTATCTCCACTGTGTAGTCTGAAATGCCGGGTGTGCACCGGGTGGTGCCCTCGGTCGGCGCGCCGCTTCAACGGCTAAATCAATGAGAGGTCGCGTCGCCCTAACTTGCCATCAATGTGGAGCGGTGGGCTCAGCTGGCGCCGAGCGAGTAGCGCGCGCGGGAGGGGGGAGGGGTTTTTGTTGGGCCAAGAAGGTGAGAAGCCAGCTTGGGATCGGTCCGGACGGGGAAATATCATGTGCTCCCATACTCTGCATATGACACTAGTCTATGTTACTACTCCCTCCTTTCCGGTTTATAGAGATGTTTAGAGTAACATAGTAATATGTTACAGTATAAGTTACTCCCCACTATGACCAGCCTTGGCCTCTCCCAGTGATCCACCATGTATAGCTGCTAAGCCTGCCACGTAGGCATAAAATATGATGTGGCACCAATAAACTAAGCACCTATGCTTTGAAGACTTGAGTTACTAAGCCATTTAATGCACTTAGCACCTCATCTAAAGATCATGGTTAATAGTATAGCCAGCTGCTGGCTATAAGCTAGTGCCATGTCATCTGCAGCCCATCTTATAGTCAACATGTACAATAGTAGATCAAAAGAGTGTACTACTTTTTTTATTATGTGGCCCACCTTTCATTCTCACAAAGTGCCTAGGAGCATGTGCTAGAGTTGGCTCTTCACGAAGAGCCCTCTTACCTTCTCTCTCCTCTTCTCTTTCCTCCAACTAAGCAGAAATATACTAGTTTATTCCTTATAGCCCGCTGACTCAACTCTATTGTACTTGCTCTAAGCACATCTAAGCACTTACTAGCACCCCCTTGACCGTGGACCTTGACGGTGTACATCACCTTGTGTCTTATAATTTTCCTCATCATCATCTGAGTCCTAGAAGATCTCACCCACATCACCATTAGCATGCAGCCGACTTGATAGACAACATGCGCAGAAGTAGAGGCGACTGGGGACGCACCACCACGACGTCGTGGGCACTCCGTATGTGCTCGTGTGCATGCAGCGTGCGTCTTTTTCCATCGGTGCTAGCTCTAAGGCCGATGTTGCGGTCGTCTTCGTCTCTGACTAGTAGTTGAGCAACGACGACAAATAGGTGCTGCAAGAGATGCGTATGCACCGTTGCGTGCGAGCTTCGCCATAGCACGACGAACCGAACGTCGCCGCGGATGGCGCACGCCTCCATGCAGCCGAGTGTGTATGCATGCATGTGTTATTCACGTGCATTCTGCGGCCGAGCATGTGTGCATGCACGTCTTGTGTACGTGCGTTGTGTGCTCCATGCTGTGCGCGTATGTGCATGAGTTGGATCGGACGGAGTTAGTGTGTTGCCTTGGGTACATGTGTGGCTGCATGCGTCCTGTACATGCGTGGCTTGTTGTGTGGTTATCAATAATTCAATATAAACTACTCCCTCCATTCCTAAATATAAGTCTTTCTAGCCATTTCAAATAGACTACAACATATGGATGTATGTAGACATATTTTAGAGTGTAGATTCACTCATTTTGTTTCGTATGTAGTCCCTTATTGAAATCTCTAAAAAGACTTATATTTGGGAACGGAGGGAGTATAAAACATCTTCAACTTAGCATCCTGATGTACCGTTTCTAGTGGTTAGCAAAAAGTTCATGTTCTTTTTTTTTAGGTGGGCAGGCGGCAAAAAACAGGGGAAAACGCACAAGCTTCCTTGCAGACGTTCCACCGCGAGGTTCCTTGCTCCTTCTCGGTCGTCGGGAATCTATGCTCTTCAAATCTTTTCTTTTATGTGAGCTTCGTTCATCCTTTTCCCAACACGCGAGATATCTAGCATCAAGGTGCACGTGTCATGCAAGAAAATGGAGATAATCAGATAAGCAGTGCGTAAGTGAATCGTGCAGGGGGAAAAGCGGGGGGAAACCCTTTTTCATAAGTGAGTCGTGCACTTTGTTGACACCTACGCAATATTTTTTTCTCCTCGATGGCACGTGAATAGTGCACGTACTCAACGACGGTGCATGGGATGGTAGCAATGACATGGTCAACCCTTTTTTGAAGAGAGTACGTATTACTAGTAAATAACTTTGATGTGTCGCGTCAAATCGCAGAATGACGAGAAGCTTGATTATGCCTTCTCCCTTGCCAACACGTGCGCAGTGGTTCACAGCACGAGGAGAAACTTTTGATTACAAGCGGTGGACATGCAACAGTTCATTTAGTGTCAGATTGCCAGAAGCACTACTGTAGAACCATCGACTTCCAGAAGAGGCGAAGAGCCAAGCGCAAGGTCACCTACTAACCTTAGGCTAGGCGTAGTGGGAGTAACATAAGTAGGGGTACCTCCTTTTTTTATTCTAGAAACAACCACAAGCGAATAGCCAGCGGACGCGCGGAGCCCATCATCTGTTTGCTCACATGCGGTCCCACATGTCAGTGAAAACGCAAGAGGACCCGCTGAACCTCCACACATCTTTCACCTTGACGTGCTGGTGATGAAAAACAAATCCAATAAAGATCTTCGGTGGCCGCTTTTGGAGTTACTCAAGAGTAGTAAGATTCTATTTACAGTTTAACCCAAGATGCACATCACGTGGCTTCAACTACCACTCTATTTTCTTGCATGACACGACCTGGATGCTAGATGTCCCACGTGTCGGCAAAAAGAGGGAAAACCCGACCAAATCTTCGGTTGTGCTCTCGGATTAGACTAGTTGTGCTAACTTAAATTTTTTATTGTGTACTCCCTCCGTTCCAAAATACTTGACTTCCTTTTGTCCAAAAATTGATGTACCTATATACTAAAACATGTCTAGATACATTTATATTTTGACAAATAGAAGGCATGTATTGTGCAATGGAGGGAGTAGAATGGATGCATGTTTTTGTGTTGGGAAGAAGAGTACATTGATATATTGATAGAGCGCAATTTAGTAGATGTTCTAGCACTTTTAGCTAGCATAGAGGCTAGAGATGAGAGTAGTGCACTTGTTGATACTCCTACTAGAATAGAGGCTAGACATGAGACTAGATGCGAGGAAGCAACGTCTACTTCTTTACACTCGAAGAAGAAAGAAGCATGCAAGATCGAGCCTCTGCAGATCAACAATGAATGCATCGAGGAGGCACTAATCCAACTTACAGGAGCAGTTATGGAAGTTGGATATCTTCTAGAGTAGTAAAATGTATTCTTGTGGTTCTTGTTTTCTTTGGTCTTGCTTTTCTAGTCAAAGTTATCGTTGGAGTTCATGCAAGACGGGGGTCCGTTTGGGGTCGTGCTTGGAGTTGGCCTTACAAGCGGGACCACAGTTGAGGAAACCTACTATTGGCAAACACCCACCTCGCCTGCCGCGTGATGGCTGAAGTTAGAGAAACGACGAGATTGAAAAGATTGCTCTAGCACGGACTCCAAGAAATAATATGGTGTCAGATGGATGTCGTGGTGGTGGCGCGTGCCGTACTCCTGAACGTGAATGCTTGTTCTGGCACATGCCACCCTACTACTCCTACTACTTACTATATAGTACTAGTATCGAGGATTCGAGGTGCTGGTTACGTACGGCGACCACATTAACATATTGCTACAGTAAAAACACCCGCCCGACGTGCGAAGCATGTGAAGCTAGTACAAATAGTGTACTACTATTGTTGATTGGCCTCATTCGATAACCTGTTGCAATGCACGTACAATTATGTATTCAGAAAATATTTTTTTGCCTCGTCGCACCGCTCACTCAGAAAAACGACTCGAAAGCCATTCATAAATTTAGTAAGTTTATCACAGGCATATCATTTTATTACATACAACAAGTCATCAACCCACATCGACAATGAGGATACATTATAAATACTAAAGTTTTCACCACACAACAAATAACAAGCAATGAAATGAACTTCAACTCAACCATTCCTCGGCGTTGGAAACGCTTGCTTTGAACCACAAGTGATTCTCTGGGATGGGCCATCTATTGTCGATCTCGACACCAACGCAGGACTGATCATCCAGCCTAAAGCGGCCTACTATATCAGTACTAGGGTAGGGAACCACCGAAATGTCTGAGGTATAGACACAATTGCTTCTCATAAATGGTACTAGTAACATTGTGTCAACAACAGTTGGATCGCCTTTCACCATCATCGGATAGTTTTGTCCAAGGAAGAGCGAGTTTTCTCCAAGACTATCAATTCTGTACCAGGGAGAAGGTGTTGGCGCTAGCACACTAGTATCCATCCCGAATACCATGCAACGGGTGTTGGAATAGGTCCAGAGAGTGCGACTATGGGAGACAACACGTGCTCCCTCAGTGGTAACAAACTCAGTGCGCTGTATACACACAAGAAGAGGTGATCCATTGGAATTAGTTGCCAGGCGCCACTGAGTATATACGTTCCGCTCGTCCTCATGCTCGTGATCATCACCATCGTCATCTCCCCCTTGGTTATAAATTTTTTCAAGTATAGGTGGTGGAATGTTCATAGGACCTTGGAAACACAAGAAGAAGGTTAATTAGTAAAGGGAAACTTGCTAACCCGCATGCATGTAGATGAAACAATTATAATTACGGTGGAAGACAAACGTACCGAAAGTATAAGGATTCCATGCAAAAAATAGCGCCATGAGTGGTGGCGGCAAACACAAGGCCCTCGTATTGAATTGCATCACAGTACACATCCGTGTATAGAAACTAATTTTTGAGCAATATCCATCCAGTCGAACCACGAAGGACGGCAACAAGCTTGTCGAAGATAGCAACAACTTCATAGTTGTTGTAATTCCAAGAGCGGTTGGGAACTCGACAAATTGCTATCTTCTATAGAAGACAGTCACCATGATTGTATTTGAACGTGCATACAATACCGGTGTGCTCAACCTCTGGGCAGTCTGCTGAGATTTTTGGATGTGGAACCCGGTCACAAGTGTAAACATTCACAAGTTCCCACTCGCAGTTGGACCCAATGTAAACAACCCAATCTCCATTTGCGCCTGCCCAATCCTTGCCCTCAAGTGATGGCATCTTAACATCATACATATCATTATCAAGCAGCATCAACTTGCACAAGGCGAGGCCTCCATCGTCCCCGCGCCAGTAGTCATCTGGGTCACGGGGAAGAAGATAGGGGATATCAAACCGCTCCTTGACTCTTGGGTTCCTTGTAATGATGTTATTAGTTGAGTTGAGAATGGGCTTGAATGAACCTGCCATGCTAGCCGAGGTGATGACGTCGCACCGATCAATGAGTTCCTCCACCACGTCATCTTTGAGATCAGGGCAAGAATAATGGGGTCGTTTCCGGCCTGTTCCCTCCATGGAGAAGACGATCGAACAATGGCATAAGGAAGGGTGAAGGGCTGAAGGAAAATGGAGGAGGGAGGGGAAGAGTGTGCGACAGCAGTTCCAAATCAAGAGGGAAAGGCGAAGAGTCGATGGATGGTTGCCAGTTTGCCACGGTTCACGAAGACGCGCCCCGGCCTACACGTCTATTCAAAAATAATACTAGTAGAAAAGGACTCGCCGTCGGCTCACTGATATGTTGGAACAGGACCACATGTCAACGAAACATGGTGTGTAATTTCTCGTGCAAAATGCGATCTGGCAACGTTGGCCCGAGGTGCCGCATTAGTTTTTTTTTTGAAAGTTTGCCGCATTAGTTATCGACCTTTATTTTTTTAACATGCAATCTGAATGGATAGCTCCTGTGGTCATCACACGTGAGCGGATATATTGATGGTTGATTCGCCCGAGCAACTTATTACTGTGGGAATATGGGAGTACCAGCAGATTCAAGGAACAGAGAAATGATGTTTGCTTCATCTGAGCAACTTACTGTGGCGAAGGTGGGGCTCTGTGATTTGACTGCTTCATTACTACTGTGGCGCAACTACCGGGGTGAATCTTTCCCTAAAGTTGTGTTGTGCACTCAATATTGCTGCATGGCAGGTGGAGCCGGATGAAGGATGTCCAACATGTCGGTGAAACGAAGTTGAATTGTTTCTGGCATTGCTATCACCTTCAGGATTTGTTTATATGTACGCATAATTTTGATGAAATTGTACTGCGATGCTATGAAGGTTTCAACTTTGGTTCCCACAGGAAAAAAAGGTTTCAACTTAGGATTCATGTGTCTCGCCTCGAGATTATCTCGTGACAACATTCCATCAAATAGAAATGAAACTACCATGGCTAATGCATCTCAATGGTTCGCAGATCAGCGCCAATATTCACATCACAACTTAAGAAAAAGTTGTGAGAAGGTGTACAAATAAAAAAAATATATAATTGATCGATGATGTTCGTAGGCATGGCTCCATTTCCTTGGCAAAGTGTTCATTGCTTGGCAGGTAGTCTCACCCAGCTCTGTAGCCAAAAAAGAGGTGTATGAAGGACACCACAATCCGATCATTTTGTGCAGCTCCACTAAAATCGAGCGGACCATCCCTGTTTGCAAAGATATCTAGTCAGTGTGATTATAATAATAGTGGAACTAGATGATGAAACATAACACACCTAAATAGAAGTCGATCACCTCTACGATCTCTCTTTAGGACTAACTTCTTGTTGGAGAAGATTAGGCACGAAGTTGGATGAGGAGGTTTGCAAAACCAATCTCCCTTTCCGCAGTCCCACAGAAATGTAAAAACGTTGCCCGTTTGACGTTTTGGCGGAACTGCACAAAACACTCTTAAGAAAAGTGATTTGTGCAGTTCACCAAAAGGTCGCAGTAGCAACAAGGTGAAAATGGATAGCCCTGTTTGCAAAAGGAGGTTGAAAGGAGACAATTACTGCCCAATAACACGAGTTGAAGACACATACGCCGACAAAATAGAAGCATGTTCCATGTAATAAGGGAAAGATAGCACATGGTGGTTTATCAAAAATGGTTTGAGGACGAGATTGCAAGATGGAAAGTACGCCGACCGAGATACGATTTAAGCAAACAACTAAAGAAGATCCACATGCAGCAACGCGGGAAGATGGGCAGTGGAGCAAGGCCAGAGGAAGCTATACCTGAGGGTCGTCGAGATGTTACTAGGAGGGCGCTGGCGGCCGAGATCTGCCCATACTGCGGCAGCGAGCAAGTGGTGAAGGCCCTACCACGCCGGAGCTTGGTCAGAGAGAATGGCAGGTACCGCATATCAGGACGCGCTGCCTCAATGCCTTCGAACGGAGAGATGATGCACATCCTCCCTTTCCGCCGACGGACAAGATGCAGTCGGATCACTGACCAACGCTAAGAGAGAGAGAGAGGCCACGACGGCCTTGTGTGAGATGGTGTGACGAGAGACAAACCCAATTTTCCATTTTCCCATGACAATCGTTTTATATTATGTACGTGCCATTGAGGAATATATAACTTTATTTAATGCTAATGCGTCAAGTCGACCTTTGTTCCATCTAGGCGTGGTACCCGACCCTCCTTCGAGTAAACAACCGCTACACGCGTCAAATTATCACGTGGGCTGCCTTTTCGTACAGAAACGAACTCCACCATATACCCGCGCGGGTGTGGCCGGGAACGAGACATGAGTACGTGCGTCTTGCATGCACTTCTTCTTTAGGTGCACGTACGTAGGTGGGTGGGTGTGAGAGAGATGGTTTGTGCGAAACAGAGGCAATGTGTTGATGATATCTCAATCAGAAAAACGTAACATATGCAATGTGTGTGAAATGGAGTCATGGACATGAGATATCAATAGAATTGAAAACAGGGATGAAGTGTGTGGCTGCGCGATCGATAAAGAGTGCCAACGAATTTGTGTTTGCCCACGTCAAAGATACAGGGCGGCTGGCCTACTGGAATTTGAGAGGGCAGAGGTGCAGTTTTCCTCCGTGGCATGGATACCTACCTACAACATTCGACTATCAGTGTGTGGGTCGGGGGGGGGGAGGGGGTAGAGACTGATCGACTAGTATATGTGTGGGGAAGGAGAGAGACCTAGCTATGTATTGAGGGAGATTGATCGACATCCATGGATATGTGTAGCAGAGGAATAAGGTTGGGAAAAAACAAAGGTAGAGCGTCGAAGGGTTGGTGGTGGAGTGGCGTCTCACAAATGGTGGGAGAGGCCTGCTAGGCAAATGGAGGGTAAACGTGCAATATCAATAAGAGAGGGCGGGGGATGTCTGTCTGTCTATGCACGTGCGTGTGAGAGTCGGGAGCTATTCAAGGATGATGAGAGGAGAAGATATGGTTGTGGTAAGCATACGTAACTACATATGAAGATGAACCGTCATGTGTCCGAGAAAAGGAGAGACATAACTAGCGAGGTAAGTGTATCGGTGCTTAGTGAAAACAAATTATAGTCGACCTGGCTATATGTAGGGAGATCAGTTCATATACACGCATTCATGTGTTAGAAGCAAATAAGGGCCAGAGAGGCAGACAGGGGGAGAGGGTGTGGCTAGGAGGTGGTGCGAGAGGCCTACCATGTTGAGGGGGGAGGAGTGTGAGAGTATGTGATCAATGAAAAGAGGGGCGGGAGTGTGCACCTGCCTGGAATCGTATTGGACATAGGGGGGCATGGACGATGAGAAGAGAAGAGGGGAAGTATATATGTGTTTGTTGTAGGCACACTTGGCTAGAGAGGTATATCGACCGGTGTGTGCTGGAAAGAAGGAGCCGGGGGCCTACACACACCGCTGGTGGATGACCTAAAGAGAAATAATGATCGTGCGCGATTGAGGAAACGCTAAGGGTGGGTGAGAGGGGGGCGGGCGTGTGCATGCACGATAGAAAGTTAGCGCTAGCTAGCTACAAATAGAAGAGGATTGTGAAGGTGTAAAAGACGAACAAAGATCATAATTCATTATAAAAAAGTGGATACGGATACTTCAAGAAGATATCATAATGTAGAACGTCGATTATAATTTGGGCTAATGTGTGGCTTTTGCAACTCAGGTCTAAATACTTGTCATAATGTAGGGGGCGGGGCACTATACTTTGTGCGATAAACACGGTGTACGTATGGAACATGGTTTCGATTATGAATATATAGTTAGTACATCAAATGTACTATTATTTGGAATCAACATGAAGTGTATTCAAAAAATAGAATTCGAGTTCATGTAGTACACATAGTTCATATCTATCTCTATAGTAATCATGTGGTGTGTTATTAAGGTAATACACGAATGATGGTTGAAGTTGGCAACAATCATGATTGTAGATTCTTATTGAAATAGAGAAACGAATTCAAATTTAGTTCGAATTGCAGCAGTAGTATAGATATTTGGAATGCACTAAAATGTTGGTATGAGTAGGTTACATGCATTATACAGCAAGTGAAAAAAATTAATCGGAGATAACATGGATTCATACTCCCTCCTTCCATCTATGTAGGGCGTAATGAGATTTTTAAGACCGCCTTTGACTATTGACAAGATTAATAGTACATGACATGCACAATGTGAAAATTATATCATTGAAAGAACCTTTCACAGACGAATGGTGTGCTTTGTGTAAGTTGCATGTCATATATTGTTGCTCTAATATTTGGTCAAAGTTAGCATCGAAAAACGCATTAGTCCCTATATAGATGGAAGGAGGGAGTAGCTTTGAATAGCATTTGTATAGTAAAACGGGGCAAGACTCTCTCTTTGTGTGGTGTGAATAGTTTATTTTTTTGTTTTCTTTTTGGTTGAGGGAAGTGCGAATTGATTTGGTACGTACAAGTACAATATTACTACATGTTAGGCTTGTCCCTAAAATTCTATGTCACATCCCTAGTTCTGGCCTGTCCTATGCTTGCTTCCATATGTGCATCATGTTTAAATTCAAATGAAATTTGAATTGAGGAATTTTCAAAAGCCTCAGGAAACCTCTAAAAATAACTAACAATTAAATCTTCTCAAATGTGTCCAAGAAAATGTTCCTGATATTCCATGGAAATATTGGTAAGAGGTAAAATTTAAACCAATATTTTTGGAGTCACAGAGATAATTATTTTGGCCATTTGAATTAATCCAATAACTATTTGCTTTGGATTTATATTTAAATATATATTGAATATGACTCCAATAATTCTGGAGGTTTGTGAGTGGCTTTGTATATATTTTAGCAAGCCACATAAAAATCTACAGAATTTATTTAAATGATTTAGTTGCTAAACTAAATCAAAACAAACTACAGAAAATAGAAAAAAATAAAAAGAGCAGAAACTACTTGGCGCTTACCTGTCCAGACTGGCGGCCCAGCACTGTAGCTGGCTGGCCCAGCCCACTTACCTCCTCGCTCGTCGTCTTCCTCCTGCCAGTAGGCAGGAGCGAACACACGCGCGCACCGCGGAGCCGTCCACCTCCTGCTTCGCGCTGGAGGCTGCCCTTCGTCCTAATCCGCGCCACGGAGACGCCCAGCACCTTCCCGCTCACTCTCCCCCTTCCTTGGCCCTCTCCTTCCCCCCATCGCTCGTCCCCGAGCTCGGTCTGGAGCAGCCATGGCCGCCACCCATCGTCCTCGCGGCCACCAGCCACCCCTCGCCCTTCCGCCGACTCCAGAAGCACCGAAGAAACCTCCTCGTCCTCCCAATCGAGCTACGGGACACCGGGAGGCCCTGCATCGCTGTCAATCGTCGTCTTCAACCTCCGGATCCGACGGCCCCCTCCGATCAATTTGCGGCCTCAGCGTGTCCCCGGCTACACCGAGTTGCTCCCCTTCACCGCTGTGAGCGCCCGCTTCGACTCCCCCTCTTCCCCGGCCTCTCCGCGTCCTCTAGGCCGTAGTTGCACGGACGCCGAAGCTCCACCGCCGCATATGCTCGCCGCCGCCGCCGCTACACACCGTCCCTGGCATCCCCACGGCCACCGTTGGATGCGCGCGAGTGAGGGCCTCCTGCCGGTGCCCTTCGCTCGCCTAGCCTGCTCCCTTGTGCATTGCAACGCCGCGCTCGCTCGGAGCCGAGCTCCGGCCGCCGCTTCGCTCGCCGCTGCCGACACCACAGTCCCACCCCGCACTTGCCACGGCCACCACCCGAAGCGCCGATGCAGCCGCTCTCGAACGCCACCAGCCGCGCAACCTCTCGTGGCCGGAGATGGCCAGACGAGGAGCGCCACCGCGTCTGCTTACCGCCGGCGTTTAGTCGCCGGTTTAGATGACATGGCTCGTCATTAACTGTTAACAGCCCCGCTAATTAACCCCCAGGGTCTATGACAGCGGGCCCCGCGAGCTAATTACTTCTGTTAGGACTTAAATAGTCACATAACTAGCACTGTGACACTGACCAAAGGGTCCCACAGGTCAGATTTGACCTGGATAACGCCCGTTGACTTGCTGACGTCACCGTGAAGTCATGCTGATGCAGTAATAGGTTTTCTGGATTTAATTTAATTCTGAAAAATCCAGAAAATGCCTAAAACTTCTAAAAATCATAGAAAATTAACCGTAACTCCAAATTAAATAATTTATATATGAAAAATTATCAGAAAAATTCAAGGAATCCATCTGTACCATTTTCATGCATGTTAGAACAACTTATAGGTGCTGTTTAGCACAAATCAATTAAATGGCATTTGAATAATCACATATGGAGTTTGAATTTGAATCTTGTATTCAAACCAACTTCATTTAATCTGTTGCTAGTTGCATTAGCCCAAAACACATTCATTTTGCCATGTCATGATCATGCATCATATTGTGCATTGCATTGATTGTGTTCCCTTCTGTGTTGCCGGTATTTGTCCCCTCTCGATAGACGTGATACCGATGATGTGATCGTTGACACTGATGAAGACTCAATGTTATCTTCAGAAGTGCCAGGCAAGCAAAACCCCCTTGTTCATTCCGATAAAATCCCACTCTCTCGCTCCTACTCTCTTTTACTGCATTAGGACAACATCGATTCATCTGTTACTTGCTGCGGTAGCTGAACCCCTTTATCCTCTGCATGACCTGTCATTCCACAGTAAATAGATGAAACCCACTAGCATGAGTAGGAGTTGTTTGAGCCCTGTTGTGCCTACTCATTCATGTTTGTTTGTCATGCCTGCTACTGCTTAGAGTTGAGTCAGGTCTGATTCATCGGGGATGAATCAGAGGCGTGTGAACATGTCCTACTGTGTGTGAGCTAAGTGTGTGAACACGATTTGGTAAAGGTAGCGGTGAGAGGCCATGTAGGAGTACATGGTGGGTTGTCTCATTGCAGCCGTCCTCAGGAACTGAGTTCTGTGTTTGTGATCCATGATTCAGCTACTACCATACATTGGGCCCTGAAATATGACCCCTCTCGACTTCTTATTCACCCTTGTCCTCTGTCCAGGAGTTGCAAGTAGTTTCTGGTGTTTGTAGTATGCTGGAGGCCGTGGACAGCGCTGACCGTAGGGGTGGGCTGTGATGCGGTAGGCACGTGGCCGGGTATACCGGGCGCCCGTTTGGTGTCACGGAACCCTGTTCACATCGTTTGGGGCTGTGAGCGAAACTCCGGCCGGATCTCCTCATGGATGGAACCCGAATAGGCGATAAACCTGGACTAGAGACTTGAGTGTTTAGGTAGGTCGTGGTCTACACCCACGTCGGCTTTCGCTTGAAGTCTGCCGAGCACATGTCGTGTGCAGACGCTAAGTGGTGGAAACATGTATGAAGAAGTACACCCCTGCAGGGTTAACCTAATCTATTCGAATAGCCGTGTCCGCGGAAAAGGACTTCTGGGTTGCTTATATCAGTTCATAGACAAGTGAAAGTGGATACTCTAAAATACGCAAGATAAGCGTGAGTGCTATGGATGGCATTCTCGTAGGGAGACGGGAGCGGATCCATAGTGGTGTATTGATTTGGTGAATATGTGGACTCGTGTGCGCCACCTTAGAAGAGTCGCTTGCAGTCGTAGTTTAGGATAGCCACCGAGTCAAAGCTGGCTTGCTGCAGTTAAACCCCACCATCCCTTTGTTGATAATGATGCATATGTAGATAGTTCTGATGTAAGTCTTGCTGGGTACATTTGTACTCACGTTTGCCTATTTTATGTTTTTGCAGAGAGACTTCAGTCTCACTAGTATTTCCGCGTGGTCTTCGACGTTTAGCTTGATACCTCAGCTACGATCTTGTGCCCTCGGCAGGATCTGATAGATAGTCAGGCTTCTCAGCCTTTTTCATTTATAGATGTCTGTACTCAGACATGATAGCTTCCGCTTGTGCTTTGACTTGTATGCTCTGAGTGTTGGGTCATGAGACCCCTGTTGTAATATCTCGCTCCTCGGAGCCTATTGAATAGATTACTTGAGTCATAGAGTCATGTTGTGATGCCATGTTGTATTTGCACATATCGAGCATATTGTGTGTATGTTATTGAAATGCTTGGTATGTGTGGGATCTGACCATCTAGTTGTTTATCTTTAGTAGCCTCTCTTACGGGGAAATGTCTCCTAGTGTTTCCACCGAGCCATGGTAGCTTGCTACTGCTCCGGAACACTTAGGCTGGCCGGCATGTGTCCTTCTTCGTTCCTGTGTCTGTCCCTTCGGGGAAATGTCACGCGGTGAATACCGGAGTCCTGTTAGCCCGCTACAGCCCGGTTCACCGGAGTCCTGCTAGCCCAGTGCTACAGCCTGGATTCACTCGCTGGTGACCGACACGTTCGATGCTGGGTCATGGATGCCTGTCCCTGTAAGTCTGTGCCGCTTTGGGTTTACGACTAGCCATGTCAGCCCGGGCTCCTTATCATATGGATGCTAGCGACACTGTCATATACGTGTGCCAAAAGGCGCAAACGGTCCCGGGCAAAGGTAAGGCGACACCCGTGGGAATACCGTGCGTGAGGCCGCAAAGTGATATGAGGTGTTACATGCTAGATCGATGTGGCATTGAGTCGGGGTCCTGACAGCGTTGGTATCAGAGCTTGACTGCCTGTAGGATTACCAAGCCAAACTGGTCGAAGTTGAGTCTAGAAAATTCTTTAGTTATATAAGGGAATTGATTGTGGGATGGAATGTAAGGCTCTTTTTACTCCTTATACCTCATGCCCTTCTGATCTGAGTTATCTTATCTTTCCTGCGGGGATTAAGAACTAGGCTATCTCTTCTTTCTATTAGGATCACGTGTTACTAATCAGTAGACTTATAAGATTGTTGGATTTAAGTCTCAGTTCAGTTCCTACTACTTCCGTATGTTAATTGTTGATCTCGGAACCTTGATATCGTGCTTCTGAGTGGTTATGCCACCATTTTTGTGATTGTCTCAAATCTTTTTGAGCAATTATAGCCGTTATGCTGTCCGAGTCATTCCAGGTTTCTAAATAGTCTGATGCATTTGCAAAATCCTTTTCCTCTGGTTTTGATGCTCCTTTATGCCAGCTCAATCACACTAATTGTTGAGTTGAGGTATTCTATTGCCTTGACATTATGTTGGAGTTACTATTATGGCCCTAGGTGTTTAGGGAGTCACCTAGTAATCTAGCAATGTTTTTTGATCCCAGTGTGATGATTCTGGCTTTTATTCTCGAAAGCATCCCGTGATGCCACTTAGTAGTAGGTATTCTACTCCTTGGGCTTTGAACCCGAGATTCACTCTACCTACTTCATGTTGATAGTAATTGCTAGTGCCTTTAGGATATTAGTAACCTTTGCGATAGTCCTTGAAGTCCGTGGTATCTTCTTCTTCCAAATACCATGAACTACTTATGGCAGATGTTTATTGGATCAAAAAAAAATCACAATTAGAGTACTCTTGAGGAGTTCTCCATTCATAAATCGTGACTCTGCCAGTTCTACCTTTCTGCATGGGTTGTCCGGAAGAAATATGTTGAACTTGGTTCGACATACTAATCTATGCATCCACAACTCAGAAAGTTATATGTTCCTTTGAGTTGTTCTCTTTAGTTGCATTCTGACCCTCGTCTATCAATTGATAGTCAAGAGTATGCGTGCGTTCGTTCATCGATGCCTATGACTCTTGTGGTCTGTCAAGCCATTCTATTCCGGAATGACTAGGAGAAACAAACTCCAGTACCTCTTCCATATCTAGGATTGGGTCAAAGTAGTTGTATTCCGCAGATCAAATGCCAATCCAGCTTTTGGTTCTGCTCTACCTTGGAGTATTACATATTTTATATCGAGATTGTTATAGGAATTGCACACCATCCCATGAACTCTTGGTACAGTGATACTTCTTGCCATCACTGTTCATTCCTCGGCCCTCGTGTTGATGCAACCGGAATACCGACAAATGAATTGTGATGTGTGAAATCAATACTGCTAGCAACTCTGTTGCTTGGTAGTTAAAGGATAATAATTTCATTCTTAGTATGTTGGTTTTCGAATCATCCTTCTAAGACTGATCGTGCTACCTAGTCCTTATTTCGGTGCACCCTTCGATTGATGAGTTAGGATCTTGTCAAGTCCTCACTCATTTGATCATATCGTCTTGCCCTCAAAAGCAAGATTGTTCTCGAGCTTAATAACATACCGGTGGTTCGTGACTTTCCAAATATCTTCTTGGAGGTGTTACCGGGTTGTCACCTGACCGCTATGTTGAGTTCGTGATCAAGTTGGTTTCTTGTGAACCACCTTCTCTCCAAGAATCGGTGTTAGATATCCCTGAGCTAGTTGGTTAAGCTAGACAACAACTTGGAGAGTTGGAAGATAAAAGCTTGTCTGACTTAGTTCGTTCCAAAGGGATATTCTTGTGTAGTGTGTGTTGAAGAAGGATGATATCTTCATCGATTGGTCCTTGTGATCAGCTGCTGGACCTATTGTCTTATCAATCCTTTGATTTGAGTGTGGGCTATCGTCAAATCAAATCAGGACCAACGATGCTCGTAATGTTGTCTTATTCGTGGTTGATCCCTCGAGCATACACCATTATATCTTTTGGGTCTGACCAATGCTATCACTTGTTCACTTAACTATGGAATTCCTTTTAAAAGGAAACCCAGATGAATTGTTGTTGTGCCCATTGACAACATCCTTGTCTTCTCCATAATTTTGCTGAACATTAAGCTAGTGTTGGAAACTTTTGAAAGCATTTGTTCATGCTAGCTCATGAAGCATATGTTTGGATGAAGGTAGTGACTTCCTTTAATTCATGTGCATCTGATGCAAGTTGCCGCCGTGGATTTGAGAAAGTCAATGTTGCTTTCTTTGGAATCATTCCAAATCAGTCATGCACGCGTGCGAAGAATGCTGTGGTTTGAAGACTTGCAACCTTCAATCTATATGTATCCCTAGCACACCAAGCCACTGATTGATTTGTTCAAGGAGAAGGAGTTCCTTCATAAGAGCTAATCCGGACTTATGAAAGAACTTCGATACCCTCGTTGATGGTTCCCCCTCCTGAACTCGGTAGTGTTTTATTATAAGACTACCACGTGGTCATGCTTGTCTGGGACAACGTGTTCACATGTTTGTAGCAGAACCAACTCATGTTTTGGAGCTTGCTATCGTAGTTCATCTCCCGAGAATCCCGCAACGTCATCTCGTCGATTTGTGTTGCAAACTTCCGTTTTTCTTCCTAGACTCGATGAGTCTGGAATATCCTGACACCAACCAGATCTGAATCTCAGGCAGATATGATGGTTGGAATATTTCCCAAGAATTATAATATTGGTCGCGCGATAACCGGTAAAGTGGATGTCGTGGCCAACACACCCATCCGGTAGACCTATTATTATAGTATCTTGTTTGAGGAAGTTGGCCACCCCCCCATAGGGATTTCGTAGGATTTACTCCCTAGTTGCCCCTATGGATTTTTGTGTTCCCGAAGTCCGACCTTTTACTTGATGTTTTAGATATCAAACCATATCTATGAATGGGTTATACTAGCACATCAAGGAGAACATTAGAAGCGGAGTGCTAAATGTCTCTCGGTCGATCATCCAGATTTTATTTGCTTGGCCTCGCTAAGGTGAAATCTGAGAAAGTGTTATCCTCCTTCGCATCTACATCGTCCATCGCTATTTATCATGGTAGTATGTTGTGTTGTCAGCACCCTTGACGCGGTTGTTGATAAAACCTTGATGATTATGGAAATGCTCAAGTTCTTGAGAGCACGCACAAGCACTACGTGTTATCATCATCTCTAACTGGGATTCCTCTCAGTTTCCTCGGCAAATGCTATGACCTTTTCAAACAGTGAATTCACTCTCTTTTGTTGGGTTCTTCCCCAGTTACCAGAATCATTCCCAGCATTTGCATTTTGTTCCTAGCTTGCACCGCCAATGTGCCATTCTACCATGGGTCTCTTCCATTTCCGGTGATAAGCAAATTCATCTATTACGTTGTCTTCAACAAGGTAATCCACATCATCCAAGTCCGAGTATGCCATTCTACCGACCCCCTCCAAACGATCGCTCGAGAATTGTCTTAGGCTGGTTTAAAGAGTTTCAATGATCTCTGAATCAAAAGTAATTCTTTTTGCCACTTAAGGTAATAATCTACGAATCACCCTCCTCCAGGATGTTTCGTCGTGGTATCATGGCAACTCAACTCCTCGCTACGTTGACAATCGATTACCACCTTCTTAAGTGTGGAATTATTGTCCACCTAGTGAACCTTCGTCATCCGTTTCTTTCCACCCCTCTTGATGTGTATCTCGTGTCTCAACCCGAGAGATGGTCCTATGTCTCATTCCGTGAGTTGTTCGATCTTCGAGAAGATCGACCCTTCTAGAGTTTCCCTTTCCCCTTCTTGTCATGATTAGCTGAAGTTCTCGAAGCAAGACATCAAGACAATGATGGTGAACGAATCAACGTTCATTCGAAGTGCAACCTGGATCATGAAGATTATACCAGTTGCGTTTCCCCCTTCACCTTACCCTACGCTTGAATCTCGGGACGAGATTTTTGTTTAGTGGGGGTGAGTTGTCACATCCCTAGTTCTGGCCTGTCCTATGCTTGCTTCCATATGTGCATCATGTTTAAATTCAAATGAAATTTGAATTGAGGAATTTTCAAAAGCCTCAGGAAACCTCTAAAAATAACTAACAATTAAATCTTCTCAAATGTGTCCAAGAAAATGTTCCTGATATTCCATGGAAATATTGGTAAGAGGTAAAATTTAAACCAATATTTTTGGAGTCACAGAGATAATTATTTTGGCCATTTGAATTAATCCAATAACTATTTGCTTTGGATTTATATTTAAATATATATTGAATATGACTCCAATATTTCTGGAGGTTTGTGAGTGGCTTTGTATATATCTTAGCAAGCCACATAAAAATCTACAGAATTTATTTAAATGATTTAGTTGCTAAACTAAATCAAAACAAACTACAGAAAATAGAAAAAAATAAAAAGAGCAGAAACTACTTGGCGCTTACCTGTCCAGACTGGCGGCCCAGCACTGTAGCTGGCTGGCCCAGCCCACTTACCTCCTCGCTCGTCGTCTTCCTCCTGCCAGTAGGCAGGAGCGAACACACGCGCGCACCGCGGAGCCGTCCACCTCCTGCTTCGCGCTGGAGGCCGCCCTTCGTCCTAATCCGCGCCACGGAGACGCCCAGCACCTTCCCGCTCACTCTCCCCCTTCCCTGGCCCTCTCCTTCCCCCCATCGCTCGTCCCCGAGCTCGGTCTGGAGCAGCCATGGCCGCCACCCATCGTCCTCGCGGCCACCAGCCACCCCTCGCCCTTCCGCCGACTCCAGAAGCACCGAAGAAACCTCCTCGTCCTCCCAATCGAGCTACGGGACACCGGGAGGCCCTGCATCGCTGTCAATCGTCGTCTTCAACCTCCGGTTCCGACGGCCCCCTCCGATCAATTTGCGGCCTCAGCGTGTCCCCGGCTACACCGAGTTGCTCCCCTTCACCGCTGTGAGCGCCCGCTTCGACTCCCCCTCTTCCCCGGCCTCTCCGCGTCCTCTAGGCCGTAGTTGCACGGACGCTGAAGCTCCACCGCCGCATATGCTCGCCGCTACACACCGTCCCTGGCATCCCCACGGCCACCGTTGGATGCGCGCGAGTGAGGGCCTCCTGCCGGTGCCCTTCGCTCGCCTAGCCTGCTCCCTTGTGCATTGCAACGCCGCGCTCGCTCGGAGCCGAGCTCCGGCCGCCGCTTCGCTCGCCGCTGCCGACACCACAGTCCCACCCCGCACTTGCCACGGCCACCACCCGAAGCGCCGATGCAGCCGCTCTCGAACGCCACCAGCCGCGCAACCTCTCGTGGCCGGAGATGGCCAGACGAGGAGCGCCACCGCGTCTGCTTACCGCCGGCGTTTAGTCGCCGGTTTAGATGACATGGCTCGTCATTAACTGTTAACAGCCCCGCTAATTAACCCCCAGGGTCTATGACAGCGGGCCCCGCGAGCTAATTACTTCTGTTAGGACTTAAATAGTCACATAACTAGCACTGTGACACTGACCAAAGGGTCCCACAGGTCAGATTTGACCTGGATAACGCCCGTTGACTTGCTGACGTCACCGTGAAGTCATGCTGACGCAGTAATAGGTTTTCTGGATTTAATTTAATTCTGAAAAATCCAGAAAATGCCTAAAACTTCTAAAAATCATAGAAAATTAACCGTAACTCCAAATTAAATAATTTATATATGAAAAATTATCAGAAAAATTCAAGGAATCCATCTGTACCATTTTCATGCATGTTAGAACAACTTATAGGTGCTGTTTAGCACAAATCAATTAAATGGCATTTGAATAATCACATATGGAGTTTGAATTTGAATCTTGTATTCAAACCAACTTCATTTAATCTGTTGCTAGTTGCATTAGCCCAAAACACATTCATTTTGCCATGTCATGATCATGCATCATATTGTGCATTGCATTGATTGTGTTCCCTTCTGTGTTGCCGGTATTTGTCCCCTCTCGATAGACGTGATACCGATGATGTGATCGTTGACACTGATGAAGACTCAATGTTATCTTCAGAAGTGCCAGGCAAGCAAAACCCCCTTGTTCATTCCGATAAAATCCCACTCTCTCGCTCCTACTCTCTTTTACTGCATTAGGACAACATCGATTCATCTGTTACTTGCTGCGGTAGCTGAACCCCTTTATCCTCTGCATGACCTGTCATTCCACAGTAAATAGATGAAACCCACTAGCATGAGTAGGAGTTGTTTGAGCCCTGTTGTGCCTACTCATTCATGTTTGTTTGTCATGCCTGCTACTGCTTAGAGTTGAGTCAGGTCTGATTCATCGGGGATGAATCAGAGGCGTGTGAACATGTCCTACTGTGTGTGAGCTAAGTGTGTGAACACGATTTGGTAAAGGTAGCGGTGAGAGGCCATGTAGGAGTACATGGTGGGTTGTCTCATTGCAGCCGTCCTCAGGAACTGAGTTCTGTGTTTGTGATCCATGATTCAGCTACTACCATACATTGGGCCCTGAAATATGACCCCTCTCGACTTCTTATTCACCCTTGTCCTCTGTCCAGGAGTTGCAAGTAGTTTCTGGTGTTTGTAGTATGCTGGAGGCCGTGGACAGCGCTGACCGTAGGGGTGGGCTGTGATGCGGTAGGCACGTGGCCGGGTATACCGGGCGCCCGTTTGGTGTCACGGAACCCTGTTCACATCGTTTGGGGCTGTGAGCGAAACTCCGGCCGGATCTCCTCATGGATGGAACCCGAATAGGCGATAAACCTGGACTAGAGACTTGAGTGTTTAGGTAGGTCGTGGTCTACACCCACGTCGGCTTTCGCTTGAAGTCTGCCGAGCACATGTCGTGTGCAGACGCTAAGTGGTGGAAACATGTATGAAGAAGTACACCCCTGCAGGGTTAACCTAATCTATTCGAATAGCCGTGTCCGCGGAAAAGGACTTCTGGGTTGCTTATATCAGTTCATAGACAAGTGAAAGTGGATACTCTAAAATACGCAAGATAAGCGTGAGTGCTATGGATGGCATTCTCGTAGGGAGACGGGAGCGGATCCATAGTGGTGTATTGATATGGTGAATATGTGGACTCGTGTGCGCCACCTCAGAAGAGTCGCTTGCAGTCGTAGTTTAGGATAGCCACCGAGTCAAAGCTGGCTTGCTGCAGTTAAACCCCACCATCCCTTTGTTGATAATGATGCATATGTAGATAGTTCTGATGTAAGTCTTGCTGGGTACATTTGTACTCACGTTTGCCTATTTTATGTTTTTGCAGAGAGACTTCAGTCTCACTAGTATTTCCGCGTGGTCTTCGACGTTTAGCTTGATACCTCAGCTACGATCTTGTGCCCTCGGCAGGATCTGATAGATAGTCAGGCTTCTCAGCCTTTTTCATTTATAGATGTCTGTACTCATACATGATAGCTTCCGCTTGTGCTTTGACTTGTATGCTCTGAGTGTTGGGTCATGAGACCCCTGTTGTAATATCTCGCTCCTCGGAGCCTATTGAATAGATTACTTGAGTCATAGAGTCATGTTGTGATGCCATGTTGTATTTGCACATATCGAGCATATTGTGTGTATGTTATTGAAATGCTTGGTATGTGTGGGATCTGACCATCTAGTTGTTTATCTTTAGTAGCCTCTCTTACGGGGAAATGTCTCCTAGTGTTTCCACCGAGCCATGGTAGCTTGCTACTGCTCCGGAACACTTAGGCTGGCCGGCATGTGTCCTTCTTCGTTCCTGTGTCTGTCCCTTCGGGGAAATGTCACGCGGTGAATACCGGAGTCCTGTTAGCCCGCTACAGCCCGGTTCACCGGAGTCCTGCTAGCCCAGTGCTACAGCCTGGATTCACTCGCTGGTGACCGACACGTTCGATGCTGGGTCATGGATGCCTGTCCCTGTAAGTCTGTGCCGCTTTGGGTTTACGACTAGCCATGTCAGCCCGGGATCCTTATCATATGGATGCTAGCGACACTGTCATATACGTGTGCCAAAAGGCGCAAACGGTCCCAGGCAAAGGTAAGGCGACACCCGTGGGAATACCGTGCGTGAGGCCGCAAAGTGATATGAGGTGTTACATGCTAGATCGATGTGGCATTGAGTCGGGGTCCTGACATTCTACCCGCGTCTTGTTATATCTCGAAAATTCAGATATCGTGCTCCCAAAACTGGCGCCTTCACAACCCACGCCTTGCTATCCAGAAATTACAACACGCGCGGAAACTCCCTCCAGCTGCCAAATCCCGACACGCGAAATCCCCCTTCTAACCCTGAGCCGAAAGGGCCGCTAGTTCAAATCGGTGGGGGTACTTTTGTAACACACCCTGCATTTTGGACAAGCGCGTCCCTAAGTCATGCTTCACCCCCTCCCATCGCCCCCTTTTCGCCATTCTTAATCACAGGCCGCCATAACATCTCCGCTCCAGCCGCAAAACCCCACCCTCCTTCATCCGCCACGTCACCGCTGCCCACCCAGAGCCTCTTCCCACACGACGTCTTCCACCGCAATAGCTCGATGTCCCTCATCCACCTCCCCGGATGAGGATCCGTCGTCCATCTCACGGCCCCGCCGGTTCAGCCGCCCCGTCCTCCACATTCAAGGAGCTGCTCCGATGATCGCCTCGTCTATCGCGGTTGCTCCATCCCCACAGCGCCGCCTTAACCTGCTCCACTGGAACTGCAGCATCCTCACCGACTCCTCGGACGAAGCTGAGGCCTACTCGGCGCCACCAAAGAGGTTGTACACTCATCGCATCGCACCTTCTCCTTAACTCGACCTCCCGGCGCCGATGGTGCTCCATCCCGCACCCCCATGGAGCGACTACCTTGAAGCCAGCGCCACGGATGACATCTCCACGGTGGCTCTCCCCAAGTGCGAGGCCCCTTCGGCGGTGGCGTCCATACCAGGCGGATCTGCTGCTGCTGCTCTGGCTCTCGCTCGCTCGCTCGCGCTGCTGTTGCTGCTCCTCCGGCTCTCGCTCGATCGCTCACTCGCCCAGCTGCTGCTACTTCTCTCCCCTCGCTCATGCTACTGCTTTGCTCCAATTAAGCCACACTTCAGTCGACTGAATCAACTTTTGGGTCAGTCGATTTTTAGGGGTTGGGGGGGCTCGCCGGAGTTAAGGAAGAACCACCCGTAGCGGGGACAGGGGCTCACCGGAGAGGTACCCCACTATCTATCTTAGGGTTCAGGGTGGGGGCGGGGGGCTAGAGGGTTGGCCTGGGCGGCGGTGGGGAGTTGTTTTGGGGCGGCGAGGCGGCGCTGGGTCCGTCGGCGAGGCGGGTGGTGCTGGTGGCTCAGCGGGGTGCAGGTTGAAGATGAACAACATACCCTCCCTAAACTACATGTCAAGTGCCTCTTTGCTACCATTGCGTTCAGTTTCGACAGTAGCATTCAGATTCCACAGTAAATTTCAGTTTCAACAGTTAAGTTCAGAGTCAACAGTTTTTACCTCATCTGTTGTAGTCAGGTGGTTTTTGGTGATGTAAATTTTACACCCATTTTACATCATCTATTGGAGATGCTATTAGAATCCCACTTGAGATTGATGATGTCTGTCTTGTGCTGCTTCAACCTTGACGTCTTACGGCTCACCGGAGCTGCTCCAAGGACAGAACGATCCATCACAACAGAGTAGTGCCATGGACGCCGTCTACAGATTCCTCAGATCTTCCTCCACACCTCCGCAGCCACCTCCGCCTCAACTGCTTCAGCGGCCAACCCAATTATTCATGCATTTTGTTGAAAGGAATGAAGCAAAACATCCACCTGGACCTACTCTTCAAAATCCTATGCATGAAAACAAGACCAAGTGCATTAGTGCTAGAATAACATTCTAACTATACACGCTTTCATATGGTTTCACTTTATTTTGGCCATGTTTCTTTGCATTCCTATGCTCTTCCAATCCCCGTAAACCAAACACCCAAGTTGATAGAAATCCTATGTTTACAAATGCTTTGTTTACCATGTGCATTTTCCTATCCTATTCCGGTGTTTTTCCTATCCTTGTGTTTTAAGAATCATGCAAGCCAAATGAGCCCTTACAGAATTACTTCAGTTACAGGTACGTGTCGAAGGGAACTTTGTGTTGTTTGTCCTGCTCCTGCCGTGATGTCGTCCTCACACCTGAGCTGCTCCATCGACAGAAGCATCCACCAAACCAGACAACACGAATCCTGACCGTCTTTTGCCGCCTCAGATCTCCTTCCCTACCGCCAGCACCCACCGCAACGGCATCACCATCTTCAACTCAGCAGATGAACCTGAGGAGTACACGGGTCCACAAGAGAGGTCGCACTCTTTTGTTTCTGCTTATGTTATGCATTGCTTAAACTTACCTGCTACTTTATCGTCCTGTTCAGCTCTTGGACTCCCAAGTCAGGTCCTAATAAATGTTCAAACTTGAGTTCTCAATTAGTTGTGGGGCACATATTGAGGCAACAATGAATAGTATGTCTATCTAATATCTGGTTCACCTAGGGTATGCCTATGTTGTTCATCTTGGGTGGGAAACAAATAGTAAAGCAATCATCATCTGTCTTTTTATTAATTTAAAGCAATCATCAGCCTGCTATCATTATTTTTGGATCCATCCACTGGTTGTTACCATCGCTCTAAATTTCTGCATGCTCTCCTTACATAATCTCACCATGTTTTTTCGTATGCATGTCAGATATTGTACACAGTCATGCTGAACATGTAGAGAAAAAGAAGAGTTTTGCGCGACAATACAATGTCATGCAGACATCGCTCCATGGTGGGTTCAATGGCAAATCCTCCCCACCCCTCTCGAGATTCTAATCCAGAGGAAGATATCTGTTCTGAGGCAGATTCAGACGCCGTTGACCACTCCTATTTACCCCCCAAGGTGTTTGCTCTACCTTGGCATGATGATGTTAGTCATATCATGCATATGTTGCCTTGCAGTGCCTACTTTTGACATCATATATGTCATCTGCTTAGTTTAGACATGTCCTGTAATGCCACCTGTTTAGTTTCTATATCATATATGGGAATTATGCAGTCACATGTCTTTTAGACAGCCATAATATATGTGAAATGTTCAATGCCATCCTGTTTAACCAGGCATCATATATTTGAATGATATCTTGCCCATCCTTTTCTTCATTACATTTCCATTCCTCGACAATGTTTGTACATTGAACTACTCTTCCTGTGAATCAGCCATTTGGGTGGGAGATGGAAAAATCTGGAGTGAAAACAAGGCCTTCAGAGCAGACAGTGCTACCTGTCAAAGCAGATCTCTTGTTGGGTCCCGATAGCTCCTCAGAGATGGATTCAGAGACAGATGACCAGTCCTATTCCCCCACTGAGGTGTATGCTCTAACTTGGCACGGTTATACTACTCATATCATGCATATGGTGTCTTTCATTGCATAGTTTAGACATCATATACACAATATTCAACACCATGTTCTTAGTTCAGACATCATATCGAATGCCCTCTGTTTAGCATATAAATCACATATGTGAATTAAATGATGTGATCCTGATTACTTAGATAACATGTAGGTGAATTATGTCATGCGATCCTGTTTAGTTATTCATCATATCTTTCAATTATGTTATGTTATGCTATCCAGTTTAGATAGACATCATATATGTGAAATTATGTCATGCTATCCGTTTTAGTTAAACAATATACATGTCAACTATTTCATGCCCTCTTTTTTCCACACTATCTATTGCATCTATCTCTCATACAATGTCTGTACATTTAACTATGTTTCCTGTTTATCACCCATTTGAATTGGAGTGGGTGATGCCAATATCTAGCGGACTAAAAACACGGTCTTCAAATAAAACAGTGCTACCTCTTGGTGGAGATAGCACCCCGGTTGTACATGCACAAGAACTAGCCCTACCACACATAACCCAAACTCTCGCAGATTATACCCCTATTGCGATGGACGGAGAACCAGCTTCACCCAATCTAACCCCAACCCCAGCCGATAGTAACCCAGTTCCTATTGACACAACACCATCTCCACCATAGAGCTCCCAAACGATAGCAGTTAGTAAGGCAGCTCCAGTGCCCAAAGGGCCAATAATATCACGGGGAACCCCAACTTCACCAGTTAGTACGCCTATTCTTGTGGAGGAAGCACAACCAGCTAGTCATAGTTTAGCATCTATCACATTTGATGTTGTTAAATCGTATGTGCGTATCTTCCCATCTTGGAAATATTATACTGAAGATGAAGGAAAATGCCAGTTGCAGGTGTTTGTCCAGGAGTTATGTGTAAGTAATGTTATTCATGGCAATTACTTTGCTTCATCCCATACATCCTACCTCCATGATGGTTATAATATAGAAAACTTTCCCATTTTTCTCTATAGAGAAGGACCGTTTTCGAAACTCGGGATGAGGTAACCTGTGCTAATACCTATACTATGTTCAAGAATGCTTGGTGGCAGTATCGGAATTACCTGAAGAAAACTTACTTCACCGGCAAAGAAACTCATCAAATTCCCTTACGTTCTCCTGAGACACATTTACTGGACGATGACTGGGAACACCTTGTTCTGTACTGGTCCCGAACCAAGAATGTGGTAAGGTCTATGAGCTCATTTTCTATTTTTAAGTATTATATTCTTGCATCTTACTGTACTCTGTTCATGTAGAACAAGTGCCTAAACCCGAAGAACAACTGTTCTAATTTAAGATTCCATTGCAATCATAGTTCAAAAAAGCGCTAGGCGTTAATTGTGCGTTTTGCCACCGCCTTGTGCTTTACTAACCAAAGCGCATGCTTATGCGCAGTTATGCACAGATTAAGCGTAGTTATGCGCAGTGCGTTTTGCCAATGCCTAGAGCCTAGGTGCGCTGAAGCGCTTGCTTAGGCGCGCCTTTTTTAACTATGATTGCTTTGCTCTTGTATCACTGTATTTACCCATACAAACTTATTTTTAAATTGAAGGATCCAATCGAAACTCCAATGGCACAGCAGGTATGTTCATGCATGTTTCTTTAACAGGTTTGCTCTTATCAATAGCTCTGTTGATTTCAATTTCAATTGTGTATACAGTTGACTTTCATATCATGCACATTACTAGCATCACAACAGAGGCAATAGTGTTGTTGTACATGTAGACCCGTGGTACCCATCTGAAATCTTGTTGTGCCATGTAGTTTCCCAAGCTTTGTATTCTTTCACTGCTGCTTTGTCTTGAACTGATATGATTTGAACCGTGTCTCTATTTTGATTTGGCAAGACAATGCAGTGACCATAGGACATAGATATATGTTTGTTTGATGCTTTTATTATGGGATTATTCCATCTGTGCCCCCAATTCCTTAGTTGTGCTCAGTTTTCCCCACTCGCTCATTTTGCCTTGGTTTTGAGCAACTTTTCACGGGCAAAAGTGAGGAAAATGTGAAGGCAAAAATTTTGAGTCATGGGGAAAAGTGAGTAAAAAGTTAGCGAATGGGGAAAAGTGAGCACAACTAAGAGACGAGGGGCATAGATTTAAACTAGTACTTGGCAATAGAAGACTTGGTAGTTTAATCCTGTCCACCTTATTAATGAACTAGTTCACCAAAATGAGTTTCATATACTAGTACATGCTAAACTTGTTATGTGGCTGCTTGTTTCTTCTTTTAGAATGCTGAGAGAATATTGGGGAAGAGTGCCTTATTAAGCAATGGTAAAGGAAGTAATGCAGATAAGGTTCAGGATAGTGACACATCCCTGTTGGTTTCCAACAAAGCTGATAAAACAGCTAAGGAAGACTATCTTGAAGACAGCGAGACAACCCCAAAGTCCTGTCTTGGTTTAGTGTTCGGTTACTGGCCACTACTGCTTGCACAAGCTATTCAAACTCACTGTATGAATCAGTTCGGTTTCTTGAGTCTCAACTACAAGCTCAAAGACATCGATCAACTGTGCTACGACAAGAAGCGGAAGGACTGCGGAAGTCCCTGGAGCATTCAGATGCATACTTTCTGGTGCAACAGCAAGCGTTGGTGGATTTTAGCGCCAAACATGACAAAGCTAATAAGCTTGCTAAGCTTATTGCCAGCATGGTGGGTACCTAGGATAATGTTTCTAGAGCTGTTATGAAGTTCTTTCAGTTATGCTCTTGTTTTGCTGTCGCGTTTATTTGCATTGGTGGCCAATTTTGAGGGCCAGTGTATGTAATATGCTGCTTTGTTCCCTATATTTGCACTGGTGGCGAACTTTGATGCCCAGTGGATGTAATATATGTAATAGCGGTAATAGGCTAGCGTTAATTGCTTGCTTATTTATTTCCTTATTGTCTTGTTTAGTTGTTTGCTTGTTGTCACTGCAGTTCTTTTTCTGTGTTTTCTAGTGGCCATAATAGCCTATTTTTGGTAACTAGGCCAAAATAATCATGGAAACACATGAACTATTGTAACCATGGGCCTCCTACAGGCCGTATGATCCACGGGCCTTCTTTCGGCCGTAGGATCCATTGGCCTTCCATACGGGCCGTAGGACCCATTGGCCTTCTATATGGGCCTTAGGATTCATGGGCCTTCTACGGGCCGTAGGGTCAATGGGCCTTCTACGGGTCGTACGTTCCATGGGCCTTCTACGGGCTGTATGCTCCATGGGCCTCATACGGGCCGTAGGATCCATGGGCCTTCTACGGGGCGTATCATCATTTCGCCAATCATGGGTCATACTATTCATGGACCATAACGGCCCGTTAATAGTCCGTATTTGATAACTCTATGAAAACAGCCCAACGGATTTTTTTTGACATGAAAACGGCCCAACGTATTAACGGTCCGCAAAGGCGACGAATGTAACGACGGGCTGAATTTGGCCTACAAGCAGAAAATGACAGTAATGGACCGTATGTAACGGAATGCTGCAAATGAGCCCAAGAATCAATGGGCCCTGAGAAGGACGAAAGATAACTTGGGCTGGAAATGGCCCAATGGAATAACGGGCCGTTAATGGGTATAAAGTGATACACTATTTATTACGGGCCAGTTTCACCACGGGCCGTTAATGGGCCAAGAGTTACAAAGGGCCTCATATGGGCCGAAAGAAGTCATGGGCCACACATGGGCCGGAAGTTAAAATGGGCTGGAATCATATTGGACGGCCCAGATGACGCTACTGGGCCTAATTCGGAGAGAGGTCATAACGGGCCCTGGGTAGCGGGCTGTAAATGGGCTATAAGCGAACAGGCCGTTAACAGGCTTTCCGTGGGCCGGCCCGCCACCTTTTGACCAAGTCAAACGGGCCGGACTTTTCACAGGAATGGGCCTCTGTTGGGCCCTGCCACGTGTCGTCATATCATAGGCGCCTTCGGTCCAATGAGTGGATGACATCTGTCCCAACGGTGAGCCAACACGTGTTTCCTCCAGCCAATGATGATTTTACACATGGAAAATCCCCATTGGTCGGGGCTGTTAACGGGTTATCGGATCCAAAACTGGACCCGATAGCTTAACGACGTTCCGTTACGGTGGATGCCACGTGTCGGTCACCCTTGACGGAAGTACTTCTGTGACACGCGATTTATCGTCATGGAAGTGGACACTTCCGTGATGATAATTTTGGTAATGTCATGGAACACTTCTACGACAACACAGGTATGACTATCTTGATTCCGTCATAAAATCGCCATGGATGTACATGCATGACAAAAAATGCGACCTACTACGACAAACATGTATCATCACGGAAGTGTATTTTTTTGGAGTGACTAGAATAAGCCACATTAATTCTCTTGTCTGCTCATGTCTAATTCTCCTCTCTTTCTACTGTATAGATGGTGGATCCCAGGAACAAGTTCACTCAGCCGGATGACGACACCCCTTTCGGACGCCACTTGAAGGAAGTCACTAAGTATTTGAACATTGGACTACCAAGCTTCACGGGGACTTTCTCTAAATCTGTACTGGAGGAGGAGCGCTGGAAGATCAAAGTCTGGGTACCTGGGAGGACATTTGCGCCAACAAGGGAGCCAATTGACTTCTACCCGGATGCACCAAGCTGGAGTATAGGAAAGAGCGGCAGCACATATCACCTTTGGACGCATATGTGAAGTGTATCACAAGGAGCTGGAGAATACCATCTATCAGATATGTGGCCGCCGTGATGACAAATGGGAGTTGATCCGTACAAGGAGGGATGGATCAATTGCAGCCTACAGTCAAGAGATGGGAGATCATATTCGTTGACAAGAGAATCAACAAATTATCCACATGAAGAAGATCAAGAAACTGGTGAAGAGAGATAACAAGCTAGAAGAGGAACTCATGTCTACACGTGATGAATACGAGGAAGAGATTGACGTACTACTAGAGAAGCATGAAGACCCGAAGAGGAAGATGGGAATATCAGTGGAGAATATCAAGCGAGCAACGGAGATTCGTTTGAAGGATTACATCATCCCGGACGACACCGACACGGATAGTGATGCAAACGATGACAGCGATGACGACTACATTGATGCAAGATTGGAAGAGAGCTGACCAGTGCAGGATGCACAGATGCGGAGAGAGTGCATTTTGCCGCACATCGGCTTGATGGACCCGCAGCATCTTGATGGGAGAATTTCACATCCACTTACCGCATTGACACTGTTACATGGGATCAGTTTCAGCAGGCTTTCCTCACTGCCCATGTTTCAGCAGGAGCTATGAGCATGAAGAAGTGCGAGTTTCGCAACTGGCGCCAAGGAGGGCGTACAGTGGGCCAGTATGTGGATGAGTTTAGCAAGTTAGCACGCTATGCCCCTGATGACGTAGCCACAGATGACGCTATGCAGGAGAAGTTTCTTGAGGGACTGAATGATGAGCTGAGCATGCAGTTGATGGTGGCAACATTCAACAACTACTAGGAGTTGGTAGACAGGGCCCTCATGATTGAAGGCAAGCAGCAACAGATTGATAATCGCAAGAGAAAGTATGGATAGGGGAGGTACACTTCAGGAGCTCAGCAGAAGGCCCTCTATTCCCCGTACTCAGGAGGACATAACCACAACCATGGAGGCCATAACCATGGAGGACGTACACACAATGGAGCAAGTTTGCACAACCACAGTGGCCCCAAGAATGGCAATGGGAATGGAGGAAGCAGCAGCCAGAACCGTTCCAACCCTTCAACACCAGCCAAGAAGGATCTGATCTACATTACCTATTTCAGGTGCCAGAAGACCAAACATTATGCCACTGAATGTCCTGAAGGAAAGAATGGAAATGGCAATGGAGGTTCTGCCAAGAAGCCGAACCACTTCACCAAAAGACAGGTGAAATGGCAATGGAGGAGATTGAGGATCAACCCGATGCAGTTGTCGGTAAGTTTTTGATTAATGCATTTACCACACATGCTCTTTTCTATACTGGTGCATTGCATTCATACATATCAAGGGGATTTGTGGATAAGTATAACCTGCCAACTGTATCCCTTAAGTCACCTATGTTAGTAAGTTCCCCAGGAGCGGAGTATATGGCTAGTAGGGGATGCTATCAGTTGCCACTAACCATAGGTATACATGTTTTCCCCACTGACCTGATTGTTCTAGAGTCACATGGATTGGATGTGATACTAGGAATGGATTGGCTATCAAAGTTTGAAGGAAACATCGACTGCGCTAGTAAATCAATTCTTCTCACCACCCCAGAAGGAAAGAGGATCAAGTATGTATCCCGACATGCGCCGAGGAGGACTCTGGTGAATTCCTTATCAGGAGTTGTACAGGAGGAAGTACCAATGCCGAAGGATTACCCCGACTTATTTTCGGAGGAGTTACCAGGCATGCCACCGGATTGAGACATTGAGTTTTGGATTGAGCTATTGCCAGGCACCGTACCAATATCAAAGAGACCGTATCAGATTCCCGCAAAGGATCTGGAGGAAACTAAGACGCAGATAAAGGATTTACTGGAGAAAGGTTACATTCTACCAAGTTCATCACCTTGGGGAGCCCCAGTGCTTCTAGTGGAGAAGAAGGATGGATCTTTAAGGATGGTTGTTGATTATGGTGCACTGAATGAGGTGATGATCAAGAACAAATACCCACTGCCGATGATCAATGATTTGTTTTACCAGTTGCAAGGAGCTAAAGTTTTCTCTAAGATCGATCTTCGGTCAGGTTATCACCAGTTGAAGATCCGAGAGCAGGATATACCTAGACAACTTTTATCAGCAGGTATGGGCTATATGAGTATACCGTTATGTCATTTGGCCTGACTAACATGCCTACCTATTTCATGAACATGATGAACAAGGTGTTTATGGAGTTTTTGGATAAGTTCATTGTGGTGTTCATTGATGATATATTGGTCTACTCAAAGTATGAAGAAGAGCATAAGGAGCATTTGCGTTTGGTTCTTGAGAAGCTCAGAGAACATCGGTTGTATGCCAAGTTCAGCAAATGTGAGTTTTGATTAAAGGAAGGTGGATTTCTCGGACATGTTATATCCGGAGAAGGAATAGCAGTAGACCCTACCAAGGTTGTTTTTGTCACTAAATGGGTGGCACCCACATCAGTTGGAGAGATCAGAAGTTTTCTTCGACTCGCAGGTTATTACTGGAGGTTTATTGAAAATTCTCCAAGATTGCAAAACCCATGACGGAGTTATTGAGGAAGGATACCAAATTTAAATGGACTGAGGAGTGTGAAGCCAATTTTCAGGAGTTGAAGGAACGTTTGGTTACAACCCCAGTCCTAGTTCTCCCAGATCAACGTAAGGATTACCAAGTATATTGCAACGCCTCACGTTGAGGACTTGGAGCTGTGCTTATGCAGGAATGAAGAGTGCTTTCATATGCCTCATGACATCTTAAACCTCATGAGCTAAATTATGCTTCGCATGATTTGGAATTAGCAGCCGTAGTGCATGCGCTGAAGACATGGAGACACTTTCTCACTGGAAACCATTGTGATGTATACGCATATCATAAGAGTTTGAAAGACATCGTCACGCAGATGGAGTTGAACCTCAGGAAAAGGAGATGGTTGGAGCTCATAAAGGATTATAATAAGAAATTTCACTATCATCCTGGAAAGGCCAATGTCGTAGCAGATACGTTGAGCCGCAAGAGTTATGTTAACACGCTCATAACCGGAGGATTACCTAAGGACTTAGCAGATGATCTTCGAGAGCTATGCTTGGAGATAGTTCTGAGAGGTTATGTTGTAGCATTGGAAATTTAGACCGCTCTTTTGGGTAAGATCAAAGAAGCCCAGAAGACTGACAAAGAGATGGCCGAGATAAAGGAAAGGGTGAGTAAAGGAAAGGCAAAAGGATTTCGTGAGGATGAGCACGACACCTTATGGTTTGAGGATTGCATATATGTGCCTAACGATCCCGAGATCAGGAAATTGATTCTGCAGGAGGCACATGATTCGCGATATTTGATTCACCCAGGCAATAATAAGATGTATCTGGATCTGAAGGAAAGTTTCTGGTGGACAGGAATGAAGAAGGATATCGCCGAGTATGTAGCAGTATGTGATGTATGCTAGAGAGTCAAGGCAGAGCATCAGCAGCCAACTGGATTGCTACAGCCATTGCTGATACCTGAATGGAAGTGGGATAAGCTTGGCATGGATTTTATCACTAGATTACCCAGGACTCGTTCAGGCTATGACTCTATCTGGGTTGTAGTCGATTGTTTGATGAAAGTAGCTCATTTCATCTCGGTGAAGACCACCTATACGAGTGCTAAGTTGGCAAAGATATACATGACCAGGATCGTAGGTCTGCATGGAGTTCCGAGGACCATTGTATCAGACAGAGGAACCTAGTTTACTTCAAAGTTTTGGAATCAGTTGCATGAGACTTTGGGTACCAGGCTAGAGTTTAGTACATCCTTTCATCCATAGACATATGGACAGACCGAGAGAGTCAATTAGATTCTGGAGGATATGTTGAGAGCTTGTGCACTAGATTATGGATCTGGTTGGGATGAAAATTTGCCATATGCAGAGTTCTCTTATAACAACAGTTATCAAGCTAGTTTGAAGATGGCCCCTTTCGAAGCGTTGTATGGAAGAAGGTGCAGGACACCATTATCGTGGGATGTAGTTGGAGATCGATAGTTGTTTGGACCAGATTTGATCAAAGACTCTGAAGGGAAGGTTAAGTTGATTCGCGTCAGACTCAAGGTAGCCCAGTCTAGGCAGAAGAGTTATGCGGATACTAAACGCAAAGAGACAGTTTACGAGGTCAGAGATAGAGCATATCTTCGTGTGTCCCCTCTTCGAGGAGTGAAACGTTTTGGAATCAAGAGAAAGCTAGCACCACGTTTTGTGGGACCATATAGAGTCTTGGAACGCATGGGAGAAGTTGCATACAAACTGGAATTACCAGAAGGATTGTCAGGAGTTCATGATGTGTTTCACGTTTCCCAGTTGAAGAAGTGCCATGCAGATATGGCTGATATTCCTCTGAGAGAGAGAGTGCCACTGGAAGCAATTCAGTTAGACAGTGATTTGACCTATGAAGAGAAGCCAGTCAAGATTCTAGAATTTTCCAGTCAAGTTACTCACAGCAAGGTTGTCATGTTTTGCAAAGTTCAGTGGAGCCACCATACGGAGGAGGAAGCCACCTAGGAGCGAGAAGAAGATCTCTGCAGAGACTACCCAAACCTTTTTGCTGACCAACCCGAGTCTCGAGGGCGAGATTCATCTTAAGGGGGGTAGTTTTGTAACATCACAATTTACAATTTGGATGTTATACATAGATCATCATATGCATAGCATATTTATTACTGCATTTTTGTTGTGATCCTGGAAATCTTAAGCAACTCAAGGACCCAAGAAGAGAGTTGGAAGTTTCACAAAAATCATATTTGAATTTATTTCAAATTTCAAGAAAGGATCAATTTGATTTTATTATTTTCTCTCCAATTATTTCCAATATGAAAAATATATGAGAGAAGATAATATGACTTTTTCAACCTAAGAGAAATATTGGAGAAAGAATTTTAAAATCAAATTATGATTTTATTGGTATTTTATTTGCTATTTTATTTGAATTAGAAAAATATTACATTTTTGAAAATTGCATCTTAGTCCAGAAAAATGTTCATCTTGTCCTAAATATTAGGTTTCGACGGCGAAAATTGTTTCTGGAATATTTAGATTTTTCTTTATATTTATTTAGGATTTTTCCTCGCGGCGAAATTGTTTTAGAAAAAAGTTTTGGACGGACTGGGCCGAAGCCCAGCCGGCCCAGCAGGCTGCTAGCCCAGTCGCCCCGTGCCGCCCCCGACCTCCCGCAGGAGACCGGCTACCATACGCCGCGCCGCAGTCGGAGTCCGACCCAGGCACACCTCCCGAGGCCGAGCCCCCCCCCCCTTTATAAGCCACCTTGGGCCCCCCTGGACCCCGTCCACCGCCGCCTCTGACCGCACCTCGCCCTGCAGCACGCTGCTGCTGACGCCACCGCTCGCCGCCGCCGCCATCGCCGATCAATTCTTTTCGGTCAACCAGCCCCGGTTTTTTCGTTTAGCCCGGTTCGTTTTATTATATCGGTTTTTTGTTAGGGTTTTCTTATTTAACGAACGTCCGTTCGTTCGTTCGGTTTAACAAACGATTTTCATTAGTTTTGTTCTGTTAGCGAACGTTCGAGCCTTAGGATTTTTTTCTTTTTAGATTAATTTTCAGCCAGGGACCTATCCGCGAATAGTTTTCTCATGATTTAGCCCCTCATCTTGAAACTAGCATAACTTTTTACTTGTTTATCCAAATTAGATGAAACCAGCGCCTAAATCTCTGTATCATTCTGTTCTTTCACGTTAACCAACTTGAACAAGATTTTGGTACTGTAAAATTTGAGTTTACTCCAGATTAGTAAACAATCTTGTTTCGTTCGTATTTTTAGTTTCGTTGCTCCGTTTGAGTTGAATCTTTTTGAAAATCATAGCTAATCACATGTACCTACTGTTAAGATCTAATTCACATGATAATATTGCTGTTAGGTTTGACTTCTGTTAGTTTAAGTCATTTGCTTGTTTCGTGTTCGATTTGGATCTTTTCTCGGTTCTTCTTGTGTTTTGTTTGAGTGATTGCATATGTATGCTATTGTTTGTCTATGCTAGATTTCCCGGAGTGCGAAGCTTGTTACTACAAATCTCCAGAGTTTGCAGATCGTCAGAAAGGCAAGCTACGCTTTGATCATACTCTTTTATACCCAGTTTTTACTTTGCATTAGTTCTGCCCCTCAAATATTTGCATGAGTAGGATTGGGAACATGTGGTTTTGGTTTTAGTACTTGAGGTAGGAACCTAATACCTTTTGATCACCCTGGGAATATACGTTATGCTTATCTATTGCTTAGCCATGCTTGTAGATGGGGATTGGATCGTGATTCACACATGGAAGTTTGAGAGTTATTTAATCATGGATAACATTAAGGTGGCAACTTTAATATACATCTGGGTGGATTGGTTGAGGCACCTGGGGAACCCAGTGTTGCATGTTTTTGGGAAATCCCAGAGTACCCGTGTGATTTTTCATATGGAATGCCACCCAGGCTCAAAGGGATCATAACATTATTCATGCTAGAAACTTCCGTGTGCAGCCACAAGCCATTATGGGCTCTGGCATAGTTGAGCAAGTTGTGTGAGCTCTTGAAGAGGTGGACTAGCATATGTAGGGGAAAGTAGGTGTACTGGTCCGCCCAGAGTAGAGAATTAATGCTTCAGAAAGACTATGTCTCGATCGTCCGATCATAAATGCGGTCGAGTCTTGTTGTGGAGAAGTGCACAAACCTCTGCAGAGTGTATAAACTAATCATGGTTAGCCATGTCCCCGGTTATGGACATCTTGAGTATCTAGTACTTGAATCTAGTGATGTGATCACATCACGCTACTTTAATTAACTTGTTGGTTTAATGATGATACTTTTAATTGGGATTTGAGTTGGGGTTACCTTCTCAAATATTGGGCAACCTGGGAGTAGTTAAATAAATTTATTCCATTGTTGTAGGGAAAAACTAGGTTTACGCAAAACCATAAATTTAGAGGCTCCACCAGCCAAATATTGCATGTAGATATAGTTATTGCATTTGATTGCTTTACGGTGCAACTCTGGCAGCATATTTAATGTGCTGACCTACATGGCTGCAACGTCTCATGTTGCAGACTACTCAGACGATGAATAGGGTGTGATAGGTCGTTGTTTTGCACTCAGCTATGCCGTTGGAGTTGATGGACTCATTTACCTTCGAAGCTTCCGCAATTAATTAGTTTAGATGACCTTCAGCCATGATATTTTTGCGTAATCATACTCTTTATGAGGACTCGATGTAATAAGTGTGTGGTTGAAACTCTGTTTTAATTCCTCGAGTACTGTGCGTGTCAGCATTACCGATCCAGGGATGACATTGATGCACAATGACTTGACCGTTTGAGGTCTTGTTGCTACAGCCAGCCAGGCCGACCGGCCCAGCCAGCCGACCCCACGCCGCCGCCACCGCCGTGTCTGCCTTGGACTCTATTCCTGCCTCGCCCCTTGCCCAAGCCACCCACCTATATATAAGCCGAGGCCCCGACCTCTTTTTCCCTCAAACCGCAGCGCCAAAAACCCCACCTCGCCTCACGAATTCCTCGCTGGAGTTCCGAAGCCGTTGCAGCTCCGCCGCCTCGCCTCGAACTCCTCCTCCGCTACCGTTGTAAGCCGCCACCGCCTCTCGTCCGTCCGATCTGAAGTAGACGGTTAGGATTAGATCAGTTTTTGTTTTTTTATCTCGGATCGTTTTCCTTTAGTTAGCGAACTTTCATTGGTTTAGATTTGTAGCGAACAGTTTTCTGCCTGTAGCGTTGTGACACGTGGCCAGGGAGTTAGTTGTAGTTTATATCTTTGCATATTGGTCCCTGTATTTCAAACTCCCACAACTTTTCAACCATTTTTCCAAATTCAGTGAAACAAACGACAAATTTTTTGTCATGATCCCACCTATCTACAGAACCAAACTAAAAATATTTTTGAAGATCTAAAATTTGATTTTTTCAGATCTGAATTCAAACTTCATTAGGCCATAACTTGAGCTTCGTAACTCTATTTTGAGTGAATCTTTTTGCAAATCGAATCTCTTGACATGTACTTTCTGTTTAGATCAAAATCACACAATTTTTCTACTATTAAATTACGTTTGGTACAGAAGTTTTATTGGGTTATTTTTGGATTTTTCATAAGTATTTTCTTTGAATTCTTTTTGATTCTTTGCTTGTGTGCTTATCTATGTTATTGTTTGCTTTATTAGATCATCCGGAGTGCGAAGCTTTTTGCTACGGATCCCTAGCATTTAAGGATCGTCAGTAAGGCAAGTTACACTTTGATCATATCTTTATTACCCAATTTTTGTCTATGCATGAGTTCATTGCTTACAAATTTGCATGAGTATGATTGGGAATTGAGGCATTGCTATGTAGTTCATGAGGTAGGAACCTATGACTTTTGAACACCCCGGGAATATTCGTTATGTTATATATTGCTTAGGCATGCTTGTAGACGGGGATTGGTATGTGTGATCCATGCAAGTTGCGAGAGATAATAATTTTTGGTAAACTTAAGGTGGCAATGTTAATACACATCTGGTTGGATTGTTTGGGGCACCTGGAGAAACCAGTGCTTGCCCAAGGGGATCCCAGAGTACCCATGTGATTACCCTAGGTCCGTCACCCAGCCTCAAAGGGATCATACGATATTTCATCTCTAGAAAATTTCGTGTGCAGCCACAAACCATTATGGGCTCCGGCATAGTTGAGCAAGTTATGTAACCTCTTTCCTTGGTAGACTAGCTGATGTAGGGGAAAGTAGGTGTACTAGTCTACCCAGGGTTTAGAGGAATACTTCAGAAAGGCTATGTCTCGATCTTCCGACCATGGAGGTGGTCGAGTCTTGTGGGGAAACGGGTGCAAACCTCTGCAGAGTGTACAAAGTAATCATTATTAGCCATGTCCCCAGTTATGGACAAATTTGAGTATCTAGAAGTGAATTATTGGTTTATCTCATCACTCCTTAATTAATGAATTGGGTTATTAATTATACTTGGTAAATTTTGGGATTGAGTTGGAGGAACCTTCTAAATGATGGCATAAACTTGGTAGTAAATAAAATTTATTCCTTTGTTGTAGGAAAAAATTAGCTTTATACAAAAAATTAAACTTAGAGCCTCCACCAGCCAAATTTGCATGTAGAGATAGTCATTTTCATTCATTCTGCTATTGTGTAACCTTGCCAGCATATTCCATGCACTGACCTACGCGGCTGCAACGTCTCATGTTATAGAGTTAACTTAGGAGTCAAATGAGAACATTTGATCATAGGTCATACTCATCGTTTAAGCACAAGTGGGGTTACCACTTTTACATAAAGCATTGTTGTGTTCACACCGTTAGAGTTGCTTTAGCTCAATTCTTAGAGTAAAGCTCCCCCTAGATGTGATATCGCCCCTAAGAGGGATAAACAAACCTTGGGTTTGGTCGATGATGACTTCATGTAGGTGTTGAAGATGTGGATTCTCAATGTTGATGTAGATCATTTGGAGCAATCCATTGGAGTGAGTTGCACTTTCAATACCTACACGGGTTAGTCCCACAAGGAACAAGCAAGGATATCCATAGACACAGAATAATGTACACACAAGATGATGTCCATGAAAGCATTAGGTTACCTTGTCCCTTGTCTTACCAACAAGAGGGTTTGTGACTCCTTGAACTAGTGCAGGATATGGAAGTTGTTTGCACTTGTTCTTGCCAAAATGATATGAGTGAAGTGTGTTGGCGGAGTCACCCTCAATAACTCTCTAGTTCTTCTTCTTCGCGATCCACATCATCTTGATGGTACTCCTTGGGGTTGTAGTCGTACTTGATGAAGTAGGACTTGATGTAGTCTTGGGAACCCACTTGACCAAGGCCTTGGGAGCTTCTTCAAATGCATCAATCTCGTCTTGAAGCTTATCCTTGCCTTTTTTCTTGTGGTCTTGTGGTGGAAGATCATCTTGAGCTTGTGTCCCTTGGAAAGAAGTAGGATCATACTTCTCTTGTTGAGGAACAAACTTTGTCTTGGGGTATTGATCTTCTTCCCACTCAACTCCATTGGCATTGAACTTTAGTTCAAAACAAACACCTTGGTTCTTCCGGTGCCTTCCTTGCTTGCGTACAATTTCCTCAAATTGCTTACCTCCGGCAAGGCTCTTGTAAACACATTTCTCTATAATTCCCTTCAATAAGCTATTTTCTTGCTCAAGTGTAACTTGGCTAAGAGAATCATTAGTGGAATCAAGAGAACTACTAGAAGCAACAACGTTGGATTTAGCATGATTATTGTTAGTACCAGAGGAAGATTCTTTCTTACTTTTGTTGCTAGATTTAACTTGTGGCATGTAAGTTGGCAAGTGTAAGTGTTTGGCAATGTAAGAAGAACTTTTCTTGCGAAGATCATCATTGATTGCCTTTAAAAACTCATGCTCTTGCTCTAGGTTGAGCTTTTCAAAGCATAGCTTCTCATGAGTCTTTAAAAGTTCTTGATGATCTTCCAAGGTAGTTTCATGAGCTAACTTAAGAGTGTTTAGTTCTTTAGTTAGACGATCAATCTCCTTCTTATCACCGTCATTCATTTTATCTTGATTAGCATGGTTAATAGCAAATTCAACATAGTTTTCATAACTAGAGTTATCAACAAGTAAATCATCATCACCTAGCAAATCATCTTCATCACTATTGAAATCAAGATACTCGGGGTGTGATACCTTTGGGCCATTAGCCATGAAGCATCTTCCAATTCCTTCATTTGGTGAGTCAAATATTTCATAGGAGTTGGTTGACACTAGTGCTAGACCGATAACACCTTCATCTTGAGTATATTCGGAGTCGGAGTGATAACTTCTTTCGGAGTGATGGTCGGAATCGGAGTCGGATATCCATTCACCAACATGAGCTTGATGTCTTTGTTTTGTGTAGCTCTTTGATGATTTGTCCTTCCTTTCCAAATCCTTGCTTCTTCGGGAGGTTCTTCGTTCATAACGATCATCTCTACTCCTTCTCTCTCTTGGTGGTGATTCTTCTCTTCTACATCTTCTTTTAGGTGAATCTTCTTTTGTTTTGTAGGGAGCCATACACTCATTGGAGTAGTGTCCGGGTCATCCACAATTGTAGCAAATACGTTCACGACTCGAAGATCTTTTGTCATTGTAGGACCTTGACTTGGAACTTCTTTCCTTGCTTCTACTCTTGTAGAACTTGTTGAAGTTCTTCACCATTAGGCTCAATTCCTCATTGAAGGTTTGTTTCTCACTTGATGATGTAGGAGCATTACATGAGGCTTTGTAAGCACCACTTGACTTGTTGTGAAGCTCTTCTTTATTCTTGAGTGACATCTCATGAGCAACAATTCTTCCAATGACTTATGTTGGCTTGAGATCTTTGTAATTGGGCATCATTTCGATCAATGTGCACACGGTATCATATTTTCCATCCAAGGCTCTTAGGATCTTCTTGATGATGAATCTATCGGGCATCTCTTCACTTCCTAAGCCGGCAATCTCATTTGTGATGAGAGCAAGCCTAGAGAACATTTCAGCGACACCTTCACCATCCTTCATTTTGAACTTGTCAAGTTGACTTTGAAGCACATCCAATTTGTATTCCTTGATGGAGTCAGTACCTTCATGCATATCAATCAAAGTATCCCAAATTTCCTTTGCATTCTCAAGATGGCTGATTTTGTCGAATTCTTTGGGGCACAATCTGTTGAAGAGAATATCACAAGCTTGAGCGTTGTATTGCAGGATCTTCAACTCTTCCGCGGTTTCTTCACGGTTTAGTTCTCTCCCATCGTAGAATTCACCTTGCAAGCCAATCTAGGAGACACCACTCTCCAAAAGGTAATAGATGGTGTGTTGATGATGAACTCCTTGCTCTTGTGCTTCAAATGATAGTCTCCCTAACACTCAACTCTGTCTCATAGGATCGGATTTGGTGGAAAGATGATTAGAGTGGAAAGCAACTTGCGGAAGGCTGGAGATCAAGATTTATGTGGTTGGAATGGAATATCTTAACCTCAACACATGAGTAGGTGGTTCTCTCTCAAAAAATGAATGCTGGAAGTGTAGGCACGTTCTGATGGCTCTCTCCACGAATGTAGAAAGTGTGGATGGGTATATATAGCCTCCACACAAAATCAAACTGTTACACACAATTTACCAAACTCGGTGAGACCGAATCAGAAAACTCGGTTAGACCGATTTAGTTCATAATGTGACCGTTAGGCATTTCAGTGTGACCGACATGTCAACTCGGCGGGACCGATTTCCTTAGGGTTAGGGCATAACGTAATCTCGATGAGACCGATTACACAAACTCGGTGGTACCGACTTAGGTAATAAGCTAACCAGAGAGTTGGTCAGGCAAACTCGGAGGGACTGATTCGCTCATCTTAGTGAGACCAAAATGTTACGAAGGGGAAAGAGAGAGTTTGCATTGCGAACTTGGTGGGACCGATCGCTCATCTCGGTTAGACCGAAACGTTACGAAGGGAAACATAGAGTTTGCAATCCCATCTCGGTGAGACCGAGATCCCTATAGGTGAGACCGAAGCGACTAGGGTTTCTTGCAGTCTCTATGTCAAATGAACTAGGTGGCGCTGGATAGATCAAATCGGTGGGGCCGAGTATGACTTTTGCTTTGGGACATATGTGGATATGACAAAGTGGTTAAGGGCTTTGGAGCATATCACTAAGCATCTTGAGCAAGCAAGTCATTAAGCAACACCTCATCCCCTTTTAATAGTATTGGCTTTTCCTATGGAGTCAATGTGATCTTGGATCACTAAAAGTAAAATGTAGAGTCTTGAGCTTTAGAGCTTGAGCCAATCCATTGTCCTTAGCATTCTGAGGGGTCCACATTCCTAATCCATGCCATGCCAATCATTGAATTTTCTTGAAATATTCGTCTTGAAATAGCATTAGTTCAATGAGCTATATGTTGTTGATCATTACCAAAACAACCTAGGGATAGTTGCACTTTCACTAGAGAACAAAACTAATTTTGTTTGAAGATTTAAAATTTGATTTTGTTCAGATCTAAATCAAACTTCATTAGGCCATAACTTGAGCTTCGTAACTCCGTTTCGAGTGAATCTTTTTGCAATCGAAGCTCTTGGCATGTACTTTCTATTTTGATCAAAATCACACAATTTTTCTACTATTAAATTATGTTCTGTACAGAAGTTTTATTTGGTTGCTTTTTGAGTTTTCATAAGTCTTTTCTTCGAGTTCTTTTTGATTCTTTGCTTGTGTGCTTATGTATGTTATTGTTTACTTAATTAGATCATTCGGAGTGCGAAGCTTGATAGTACGAATCCCTAGAGTTTAACGATCGTCAGCAAGGAAAGTTACACTTTGATCATATCTTTATTACTAGTTTTTGTCTATGCATTAGTTCATTGCTTACAAATTTCGCTGAGTAGGATTGGGAATTGGGGAATTGCTATGTAGTTCATGAGGTAGGAACCTATGACTTTTGAACACCTCAGGAATATTTGTTATGTTATATATTGCTTAGCCATGCTTGTAGAAGGGGATTGGTATGTGTGACCCATGTAAGTTGCGAGAGATAATAATTTTGGGTAAACTTTAGGTGGCAACTTTAATACACCTGGGTGGATTGTTTGGGGCACCTGGAGAAACCAGTGCTTGCCCAAGGGGATCCCGGAGTACCCGTGTGATTACCCTCAGTCCGACACCCAGGCTCAAAGGGATCATATGATATTTCATGTCTAGAAATTTCCATGTGTAGCCACACGCCATTATGGGCTTTGGCATAGTTGAGTAAGTTATATAACCTATTTCCGTGGTAGAGTAGGTGATGTACGGGAAAGTAGGTGTACCAGTCAACCCAGGGTTTAGAGGAAATACTTCAGAAAGGCTATGTCTCAATCTTCAGATCATGGAGGTGGTCGAGGCTTGTGGGGAGAAGTGCGCAAACCTCCGCAGAGTGTACAAACTAATCATGATTAGTCGTGTCCCTGGTTATGGACAAATTTGAGTATCCACAAGTGAATTATTGGTTGATCTCATCACTCTTTAATTAATGAATTGGGTTATTAATTATACTTGGTAAATTTTGGGATTGAATTGGAGGAACCTGACGGCATAAACTTGGTAGTAAATAAAATGTATTCCTTTGTTGTAGGGAAAAATTAGCTTTATGCAAAAAATTAAACTTAGAGCCTCCACAAGCTAATTTTGCATGTAGAGATAGTTATTTTCAATCATTCTGCTATTGTGTAACCTTGCGAGCATATTCCATGCGCTGACCTACATGGCTGCAACGTCTCATGTTGCAGAGTTTTCCAATGAAGATTAAGGTGCGATAGGCCATTGTTCTGCACTCAGTTTTGCCGTGGAGTTGGATGGTATCATTTATCTTTGAAGCTTCCGCAGTTATTTTATTTAGTTGGCCTTCAGCCATATTTATGTAATAAATACTCTTGATGAGAACCTCGATGTATTAATGTGTGATTGAACTCTGTTATAAATCCTCGAGTACTATGTGTGTCAGCATACCGATCCATGGATGACACTTAAGCATAGAGACTTCGATCCATTGGGATCCATTGGGATCCATTGGGATAGATTGATTGGAAAGAATAGCTTTGAGGTGGTTTCGTACCCTACAAACAATTTCTTCTTATGTTCTCTACTAGATAAGAACTTTGGAGTGATTCTTCATCGCACGTTGATGGATGGTTATATGATCCCATTAGATTAGCATTGCCGAGAGATTGCACTAGCGAAAGTATGGACCCTAGGTCTCATTTTCAAGCATTGCAAAACCGTTTGTGCTCCATTTTATCATTTTCTACATTGTTGTTTTTTATTGTTCTTACTACAAAAACCAATATCTACTATCCATATTTCACTTGTATCACCATCTCTTCTCCAAACTAGTGCACCTATACAAATTACCATTGTATTTGGTGTGTTGGGGACACAAGATAATTTTTATTATTTGGTTGCAGGGTTGTTTGAGAGAGACCATCTTTATCCTAAACCTCCCGTGGATTGATAAACCTTAGGTCATCCACGTGAGGGAAAATTGCGACTGTCCTACAAAACTCTGCGCTTGGAGGCCCAACACGTGTCTACAAGAATAAAGTTGCATAGTAAACATCAAGCTCTTTTCTTGCACCGTTGACGGGGAGGTGAGTGCTTGAAGGTATATCTTTACATCTTGCAATTGAATCTTTTGGTTTCTTATTCTATCACTAGTTTGGTTTATAAAAAGAAAACTACAAAAAATATGGAATTGAGATTGCATCATATCATTCATCTTTATAATGTCTTTCGTGAAAATGATGGAAATGAAAATTGTGCTCAATTGCTAGAGGAAAAATTCAGTAAAATGTTTGGGTTGAATGATGAGCACAATTGCAATGTTGCTAGTGTTAATTCTTTGAATATCCATGATGTTAATGATATGCAACGCCACAAGCTTGGGGATGTTATATTTGATGAAGATGATGTTTTTAGTCCCCCAAGATTTGATGTGAATTTTATTATAATGATTGCATGCCTCCTATTTATGATGATTATAATGATGAAAGTGGATTTGGAGAGGTCATTATTTTATTTAATGATAAATCCACTATTTTGGAAGAGGTTTCAATTGACTATGAGAACAAAGTTGATATCTATGATGATATGGTGATGACATATATGCTATAAATAATAATGATAACCGCGAAACTTGGCATCATAATTTTAATTCTCAATATGATTATACCAATCAAGTGTCACATGATAGTTATTTTGTTGACTTTGCTCCCATTTTTATGAATGATAATAAAATTGCTTATGTGGCGAGAAAAAAAATCTATGCTTGGGACGCCTCGTGGATTTCTAACTTAAACTCCAAGTCTTCTGGTTTGCTTTCGGTCCAAGAAAGATCATCGTGAAGGTTTCCTTCCGTTTGGACTCCATTTGGTATTCCTTTTCCACCAAACTCTAAAATAGGCAAAAAAACAGAAACTGGCACTGGGCCTCCAGTTAAGAGGTTAGTCCCAAAAATAATATAAAAGAGCATATTAAAGCCCATTAAACATCCAAAACAGATTATATAATAGTATGGAACAATCAAAAATTATAGATACACTGGAGACGTATCACGGCCCACAACGTGGCTCCACCGACGACCTGGTACGGCCCAGCTTCAGCATCAACAACTCAAGACCCTCGCGAGGGGCCAAGCCTCGCAAGGCGGACGATGCCAAGACCTCCATGGGGATCGGCCTCCTCAGGCTGGCTCCCGAGGGGCGGAGACTTCTATGCAAGGTGTACATCACGAGGCTCAGCTGATGTGAGCCATGATGACCAAGGCCAGGCGAGCGCCAAGTGGGCACAATAGGGCGGAGAGTACCAGTTTCCTCTTTGGTGAAAAGCTGGCGTGCAGCAGGCGTGGAGTCCCAAGGAATCAGCCAAAGGTTTCCATTCTGGTGCAACAAGACCAGGACCGCCAGGACGGTAGGATGGAGGCCATCGCCGAGCCCACTGCAGCGTCACGACCAGATGCTTTTTGCAGGCTAAGACCACTTTAGTCAGGATAAGATGTACTTCCTGTCCCCCTTCCAATCCAGCAGTTGTGGGATCCCTTCCCGCCAACATTTGGGAAGAGGACAAAGGCCACTATAAATAGGACCTAGCCACCACCATAGAGGGAGGCCTAATCCCTTCTGATCTGACCACCTCACCAGCTCTCTTGATCTCAAGAACACCTCACCTCCTGAGGCTTGTTCATCGTCTATACTAGTTTATCCTTAGCCCCTCGAGGCAATCCACCAAGATGCTAGAGTAGGGTATTACACCGCGAGGTGGCTTTGAGGATCACAAGTAGGTAGGCTGGGTAGGTTGAGATCTCCGCACGCACCCAAGAGTTCATACCTATCAAGGGTTTGCAGAACCCGAAATCTGACATTTGGTGCGTCAGGTAGGGGAGAGTCGGATCTTCTCTTCCATCGATCGATCCACTGTGTCGCTCAGACGGCTCTGGTGGGAGACAGTTGTCCTCGTCATTCTCTGTCATCAGTAGCCAACGCCACCACGGGCCCTGTCGGCCACAAGCAGCAAGCTTCATTGCTCCATCCCTCGGTGCGCCGCGATGAGCGCACCGCCACTCCATCGCTGACCCCCGCCGCTTCATCCTCCCATGTGCGTCACGGCCCGGCGAATGCGTAGGCTTCTCTGCTCATGGCGCGGGAGCTCCTTCGCTAGCCCAGTCGACGACTTCTACGAGGAGTGGCTCGAGCGCATCACCGAGCTCGTCAGTGCCGCCGGAGACTCCACCGCGCCGGCCCGCTCATTGCCTCAGCAACCGCCTTCCACGGGCGACGTGGCTCACGGGGCACCTCCACCACCTCTAGCCCAGGGTGCCATCGTCGAACCAAGGCGGGGGGCGCTGCGCCAGGCGCCTGCGCGCGAAGAAGCAAGCTGCCAAGTGGTGCAACAGCCCCAAGAAGATGCACGTGTGCTTCCAGCACCTCCACGTCAAGACCGTGTGCCGCCTGTGATGGTGGCAGCGCGCCAGCACCAAGACCAAGGTCCACCTCCTCGATGGGCTCCCATGACCACAGTAGGGTGGCGTGCGTTCACCACGGAGCTTCGCAACATCATCTGGCCGGGCAAGTTCAAGCCTGATAAGCCCCCACGCTACAATGGCACCGCCGAGCGCGTCGAGTTCCTGCAGCTCTACGAGCTGAGCACTGAGGGGGCCAGCGGCGATGAGAAGATCACGGCGAACTGGTTCCCCATGGCCCTAAAGGATGGCGCACGCTCCTGGTTCCTGAATCTCCCCATGGGATCTGTCTCCTCCTGGGATGAGATGCACGACAACTTCATCGCCAACTTCCAGGGCACTGGCGACCGCCTGCTGGCCGTGGGTGACCTATGACGCATCAAGTAGTAGCCAGGGGAGACCCTGCAGAAGTACATCCAACGCTTCAACAACATTCGCCTCAAGATCCCCAATGTGTCGGACGAGGCCATCATCTCAGCGTTCACTGATGGCGTCTGTGACGCCAAGATGAAGGAGGAGCTCGCCATCCATGAGGACCTTTGCACGGCTCTGGAGATGTTCAACATGGCGAACAAGTGCGCAAGGGCTGAGGAGGGACGCCTCTCCCTCCTCGAGCTCCCTGATGCTTCCTAGAAGACAAGAAGGCCAAGGCCAAGGACATGAAACGCAAGGGGCCAGCTATGCTTGCAGCAGAGCCGGAGATGATGCGTGGTTGCAATCATCCAGAGTCATCGAAGAGCAACCAACCGTTCTGCGTCTTCCACAACATCCCCAACCAGAACAACAATGACTACCAGGAGCTTAGGGCCCTCCGCGACAGACGCCTCGGTTGACGCCCCAAGCACAACGATCGAGGCTACGGTCGTGGAGACGGCCGAGGTGGAGGACGCTTCGATGTCCGCGACCATTGTCAAGAGTGGTGTGACCAACCTCGGGAGGACCGCTGATAGGGCCAGCCTCGCGAGGGCGCCTAGAGGGACCAGCCTCGTGAGGATCGGCCTCAGGGCGACACCGGTCTTCCTCCTCTTCCTCCATTGCCAAGAAGGAACGAAGACCATCACCAGGACGAGGGGGCTGGGGGCTTCCAGGAGCCTCGAGCCTAAGCCTACATCCAGGGCAGCTCTTAGGTCCAAGCCTCTCATCGCATCTTCAAGTAGTTCGCGCGCGAGGTGAACACAGCACTCCCCAAGCTCGAGCCAACATGCCCGCTCAGGTGGTCCAAATACGCCATCACCTTCAACTCCACCGATCAGCTCAAGTGCGCGGCCACTGCTGGCGCGCTCCCAATGCTCTGCTCTCCCATTATCAGCAACGTGGTCGTCACCAAGACTCTCATTGATGGTGGAGCAGGGCTCATTGTTCTCTCTGTCCAGACGTTCAACAGGCTCCAAGTGCCATATCACCAGCTTCGGCCTACCAAGCCCTTCTCAGGAGTGACCGATGGCTCCACACATCCGATAGGGTAGGTTCGCCTCCCTATCACCTTCAGCAAGCGCGACAACTAGCACACCGAGCACATTGACTTCGACGTCGCTGACATTCGCCTGCCATACAACGCCATCCTTGGGTACCCAACACTGGCCAAGTTCATGGCAGCAACACACCACGGCTACAACGTCCTCAAAATGCCAGGGAGCGGCGGCATTATCATGGTCGCCTGTGAGGAAAACGACGCGGTGTGCTCCCTCGAGAGCGCCTACCAAGCTGCAGCAGTTGAGAACCCTGAAGACGAGGGAGATGTCCTCCCTCGTGAGGTTGTCCCCAAGACGAAGAAGTTGCAGCAGGGCCAGGGGTCTCATGAGGAGGCATCGCCCGACAGCGCCGCGTTGAGCCTCGTGTCCTTGGATGGGGCGCCTTCACCTATTGCATATGAAGGCGCGCCTGGCGCCCCTCTCAGGCTGGGCTCGGGGCTCTCCTCTAGAGGGCCTCGGACCTAGCCAAAGTCACGAGGGAGGCGCTCGGGCACCATGTGGAGACATGCTTCAGCGCACGCTTACCAGGAGAAGGCACATGGCGTGAGGCGCCAGGTGTTTAGGAGTTCATCAGCAAGGCAGTCGAGGAGATTCATGTGGCAAGGGTTTTGCAGGGCGATCACCACCCACCGCCGGGCACGGCTCATTGCCTTGGAGAGGGTAAGGATTTCCACGTCTGCATCAACATCCCAGGGCTCAACAGGGTCGCATCTCAGTAGCTCTTCTGGCCGTCCCGTGTTGGCCGATGCAAGGGTCCCCCTCACAGCTACGTTCGCACGTATCGGTGTCAAAACCGGCGGATCTCAGGTAGGGGGTCCCAATCTGTGCGTCAAGGATGATGGTAACAAGAAGCAAGGGACACAGATGTTTACCCAGGTTCGGGCCCTCTCGATGGAGGTAAAACCCTACTTCCTGCTTGATTAGTATTGATGATGTGGGTAGTACAAGAGTAGATCTGCCACGAGATCGCAGAGGCTAAACCCTAAGAGCTAGCCTATGATGGAATGAATGTAATTGTGATCGGCCTTCTAAGGACCAACCTCTCCGGTTTATATGGACACCGGAGAGGGCTAGGGTTTACATGGAGTCGGTTACAAGGAAGGAAATATAATATCTGGATCGCCAAGCTTGCCTCCCACGCAAAGGAGAGTCCCATCCGGACACAGGCCGAAGTCTTGAGTCTTGTATCTTCACGCTTCAATAGTCCGGACGTAGTACATAGTCCGGCTGCACGGATACCCCCTAATCCAGGAGTCCCTCAGCACGCCCTTCGGCCTACCGAGCGCGGCTTTCGCATTCCAGCACCGCATGAGGGACGTCATAGAAGCTCGGGAGGCTAAGCACCAGGCGATCCTGGTGGAGATGGAGACGCATCTTCAGGAGCCCCAGGCCCCCGGAGCCTCCCTAGGCTGAGGGCCAAAGTGGCTCGTGAGGAACGACTTCAGCAACGCGGATCTTCTACTACCCCGACATCTCTTCAGCAATGGTGCTAGGTGACATCTTTTCAGTTCGTTCAGTTTGGGGGCACCCCTCGGGCTGCATTATCCCCAAGTCGCGTGGGTCTGTCCCTGCAACATGTATCTCTTTCGGGTCTATTAGAATTAGTTTACCTTCCCTTATGATCTGCCATGAAATTATCAACTGCCTGATCGGTGCTTACTCGCCAAGAACGTCTCGCGCCCTTGCGAGCCCACCCACGACCGCCTCATGATTAAGGACTGGCACAACGTCTGTGCTCGGGTCCGTCCCTACAGCATCGCTAAACCCAAGAGGCTGAGCTCTGGCTCACGAGCTAGCTCCCGTGTACGTCAACTCCCATGGACTTGGTGCCTTATTCTCGCATGAGCTAATCGCGGGCGGATGAGTGAGGGTGCGGGACCTGGTGCCTTGTCACCATGAGAGTCGTGCACCGGTTGTTTTTCTTCAGGACCTTTGCATGAGAAGACTGGGCATGGCATCTGTGCTTGGGTCCGTCCCTGCAGCGTCGATAAGCCCAACCGCTGAGCTCTGTCTAGCGGGCCGACCCCATTCACGTCACCTCCTAGGGTTGTTGGTGTCTAGCCTTCTCATGGAACAACCTCAGGAGACTCATTCGGTGCAGGTTGCCTAACCATCTTGCAGGACTGACACAAGAGTTCCCGATCAAATTCAGGCGCAACCCGCCTTGAGGTAGGGCCTCGTGAGTCCCGCGCTGGCTCATGAGTGCCCATACACTCCTCCTCCGGCCCTGCCGTGCAAGCCACGTGTCAGGGCGGGGCTGTACAAGCCCAGGGGGCTCTCCTTAGAGGGAGCCCCCTCCCACGCACCAGTGGAAGCACCATGCTCCATGCTGGCAGTCAACACAGCCGAGGAGGGGCTATGCCTGTGCAAGAGCGGAAGTGCCATACTCCGCTCTAGTGATAAACAACTAAGGTAGCCTCATGGCTGCAGCAACTTGATGTAGGGTAGAACCCTAGCGGCCCGATCTTTCACGATTGGAGTGGGATCCCTCAAAGAACATGAGGAACACGGGGAAGAACGAGAGAAATCACAAGGGGAAACATTCAAGAACAAGTCCAATCACACATCCACTAGACAATCAAACACACATGATCCACAAGGTACATAAACAACAGAGAGAAAGATACAAGGTAGAGTTCATCTCCAACAGGAGGTCTTGATGGTATCCTAGACGGATCTTCCCACGAGGGGGTCTTGATGATATCCCATAGGATCTTCTTACATGGAGGTCTTGAACTCCATGGGAGTGGTCTCTCTCTCTCAAGAGGAGGAGGTAGGAGCAAAGCTCACCTAAGAATGAGCTATCATATTTGCTTCCCCTAGAAAGGAGGTGGAGGTGGTCTATTTATAGTCTAAGACACGAAGGGGTAAGTGGGAGAGGGATACAAGGCCAAAGGCCCGCGGCTGCACACAGGCAGAGCGGTAGTACCGGACCTTGGGCAGTAGTACCGCTTGTAGGCGGTAGTACCGCTTGTTCTGGAGCGGCCAGGTTCTCTTCCTCCTTCTCTTCCATGCTTCCCTCGCGGACGGTGTAGTCGTTCCTTGACTCTTGCACTCCTCCTCAACATCCATGAAGCTCCGACAATACCTATGCATGCACACGGGAGAAGTGTCAAGTAGTATACCATCCTCGAAGGGGTCAAGTGAACACGTGTAAAGGAGAAGATTCACCTTTATGTATGAGAAGTAGAGGTCGCACGTGTCACATGCCATATGAACTCTTTACATGGTGATGACCGTAGGATTCGCCGCATTATCCCCTCCCCCTTGGGAAAGATCCGACCTCATATCAAAAACCAAATCACCATGGGAAAGAGATGGCTTCACCATGAAGAAGTGGACGTTCACTAAGTACTCGTCCTCTTCAAACTTGCAATGGGCACTCTCCAATGTCGCACCGTCTTGGGATTCCTTCAAAATGAGCAAGGACAACAAACACTTGGAAAAACAAATGTGGTTAGCGTTAGTGCAAAACCTAGCATTCAAGTGGTGATTCACCAAACAAGTGTCGTCATCAAGCATAGCATATGGTGTGATAAAGGATTGTGACATGGCATGTAAGCATATCAATCGAGCACAAGCAAAGATATCATGGGGACAAGTATTCAAATGTGAGGTAGAGATGCAAATATGTGTGACAAGAGAATAAGCAGCTACCTCGAGGTCATAGCAAGCATTCACAAATCGCTCAATGAAAGGTTTATGGTAGACATAGGAAAGATTCACAACACGAAATTAAATGAAGTGTCTAAACACATGGGTCAAGTGCAAGACAATCCAAGCATAACATGCATAGGGTGTAGTGAATATAGTGTGCCACTCAACACAATAGAAAGAGAAAATGTTCATCATGTGTGAGACAATCAAGTCAAGCATGAGACAAGCAATGGGACATGGCATATGTGAGGAAGTGACATTGTTGCAACCAAACATATGATAGGAGCAAGTAATCCAAGAATTGGATGCAACACACAAGGCATATATATCATGATGCATGGGAATGTGAAAATGGCAAGTCAAAGCAAGATCTCTAGCAAGTGCGCAATCAAGTGGTCCAAGATGACCAATAAGTCTCATGGTGCAAGCAACACAAGTAGTATGATCGGCAATATCCATGCTCAAGAAAGATGTCACCTTGAAGGCATGTCCTTGTGAATTCTTCACAATGCCGAAGTGGTGGGAAATGTGGTGTAGAAGCGAGTCATGGTAGAATGTATGAGGCTCGCTCTCAAGAGCTCAAATGGTCAACTCACGTGAAGTGGAAGTCGACATGAAGTCCAAGTATCCTACACATGCACAAGACAAAACAAAGAAAGTATGTGCATGGTAGATAAACACATCATCCATCATGATGGTTCTCCTCTCTTGCACATAATTTTTAGAGGCACAAGTGCATGAATAATATGATGCAACAATGGCTATATTCATGGCACTAGGTATATGGTGCAAAGAAGTATGACAAGCATGCTTTGCAAGAATTATGTCAAATCTCCAAACATATGCAATAATGCTATGGGGGCAATCTCTTGAGAAAAAGAAGAGAATCATTGTTGCACTCAATACATGGCAAATCTAGCATGAGATAGGCAACACATGGAGATATATGACAAGAAACAATATGAATCATGGGCAAAGCATATAGATGTTTGTCGTCAACCGCATGAGATGAGCAAGTATGAATCATGGGTGATGCAACACGAGTAAGCATAGAGATCAAGTCGTGCAAACTAGTGGAGCGAAGATGCAACACACTAGAATATATCATGGCAATCATGTCATGTGAGCAAATACTAGGTATAGACAATGCACATGACATATCGCAAGCACGAACACAAAGCAAGATGAAAGTATCATCATAGGAATGGGTCATGAATAGAACATGGCAATAACAAGTGATATCTCCACCAAGCTTGCAAATACACATACAAGTACTAGAGTCAATCATCATGTGTAAAGCAAAGCATGGGTCACAAATGCATGGCAAAGGCATAGTAATGAGCATATCATGCAAAGTGAACATGGGAAGATGGGCAAAGGATATGTAATGGACAATAACCCATAGCCAAGTGAGGGCCATGTAGAAGAAATGTGTGAAGTATTTGCATGAAAAGAGCGGTGGGAAAGACAATCCACGTGATCCCAAGTCATCGTTGCTCTCTAGAGCTCGTTTTGTCGACTCATGGGTTTGCGAGGTTCACAAGTATTCATTGGTACCTACACAAAAGAGACACAAACAAAAGAAATTGTGCAGGTGGTAAATGTACACATCATCCGTCATGATGTGTATGTGCATGTGTGAGTTAGCACAAGATAAGAAATGCTCAAAGAAATTTGATGCATGGTATAAGAACATGTCATCCGTCATGAAAGAATAATTATTGTGTATGACACGATGGGGACACAAATTGAGAATGCAATTATATAGCACATCAATAGCATGTTTATTCCTGGGAAACATATGGTGCACACAAGTATTGGGATCATGCAATGAATGGGATGAATCAAAATCTCCTAAAATGTATGAGGAAACTATGGGGGTCTCCTCATGAACAACATTGGAAACATCATATGTAGAAAATGGACAACATCCAAAACAATGCATATCCGAAGCTAGGTGGTCATGGCATGGCATATGAGATAAATGATGGAAAGGGATCATATCAATATCATCACAAGAAAAACAAATGCCAATAACCATGGGCTTGTCATGTATGTCATAAGTGCAAATTGGGTTTATTTTAATGGCATATGTATAGTCACTACGATGAGATTGCAAATAAGACATATGGTTGATCTCATGCATAGCGTATGACAAGTCAAACGGATTATCAAACATGGCGTGACCTAAGGAATTGTCACAAGAAATCCTATGTAACATGGCATCACAACTAATAGATTCCACATGAGAATCATCATATTCATCATAAATGGGAAAATCATCGCATGGTGAAATCATACTAGCATGAAGCATGGTACTAGGTGGATCAACATCATGAAAGCATTCAATGTCAAGAATGTCCACTAGTGGGACTAGAGCATCACCGTCACCTATGCTACCTTTGTCATTCCACTCAAGTGGTGTAGGTGAGGTGGAAAAGACCAAATGGTGGTCATCTTCACCTTGATGGAACCATGTGGGGGTGCATCATATTCCACCATGGCCATCGTCTTGTCCAAAGGAAGGACGAAGTCGTCGAGTATCGGCGCACCAATGAGAAGACATAGTAGAGGTAGAGGTCAAGTTGTTAGAAGTGAAAATGGCCTCACGGGACCTATCCACTATCACACTCTCTCTATGTGGTGGTGCACTCACTCCCTCAAAATAGGTGCACTCAAAGTCACATATGGTGTAGTCACTCTCACTCTCAATATGGTGGCAAAAGTCACTCAAGTCATCATACATCACCGTGGTCGAAGGGAGAATCCCATGCTCAACCATCTCGTCGTTGTCGCCGTGGATGAAGGCCGAAGATGGCACATTATCACTCTCCTCCATGACTGAAGGGAAAAATCACATGCTCGATCATCTTGTCATCGTCGCTGTGGATGAAGGCCGAAGATGGCACGTCATCACTCTTGCCTCCAAAGATGGAAACATCATCCTTGCTCGCCACCTTATCGCTCACCTCCAAAGCTTGGTCCTTGAAGGTCTCCGTAGTCGTACTCGTCGCTGCACCATCTTGAAAAAGAGTCAAGATAGACTCGGCATCATCAATGCCACAAAGAGGGATGGCGGTGAAGTCGAACTTGGGAGCATCATCTTGGAGCTCGTCGGGCTTGGACATCGTGGTGGTACTAGACTCATGCTTATCGTAGAGCTTGGTCACCGTGAAGTGTGCTTGGGGTGGAGAAGCCTTGGCCTTCATGAGTTTTTGTTCCGCCTTGAGAGCACCAATCTAGTAGTCGTCGAGGGACTTGTAGTCCTCGAGGAAGATAGTCTTGGATATGTCGTTGTTCAATCCCATCATGAAGTGGAACTTCATCGAAATAGGGTCGTCCACGCCGGCTCGTCGCAAGGAAATCTTCATCTCCTTGAAGTACTTGTTGATGGACTCGGATTCTTGGATGGTGTTCTCCAATTGGCATCGAAGTTGTTCCGTGTAGGTTGGAGGCACGATCTCTCACCACAAAGCTCTCTTCATCTTGGGCCAACTCATCTCGTAGCTCTCAGAAGGTGTGTGAAGCCACCATGTCGAGGCGTAGTCGTGGAAGTTTCTTGTGGCGTATTTCACTTGATCTTCGGAAGGTACTTGATGTAGCTTGAGGTAGTCGTCCATCAAAAGCTCCCACTCGAGGTACTCCTCGGGTTCTTGAGTCCCATAGAAAGGAATCTTCTCATCGGTGTCGAGGTCGTAGTAGCTCGTGGAAGTCGTGGACTTGAGCTTGGGGAGCTTCTCTTGAGCGTAGTCTTGGGGTGCTTATTGGCGAAGATGTCGTGCGTCCATAGGCGAAGATGACTTGAAGTCGCTTGGTGAAGATGCCAAGGGAGATGGTGAATTAGTTGAGCGGTAGTTGGTGTTGAGCTCTTGACCTTCACGTTCTTGTTGGTGATGGCATCGATGCCGATGTGATCTTGCCGGAGATGGTAGCTCGGAAGCATGTGCTCTTGAGCGTCTTCTCGGAGATGGGGAAGAACGCTTGTAGGACTTGATGAGGGCTTTGATCTCCTCCATTTGAGCTTGCATCTTGGTGTCGGAGTTGTTTTTCGTGGCATCGAACTTGTCATTGTTGTAGACCTAAGGTGAAATGCCTTGCCTACCCATCACAAGACTCGAGTAGAGGTGAGTTGGAAATGAGATAAACAATACCAAGTTACCTTTACCCAAAGTTGAGGATGTATCCTTTTCACTCAATGTGAGATGAAAGAATAGTGGAATCGGTACCAGACTTGTTCACTCACAAATATCAAGTAAAGCTTATGGTGGAGCTCGGTGAGGATAGTGGCACAAAAATTTGATGCAAAATGTTAGCAAGAGTCAATAATGTTGAAAGAGATTCACAAATTTTCAAGTGAAACAAGTAGACCAATAGCAAAGAATGACACACGGAAACACACACACGGATAGATAAATGGGGTCATGCAACCAAGGAATGAGCACAAAATGTGGAATCCATGGAAAACGCTCGTGTTGCACAACTCAAGAGAGAAGCTAGCACGATTGCTCAATAGGCGGATACGGCACTTGTGCACAACCAATAATATGCAAAATGGATATACTTTCTATCCCAAGTATGCTATGTATGTATGGTTCCCGGTGTTCTCTCAAGATGATCCAAGATGATCGGATATGACAATCTTATGTGCAATGTGGTATGATGCTATGGCACTTGCTTACAAGCTTCTTTTGCTCTCTTTCTTTTGCTTAAAAGATTTATTTCTTTTTTTTGTATGGCCACTTTTGCACAAAGCACAAACCAAGATAGCAATTGTGTATATGCGGGAACAAAATTGTGACACAAGATATGATACCAATATATGCAGCACGATGATATGGTATGTATGCTATGGAAAGTATGATCACTAATGTGCACAAGTCACGTTGCCGACAATACTCAAATGGCTAGTCTCGATGGGCAAGTGACGCAAAATGGGCTAGGTCTTATCAATGCAATGGCTGGGGAATATACAATAGTGTCGTCGAGGTTACCGTCCTTGGCGCTGATGAGAGGCGGTGTTGCCGATGTCGACCCGTTCCTAGTTAGCCGAAACACCCTAGGAAACAGAAACACCGCAAACTCAAAATCTCCAAAGGTAAATGTCAAATGGTGGTAGCGAAAAGCGGTGGTGGTTTGCACTCGGCAATGCAAAAGTGGAATGATGGGCTATACACGTGTCAGAGTTGAAGTTGCCGTCCCTAAGTAGCCAAAACACCTTAGGGGACACAAGCCACAACTCAAACAAGCTCAAACAACAACTGGGTAAAGTTGGGTTGGCGAAATGTATGGTGGGCGGTAGTTATGGTGGTGGTGGTTGATGAAGAAGTAACCGTCCCTAAGTAGTCGAAACACCTTAGGAGACTCGAATAACTACTCAAGCAACCACTAATGTTATGGTGAACAAAATGGGTTAGGTTGCGGAAGTCGGTGGTGGCTATGCGGAGGATATGGTGGAGGGCATAGTCAAACTTGCCAAATTTTGGACAATTTGATGGATTCAAATGGTGTTGGAACCTATCTAGATGGATGGGGGATGTCAATAGCTACTCAACAAGCTAAAGAACGCGAAAATCGAACTCCGGATGTGGAAGTTATTAGCAAGACGTTGAAACTCGCAACGCTGAAACTGGGAGGGGCGGAAGTACCTCTAGGATGGGCGGTAGTACCGCTTGTAAGCGGTAGTACCGCTTGGGGTGGGCGGTAGTACTGCTCGTGTCAGGATTTTTCGGCAGTTTGAGGCTGAAACTGGGCTGGGCAGAAGTACCACTTGGGAGGACGGTAGTACCGCTTATGGGCGGTAGTACCGCTCGGGATTCTTCGCATATCAAATCGGGGCGCGATTTTGGGGCGGAAATGGATGATTTCGGTGGTAAAATTTGACGAATTTCATGGATGGAAGGAGGGGAAACTTGGGGAGATGGTAGATCCACTCGAAACTAAGCAAATGCACGGATCAAAATCAACAAAACATCATCAAAGCAACAAATCACAAAGAATTTTTGGGGCTATTTTTGTGGGGATTTTCGGATTTAGGACGGAAACAACAAAATCAAGCTAGAAAACAAAGGTAGGGGCTCCAAAAACGTGATCAACGTGGCTTATGATACCAAGATCATGAGAAAGCTGGCTCTGATCCAAGATGATGTAGGGTAGAACCCTAGCGGCCCGATCTTTCACGATTGGAGCGGGATCCCTCGCAGAACACGAAGAACACAGGGAAGAACGAAGAGAAATCACAAGGGGAAACACTCAAGAACAAGTCCAATCACACATCCACTAGACAATCAAACACACAAGATCCACAAGGTACATGAAAAACAGAGAGAAAGATACAAGGTAGTGTTCATCTCCAAGAGGAGGTCTTGATGGTATCCTAGACGGATCTTCCCACGAGGGGGTCTTGATGATACCCCGCATGATCTTCTCACATGGAGGTCTTGAACTCCATGGGAGTGGTCTCTCTCTCTCTCAAGAGGAGGAGGTAGGAGCAAAGCTCACCTAACTAATGAGCTATCATATTTGCTTCCCCTAGAAAGGAGGTGGAGGTGATCTATTTATAGTCTAAGCCACGAAGGGGTAAGTGGGAGAGGGATACAAGACCAAAGGCCCGCGGCTGCGCACAGGCACAGCAGTAGTACCGGACCTTGGGCGGTAGTACCGCTTGTAGGCGGTAGTACCGCTTGTTCTGGACCGGCCAGGTTCTATTCCTCCTTCTCTTCCATGCTTCCCTCGCGGATGGTGCAGTCGTTCCTTGGCGCTTGCACTCCTCCTCGACATCCGTGAAGCTCCGACAATACCTATGCATGCACATGGGAGAAGTGTCAAGTAGTAACCATCCTCGAAGAGGTCAAGTGAACATTTGTAAAGGAGAAGATTCTCCTTTATGTATGAGAAGTAGAGGTCGCACGTGTCACTTGCCAAATGAACTCTTGACCGGGTGATATCCGTAGGATGCTCCACATCACAACCTCAGGGAGCCTCTGGGCTCAGTGCTTAGCCTCACTGCACTGATCTCCCTGGGGGAGGGGGCTGGGCATGGGGGCTAGGCTCAGGTCACGCCTAGCGTACGCCACCTTACCAGGTCCCACGGACCTGATCTTCGTGCGCCCCTCCCGAGCAAGAGCCCGGTGAGGAAAGGTATGATGGTCTGTTCATACGTCAAGGGGGACTCCTGAGCATCGCACCTCAGGAGCCTAACAGGCCACGTAGCCCCTCACCCCTTGGTCTCGTCCTCGTGATCCGGATGACCCAACGGAGGCTGAGGTAGGCGCAAGGCCGGGCCCTGCCGACGCAGAACACCAAGGCCTAACTCTCGTCCCTCCCTTCCCAAGCCGTTCGTACATCAAGGGGGACTCCTGTGCATCGCGCCTCAGGAGCCTAACTGGCCACATAGCCCCTCACCTCTTGGTCTCGTCCTAGCAATACGGACGACCCAACGGCAGCTGAGGTACGCATGAGGCTGGGCCCTGCCGACGCAGAACGCCAAGGCTTGCCCTTGCACCTCTTTTCCTAGTTGTTCGCATGGCAAGGGGGACTCCTGAGCACCATGTCTCAGGAGCCTAACTGGCCACGTAGCCCCTCACCCCCTGGCCTCGTCCTGGTAATCTAGATGACCCAGCGACGGCGGAGGTTCACGTTCGGTCGGGCCCTGCCGACACAAAACAATAAAGCAAATGGAAAAAGAAGTCGCAGAACCATAAGCTAGTTATTACAAAACACATTGTTCGAAGCATCAGTTTTAACGCCTCCACGAGGCACGCTACATGCTACAGGATAAAAACAGGAAGGAGCACCACCGCCGAGCCACCCCTTCAGCTCTGGCTACCGTCGTCGCCTGCCTGCGGAGTCCCATTGCCAATGACGTCGTCCTTGCCCTCGGACCCAGCCGCAGGACCAACGACGAGGAACTTGGCCAGCAGGGCCTCCACCGAACCCTTCACGACATCAACAACAGCGTCGCAAGAGTCGGGGTCCATAGGCTCGAGAAAGGTGGCGAAGTTGAAGCTGGCTTCCCGGAGATAGAGATGGCTGAAGGTGCGCATTAGGGCCAAGGAAGAGAGTAGGCGAGCCTCACCTTCCACCATGGAGCCAAACTCGTCGACGACGTCCTCGAGCGCCTCGACGATCTCATGAAGCAGGGCGGCTGGGCTCTCCTTCGGGGTCACCACTGTCCCCTGGGATCGCTCCCAAAGAGTACCTGCCGAGCCTTGTGAGATCTCGCCTCGAGGGAGACGGGGGTGCCGCGCTCCATGGCGGCCGCCCCCTTGGCCTTGGCAAGGGATGCCTGGGCCGCTTCCGCCTCCTCCTTCAACCTCTTCACTTGATCGTGCTCCGTGCCCTCCCCCTGGATTGCCTCCTTCAGCTCGGCGTCTTGATTGACAATGGTAGCCTCCTGGGCCTTCAGCTTCTCCTCTTGCTCCTATAGCTGGATGTCCTGGGTGGCCTGCTGATCCTGGAAGGCCTTCAGCTCGGCTTCCACTGCGTGACACCACTCCTGGGCTTCCTTGGCCTCCTTTCGCGCCAGGTCACACTTGGCAGCGGCTACACCGGCTACTTTCTGGGCCTCCTTCGCGGAACTCCAGGCCGCTCGGACAGATGCGTCGGCCTGGAGCCACCCCGAGATCAGCTCTAGGCGCCCCAATGCTGCGCGCTGGTCCGGGCCTTGAATATCACCTTGGATCTGGTCCAGTGCGGTTCAGGCCTCCTCCATGGCTCGGGAGGTGGCTGGAGCACCATGGCCCAGCAGCAGGGTGGGTGGAAGAAGAGTTGCTCTCGGTGCCAAGACAGGTGGAGCTGCAGTAGCAGGAAGGACAGGGGGCTCTGGAGGCCTTGCAACCACAACAGTCGTGACGGGAACGGGAGCCGCCAGGGTCAGCCCTGCCGCAGACGCCGGCTCCTCCTGAGGCTGGGCCTCCGAGCTCCGAGAAGACGACATCCCTGCTGAAGCCACAGGAGCTGCAGCGCCCCTTTCTGCCGAAGCCGCGGTAGCCGCCATGACATGTTCAACCACGGCGACCTCAGCGCTCTCCTTCTTCTTCTTCGCTGACGACTGCGACCTAACATCGAACGAAGACACTAAGCATCGCACCGAGATTCAGGAGCAAGGCCAAGAAAGAACACTTACTGGTCCGAGGCGACATAGCTCCTCTTCAGGATTATTAGCGGGGGCTTCGCCGGTGTAGCTGGAGCTGTGCTCTTGGGATTGGGAGAACACGCGGTTGACACCATGCGGGATGGCAACATTGAAGGTGGAGTGCTGCCTGGGGGGATCGTCGCCGACTGATACGTCTCCAACGTATCTATAATTTTTGATTGTTCCATGCTATTATATTATCTGTTTTGGATGTTCAGCATGCTTTAATATGCTCTTTTGTATTATTTTTTGGGACGAACCTATCAACCGGAGGACTAGTGCCAGTTTCTATTTTTTGCCTATTTTAGAGCTTTGCAGAAAGGAATACCAAACGGAGTCCAAATGGAATGAAACCATCGCGGTGATCTTTCTTGGACCGAAAGCAATCCTGAAGACTTGGAGTTGAAGTCTGGAACTCGACGAGGATACCATGAGGCAGGAGGGCACATCCAGAGGGGGGGGGGGTAGGCGCGCCCCACCCTTGTGGGTCCCTTGTAGACCACCGACGTACTTCTTTCTCCTATATATACTCTTATACCCAAGAAACATCAGGGAGAGACATGAAACCACTTTTCCACCACAGGAACCTTCTGTGCCCATGAGATCCCATCTTGGGGCCTTTTACGGCAATCTGCTGGAGGGGGAATCGATCACGGAGGGCTTCTACATCAACACCATTGCATCTCTGCTGAAGCATGAGTAGTTTACCACAGACCTTCAGGTCCATAGTTATTAGCTAGATGGCTTCTTCTCTCTGTTTGATTCTCAATACAAAGTTCTCCTTGATGTCCTTGGAGATCTATTCGATGTAATACTCTTTTGCGGTGTGTTTCCTGAGATCCGATGAACTGTGGATTTATGAAAAATATTATCTATGAATATTATTTGGTTCTTCTCTGAATTCATATGCATGATTTTATATCCTTGCAAGTCTCTTCGAATTATCGGTTTAGTTTGGCCTACTAGATTGATCTTTCTTGAAATGGGAGAAGTGCTTAGCTTTGGGTTCAATCTTGCGGTGTCCTTTCCCAGTGAGAGGGGCACCAAGGCACATATTGTATTGCTGCCATCGAAGATAAAAAGATGGGGTTTATATCATATTGCTTGAGTTTATCCCTCTACATCATGTCATCTTGCTTAATGCGTTACTCTGTTCTTATGAACTTAATACTCTAGATTCATGCTGGATAGCGGTTGATGTGTGTAGTAATAGTAGTAGATGCAGAATCATTTTGGTCTACTTGACACGGACGTGATGCCTATGTTCATGATCATTGCCTTAGATATCTTCATGACTATGCGCTTTTCAATCAATTGCTCGGCAGTAATTTGTTCATCCACCATAATACATGCTATCTTGCGAGAAGCCACTAGTGAAACCTATGGCCCCCGGGTCTATTTCCTATTATATTACATCTCTTTTATTTACATCGCATCTCGTTTACTATTTTGCAATCTTCACTTTGCAATCTATACAACAAAGATACCAAAAATAATTACTTTATTATCTCTATCAGATCTCACTTTGCGAGTGACGGGGAAGGGATTGACAACACCTTTATCGCGTTGGTTGCAAGGTTCTTGATTGTTTGTGCAGGTACAAGGTGACTTATGCGTTGTCTCCTACTGGATTGATACCTTGTTTCCAAAAACTGAGGGAAATACTTACGCTACTTTGCTGCATCACCCTTTCCTCTTCAAGGGAAAACCAACGCATGCTCAAGAGGTAGCAACAAGGATTTATGGCGCCGTTGCCGGGGAGATCTACGCCAAGTCAAGCCATACCAAGTACCCATCATAAACACTTCTCCCTCGCATTACATTATTTGCCATTCGCCTCTTGTTTTCCTCTCCCCCACTTCTAAAACAATTTTTGAAAACCTTTGCCTTTTCTTTGCCCCTCTTTCGTTCGTCTCTTTTCGCCCCTCTGTCGGTTTGATTGTTTGTCACGACGGCTCAAGATAATACTAAATTGTGTGACTTTTGCAGTACCAACAACAATGATTCTATTAGCACTCCGATTACTCTTACTGCCGATGCCGAATCTTGTGAAATTAATACCGCTTTGTTGAATCTTGTTATGAAAGATCAATTTTCTGGCCTTCCTAGTGAAGATGCCGCAACCCATCTAAACAACTTCGTTGATTTGTGTGCTATGCAAAAGAAGAAAGATGTGGATAATGATATTGTTAAATTGAAGCTATTTCTGTTTTCACTTAGAGATCATGATAAAATTTGGTTCTCTTCTATGCCTAAAAATAGTATTGATTCATGGAATAAGTGCAAAGATGCTTTTATCTCTAAGTATTTTCCTCCCACCAAGATCATCTCTCTTAGGAACGATATTATGAATTTTAAGGAACTTGATCATGAGAATGTTGCACAAGCTTGGGAGAGGACGAAATTAATAATACGTAATTGCCCTACACATGGTTTGAATTTGTGGATGATTATACAAAAAATTTATGCCGGATTGAATTTTGCTTCTAGAAATCTTTTATATTTGGCCGCGGGAGGCACTTTTATGGAAACAACTTTAGGAGAAGCTACTAAACTCCTAGACAATATTATGGTTAATTATCCTCAATGGCACACCGAAAGATCCACTAGTAAAAAGGTTCATGCGATTGAAGAGATTAATGTTTTGAGTGAAAAGATGGATGAACTTATGAAATTGATTGCTAATAAAAGTGCTTCTTCTGATCCTAATGATATGCATTTCTCCACTTTGATTGAGAATAATAATGAATCTATGGATGTGAATTTTGTTGGTGGGAACAATTTTGGTAACAACGCGTGTAGAGGAAACTTTAATTCTAGGCCGTTCCCTAGTAATTCCTCTAATAATTATGGTAATTCCTACAACAACTCTTATGGAAATTTTAATAACATGCCCTCTGATTTTTAGAATAGTGTTAAAGAATTTATGAGTTCGCAAAAGAATTTCAATGCTTTGGTTGAAGAAAAATTGCTTAAGATTGATGAGTTGGCTAGGAACGTGGATATAATTTATTTTGATGTTGATTCTTTGAAACTTAGATCTATTCCACCTAAGCATGATATCAATGAGTCTCTCAAAGCCATGAGAATTTCCATTGATGAGTGCAAAGAAAGAACCGCTAGGATGCGTGCTAAAAAACATTGCTTTGTGAAAGCGTGTTCTGCTAGTTTTCATGATAATAATGTTGAAGATCTAAAAGTGATTGATGTGACTCCTATTAAATCATTTTTTCAATATGAATCTTGATAAAGATGGGACCGGAGATGAGTCAACTTTAGTTAAAAGGCGTCCCAATGATTTGGAGTTTTTAGATCTAGATGCAAAAATTGATAAAAGTGGAATTGAAGAGGTCAAAACTTTACATAGCAATGAACCCACTATTTTGGATTTCAAGGGAATTATTTATGATAATTGGTCTTTTATAGATTGTATTTCCTTGTTGCAATCTGTATTAAATTCTCCTCATGCTTATAATCAAAATTAAGCTTTTACTAAACATAACGTTGATGCGTTGATCCTACCTTATGAAGAAAAGCTTGAACTAGAAGTTTCTATCCCTAGAAAACTTTATGATGAGTGGTAACCTACTATTAAAATTAGGATTAAAGATTATGAGTGCTATTCTTTGTGTGATTTGGGTGCTAGTGTTTCCACGATTCCGAAAACTTTGTGTGATGTGCTAGGTTTCCGTGAATTTGATGATTGTTCTTTAAATTTGCTTATTCGGATTCCATCATTAAGAAACCTATGCGAAGGATTATTGATGTTCTCATTGTTGCAAATAGGAATTATGTGCTCGTAGATTTCATTGTTCTTGATATAGATTGCAATCCTACATGTCCTATTATTCTTGGTAGACAGTTGGTGCAATTATTGACATGAAAGAAGGAAATATTAGATTCCAATTTGCATAAGCATGGAAAACTTTCCTAGGAAGAAAATTAAATTTCCTTATGAATTTATTATGATAGCCACTTGTGGATTGCATACCAAAGATGGCAATACCTACATCTATTTTTGTTTTTATGCCTATCTAGGGGCGTTAAACAATAGTGATTGTTGGGAGGCAACCCAATTTTATTTTTGTTCTTTGATTTTTGCTCCTATTTAGTAATAAAAAATTAATATAGATTCTTGTTAGATGTGATTTTGTGTTTTAACTAATGTTTGTGCCAAGTAGAACCTTTGGGAAGACTTGGGTGAAGTCTTTGCGATCTTGCTGTAATAAACAGAAACTTTTGCGATCACGAGATTAGCTGTCATTGTTTACTGGAGAGTGATTTTTGGTTGATTCTTTTTTAAGATGATTAATACACAAATTCCTCACATCCACCAATTTATTTCAGAATTTTTAGAGTTACATAAGTATTCTAAAGTTACAGATTGCTACAGGCTGTTCTGTTTTTGACAGATTCTGTTTTTCGTGTGTTGTTTGCTTATTTTGATGAATCAACGAGGAGTATCGGGGGGTATGAACCATATAGAAGATGGAATACAGTAGGTTTAACACCAATATAAATAAATAATGAGTTAATTATAGTACCGTCAAGTGGTGGTTTATTTTCTTATACTAACGGAGCTCATGAGATTTTCTGTTGAAGTTTTGTGTTGTGAAGTTTTCAAGTTTTTGGGTAAAGATTTGATGGATTTTGGAATAAGCAGTGGCAAGAGCCTAAGCTTGTGGATGGCCAAGGAACCCCAAGATAAAATTCAAGGACAACCAAAAGCCTAAGCTTGGGGATTCCCCCAAGGCATCACCTCTTCCGTCTTCGTCTATCGGTAACTTTACTTGAGGCTATATTTTTATTCACCACATGATATGTGTTTTGCATGGAGCGTCTTGTATGATTTGAGTCTTTGCTTTTTAGTTTACCACAATCATCCTTTCTGTACACACCTTTTGGGAGAGACACGCATGAATTGGAATTTATTAGAATACTCTATGTGCTTCACTTACATCTTTTGACCTAGATAATTTTGCTCTAGTGCTTCACTTATATCTTTTTAGAGCACGGTGGTGGATTTATTTTATAGAAATTATTGGTCTCTCATGCTTCACTTATATTATTTTGAGAGTCTTTTAGAACAACATGGTAATTTTCTTTGGCTATAAAACTAGTCCTAATATGATGGGCATCCAAGATGGGTATAATAAAAACTTTTATATAAAGTGTGTTGAATACTATGAGAAGTTTGATGCTTGATGATTGTTTTGAGATATGAGGATGGTGATATTAGAGTCATGCTAGTAGATTAATTGTGAATTTCAGAAATACTTGTGTTGAGGTTTGCTAGTCCCATAGCATGCACGTATGGTAATCATTGTGTAACAAATTCGAAGCATGCAATGTTTCTTTGATTGTCTTCCTTATGTGTGGAGGTCGGGATCGCGCGATGGTTTACTCCTACCAATCCTTCCCCTAGTAGCATGCGCCTAGTGCTTGGTTTTGATGACTTGTAGATTTTTGCAATTAGTATGTGAGTTCTTTGTGACTAATGTTGAGTCCATGGATTATACGCACTCTCACCCTTCCACCATTGCTAGCCTCTCTAGTACCGCGCAACTTTCGCCAGTACCATAAACCCACCATTTACTTTCCTCAAAACAGACACCATACCTACCTATTATGGCATTTCCATAGCCATTCCGAGATATATTTCCATGCAACTTTCCATCGTTCCGTTTATTATGACACGCTCCATCATTGTCATATTGCCTTGCATGGTCATGTAGTTGACATCGTATTTGTGGCAAAGCCACCATTCATAATTTTTTCATACATGTCACACTTGATTCATTGCACATCCCAGTACACCGCCGGAGGCATTCATATAGAGTCATATTTTGTTCTAAGTATCGAGTTGTAATACTTGAGTTGTAAATAAATAGAAGTGTGATGATCATCATTATAAGAGCATTGTCCCATGTGAGGAAATAAAAAAAAAGAGGCTAAAGAAGCCAATGAAAAAAAAGGCCAAAGAAGCCAAACAAAAATAGAGAAAAAGAGAGAAGGGACAATGCTACTATCCTTTTTTCCACACTTGTGCTTCAAAGTAGCACCCTGATCTTCATGATAGAGAGTCTCTTATTTTGTCATTTTCATATACTAGTGGGAATTTTCGTTATAGAACTTGGCTTGTATATTCCAACGATGGGCTTCCTCAAAATGCTCTAGGTCTTCGCGAGCAAGCAAGTTGGATGCACACCCACTTAGTTTCTTTTGTTGAGCTTTCATAGATTTATAGCTCTAGTGCATCTGCTGCATGGCAATCCCTACTCAGTCACATTGATATCTATTGATGGGCATCTCCATAGCCCATTAATATGCCTAGTTGATGTGAGACCATCTTACTCCTTTTTGTCTTCTCCACAACCACCATTCTATTCCACCTATAGTGCTATGTCCATGGCTCACGCTCATGTATTCCGTGAAAGTTGAAAAAGTTTGAGAATACTAAAGTATGAAACAATTGCTTGGCTGAAACCGGGTTTGTGCATGATTTGAACATTTTTGTGTGACGAAAATGGAGCATAGCCAAACTATATGATTTTGTAGGCATGAACTTTCTTTGGCCATGTTATTTTGAGAAGACATGATTACTTTGTTAGAATGCTTGAAGTATTATTATTTGTATGTCAATATTAAACTTTTGTCTTGAATATTTCGGATCTGAACATTCATGCCACAATAAAGAAATTCACATTGATAATTATGTTAGGTAGCATTCCACATCAAAAATTCTGTTTTTATCATTTACCTATTCGAGGACGAGCAGGAATTAAGCTTGGGGATGCTTGATACGTCTCCAACGTATCTATAAATTTTTATTGTTCCATGCTATTATATAATCTGTTTTGGATGTTCAATGGGCTTTAATATGCTCTTTTATATTATTTTTGGGACTAACTATTAACCGGTGGCCCAGTGCTAGTTTCAGGTTTTTTGCCTACTTTAGAGTTCTGCAGAAAAGGAATACCAAACGGAGTTCAAACGGAATGAAACCTTCGCGATGAACTTTCTTCGACTGAAAGCAATCCAGAAGACATGGAGTTGAAGTCTGGAACTCCACGAGGAGGCCACGAGGCAGGAGGGCGCGCCCAGGGGGCTAGGCGCGCCCCCCACCATCATGGGCCCCTCGTAGCTCCACGGACGTACATCTTTCGCCTATATATACTCGTATACCCTAGAAATATCAAGGAGATCCACAAAACCACTTTTCCACCGCCACAACCATCTGTACCCGTCAGATCCCATCTTGGGGCCTTTTTCGGCAATCTGCAGGATGGGGAATCGATCACGGAGGGATTCTACATCAACACCATTCCGTCTCCGATGAAGCGTGAGTAGTTTACCACAGACCTTCGGGTCCATAGTTATTAGCTACATGGCTTCTTCTCTCTCTTTGATTCTCAATATAAAGTTCTCCTCGATGTTCTTGGAGATCTATTCGATGTAATACTCTTTTGCGGTATGTTTGCCGAGATCCGATGAATTGTGGAATTATGAACAAGATTATCTATGAATATTATTTGGTTCTTCTATGAATTCTTATATGCATGATTTGATATCTTTACAAGTCTCTTCAAATTACCGGTTTAGTTTGGCATACTAAATTGATCTTTCTTGCAATGGGAGATGTGCTTAGCTTTGGGTTCAATCTTGCGGTGTACTTTCCTAGTGACAGTAGGGGCAGCAAGGCACGTATTGTATTGTTGTCATCGAGGATAAAAGGATGGAGTTTATATCATATTGCTTGAGTTTATCCCTCTACATCATGTCATCTTGCTTAATGCGTTACTCCGTTCTTATGAACTTAATACTCTAGATGGATGCTGGATAGCGGTCGATCTGTGGAGTAATAGTAGTAGATGTAGAATCATTTTGGTCTACTTGACACAGATGTGATGCCTATGTTCATGATCATTGCCTTTGATATCTTCATAACTATGCCCTTTTCTATCAACTGCTTGGCAGTAATTTGTTCATCCACCATAATACATGCTATCTTGAGAGCAGCCACTAGTGAAACCTATGGCCCTTGGGTCTCTTTCCTATTATTTTACATATCTTTTATTTACATCGCATCTCGTTTACTATTTTGCAATCTTTACTTTCCAATCTATACAACAAAAATACCAAAAATATTTACTTTATTATCTCTATCAGATCTCACTTTTGCGAGTGACCGTGAAGGGATTGACAATCCCTTTATCGTGTTGGTTGCAAGGTTCTTGATTGTTTGTGCAGGTCCTAGGTGACTTGTGCATTGTCTCCTAATTGACTGATACCTTGGTTCTCAAAACCGAGGGAAATGCTTACGCTACTTTGTTGCATCACCCTTTCCTCTTCATGGGAAAGCCAACGCATGCTCAAGAGGTAGCACCGACCTACCCCTCCTCCCAGCCGCTCGCTTCTGCTGCTTTGAGGAGGCCACCCCGGATCTCGTGGTGACCCTGGCAGGACGAGTCAGGTCCACTACCAGATGTTTGTCCTCCTCGTCATTGTCGGAGAAGTTGTGGAGGAGGTCTCCTTACTAAGGGGCAGAAGATTCCCCCTCCCCGTCCTCCTCCTTGGTGGCTTCAGAGGAATGATCGTCGGAGAATAGGTTCACTAAGGAGGCAGCCGGTGGTGGAGGCCCCGTCGGCACGATCCCGAGGTCGTTGAAGATAGGCATGGCGGCGGCGATCTTCTCCCCGTCCTCTCGGTGGTACAGGAGGAGGAAATCATTTGGAGGGCCGCTCGGGTCCTTGCCAGTCAAGGAAAGCAGCACCTTGCTCAACTCCTCATCTGGAAGGCCGTCCTGGAGTAGCCGGATCTTGTCGTCAACACCCCCAAGCTTCCATAAGGGGCGGGAGCGATCCTGGAGCGGTGTGAGGCGCTGTGTCAGGAACTCCTTGATGATCATGGCCCTCGTCAGCTTCTCGGCCTTCAGGTTGGACTCCATCTTCCTCATCAACGGCCTCAACTAGGGGTCGATGATCTTATCGGAAAACCACCCCTTCTCGGAGGTCGGGAGCTCGGTTGGCAGCTCCAGCTGGTCGTGGGAGCACTCAGAGTCCATAAGGACCCACTTGTTCCATACGTCCTCTACCTTCTTCCCGGCGTGGGAAATCGCATTGCTACCACGGGCCGGGACGAAGCCAACACACCTACGGGCTGGTGGCCAATCAAGCGGAGGTAGAAGAAGTTGCAGAGCATGGCGATGGAGGGCATCACTCCCACGAAAGCCTCACACTAGAAGGCGAATATGGACAAGAGGAGGACAGAGTTGTGATGGGTGTGGAGCGCGTGGAGGCCATAATGGTGGAGAACGGCATAGAACAAGCGGGAGAAGGGAGGAATTAGCCCCAAGTAGACGCTGTGCAGGAAGAAGGGACAAAAGGTACTGTTCGCGGGCTCTGGCACGGTGGAGGCGACCCGGAGCGCAGTGTTCCCCCATTCACTATCATCACTCGCTGTCAAGAGAAGCACAGTCTGGAGCTTCTCCTCGGGGACGGAGGGCGAGATCAGCACTGGCTTGAACCAGGCGGGGCAGCCAGCCAAGTTTGGAGCTTTTGCTTTCTCAGTGGCCATCCGGCGAAAGATTGGAGGGAAGGATCGGCAGATCTGGAGGATTTCTTCGGTGTTGGGAGAAGCGGATCTGGAGCAAGATGAAAGGAAGGTAATGAAGGCTCAGCAGCAGGCGTCAGCCCTTTTGTCAGCCAGAAACGGTTGCCGAGGCAGCATGGGGAAGTGGAGATGCCCACGTCCCATCAATCGCCACGTGTCGTTCAAGGACGCAGTTGGTTAGGGCCCGCGGCGCTCCACACTTGCCCTTTGGCTTCGCCTAGAAGCCAAGTCCGAGAGCGCCTTACGCCCGAGGACTACTGTCGGTGTTCTGGATACGGCGGTACCCAGACTTACCTGCCTGCGGCCCACTACATGGCTCCACAGACGGCCTGGTACGGCCCATCTTCAGCATCAACAACTCAAGACCCTCGCGAGGGGCCAAGCCTTGCGAGGCGGACCACACCAAGACCTCCAAGGGGATCGGCATCCTCATGCTGGCTCCTGAGGGGCAGAGACTTCTATGCAAGGTGTACCTCACGAGGCTCAGCTGACGTGAGCCATGACAACCAAGGCCAGGCGGGCGCCAGAGGGCGCAGTGTACCAGTTTCCTCTTCGGTGCAAAGGAGGCAAGCAACAGGTGCGGAGTCCCGAGGAATCAGCCAAAGGTTTCCATTCGGGTGCAACAAGACCAAGACCGTCAGGACGGTAGGACGGAGGTCATTGCGAAGACCACTGCAGCATCATGACCAGAAGCTTTTCGCAGGTGAAGACCACTTTAGTGAGGATAAGATGTACTTCCATTCCCCCTTCAAATCCGGCCGTTATGGGATCCCTTCCTGCCAACATTTGGGAACAGGACAATATAAATAGGACCTAGCCACCACCATAGAGGGAGGCCTAATCCCGTCTGATCCGACCACCTCACCAGGTTTCTTGAGCTCAAGAACACCTCACATCCCGAGGCTTGTTCATCCACTGTACTAGTTCATCCTCAGCCCCTCGAGGCAATCCACCAAAACGCTGGAGTAGGGTATTACACCGCGAGGTGGCCCGAACTAGCATAAATTCCAGTGTCTCTTGTCCCTTTGAGCTCAACACGCTAGGCTTTAAGGATCGCGAGTAGATAGGCTGGGTAGATTGAGATCTCCGCACGCACTCTAGAGTTCGAACCTATCAAGGGTTTGCGGAACCCAAAATCCGACACCTTCCCCCATCCTAGACCCAAGTCAGTATCGAAAGATCAGCTGCTGCTGTTGCGGCTGAAAATGAAGGTGTTGCACACACTTCCGAATCAGAAACTTTGTTAGACATTTCCTCAGGCGATTCTATCATATTCATCCCCAGTCAGAACGACAAGATTCTCATGTCCTGGATGAACCTAAAGATTCGGTTCCTCCCTCTGCGCCTCCAACTTTAGAAGAAATTCCTCCACAGTCCCAAATGACAAATAAAGCTTCGGTGCCTGACTCTGGCCCTAGACAAGTGGCATATCCCTCTCCCATGAGGATCTAACTCATCACAACTCGAACACCCTTAGACATTAATCCTTTTGCAGCAAACTCAACATCAGCTCCTCATTTGGATTCCATCATCTATGGCAATGAAGTACTTTATGTTGAAGATGAACTCAAGTACCCCTATCCTTGCGAGCGACTGCCTTTGTTCTCGACCAGCGTCGACATCAAAGGGCCTCTGTTCAACATAAAAACTCACCAATTTTCTTTCGAGAGAGTCTGTGCAACAAGCCTAAGACATCTGATTCTTCTCGATTTTGGACTCAGGAGCCGATATACTACTCTCGTATTCTATATGATAGCTTGAAGATTTTCCCTCGTGAATTCCCAGACTTTGCAGCTATGAAGAGCATCAGATGCTTCAATCAAATTCTGCAAGATATCAAAGAATATGGTCTCACTCATATCTTAGGCTATTAGCATCCATGGAACACGGAGATTATTCTTTAGTTTTATGGAACTCTATATATCTCGGGTGATGAGTAAGATAGCACACGGTGGAAAATGGAATGGATGACAGAAGGAAAATGAATCAAATGCACTACTATGGATTTGCCCTGTCATTTTCATTTCCCTCCATTTGAACATGGCAAAGCAAAGATTCGGATTCATAACATTGATGTAGTAACTGATGAAGATTTCCGATGCACAATAGATGAAGAAAAGATTTGTGACTACGATGGCCCTCCTCTGCCGGAGCACTTAACTTCCGACAATCAGACATTATATCACATTCTCACATATACCGTCTATCCGTTGTCTGGAATGAATACTGATAATGCTACATCTGAAGTTCTTAGGAATACTATCCATGCCATCTCACAAGGTTACAACTTTGATATCAAAGACATGTTCTTACGCATCCTAATGGATTCAGCTCAGTGTCCTAAAACAATCAAAGTATTCACGCCATGGATTCAGAAAGTGGTTGACTATGCAATGAAGACCGAATATCTTGATAAAATCAGTCACAAAATTTTCATACCTCCTATGCGTGATACACTGAAAGTTATGGAAGATTTTTCTTTAGGAAAAGCACCAGTGTCAAGCACTTCTCATTATCATCACACTTTCAATGGACCAAACTTGCCCAAGTGTGATCGTCTACTGAATACTCAACCTCCTCCACATCTTGAACTGAGCATGCACACTCCGCAGTTGCTACTAAAGTATATGGCCGAAGACCGCCAAGAGAAAGAATATCTGGCGACCAACCTTAATGCTATTCACAACCGAACAAAAGTTGTGCATATGATCACAGCAGAAAACAAGAAGCGCTTATGGAAATTGCTTCAGAATTTTTCTCTCCAAAAAGCAACTCAGCATTTCTCACCTTCAAGAACTCTATCAGTACGTTGACCAATGGTTTAGAGATGAAGATTTTCAAGATTGTTCCACTCCACCTTTGCCAGCTCATGAGCCAATACCGAATTTACTTCGAATTCAGGTTCGCGAATTGGTCGATGAACCAGAAGCCACTTCGCCGACTATCAAACATTTTGCTGTCTCAAAAGTGTAATGAAGCTGATCCCAATGTACCTTCCCCGTCCAAGACCCAAGTCAGTATCGAAGGATAAGTTGCTGCTGTTGCGGCTGAAGATGAAGGTGTTGCACACACTTCCAAATCAGAAACTTCGTTAGACAGTTCCTCAGGCGATGCTATAATATTTATCCTCGGTCAGAACGACGAGATTCTCCTATCCTCGATGAACATAAAGATTCAGTTGCTCCGTCTACTCGTCCAACTAAAGAAGCAATACCTACACAGCCCCAAATGACTGATAAAGCTTCGGTACCTGACTCTGCCCCTGCACAAGTGGCAAATCCCTCTCCCTTGAGGATCTCACTCATCACAGCTCGAAGACCCTCAGACGTTAATCCTTTTGCAGCAAACTCACCATCAGCTCCTCAATCGGATTCCATCATCTATGGCGATGAAGCACTTTATGTTGAAGATGAACTTAACTACCCCTATCCTCGCAAGCGACTGCCTTTGTTCTCCACCGGCATCAGCATCAAAGGACCTCTGTTCAACATAAATACTCACCCTTTCTAGAGAGTCCTTCCAACAAGCCCAGGACAGCCGATTCTCCTTCATTTTGGACTCAGGAGCAGGGAATATACTACTATTGTATTCTATATGATAGCCTGAAGATTTTCCCTCATTAATTCCCAGACTTTGTAACTATGAAGAGCATCAGATGCTTCAATCAAATTCTGCAGGACATCGAAGACTATGGTCTCACTCATGTCTTAGGCTATCAGCATCCATGGAACAGGGAGATTATTTTTCAGTTTTATGCAACTCGATATATCTCAGGCGGTAAATCCTCGCGAGCGGGTGCCTTTTTTCTCCACCGGCGTCGGCATCAAAGGGCCTCTATTCAACAGAAATACTCACCCAGTTTTCTTTCAAGAGAGTCCTTACAACAAGCCCAGGACATCTGATTCTCCTCAATTTTTGACTAAGGAGTAGGTGATATACTACTCTCGTATTCTATATGATAGCCTGAAGATTTTTCCCTCATGAATTCTTAGACTTTGCAGCTATGAAGAGCATCAGATGCTTCAATCAAATTATGTAGGACATCGAAGACTATGGTCTCACTCATGTCTTAGGTTATCTACATCCATGGAACATGGACATAATTCTTCAGTTTTATCCAACTCTATATATCTCGGGCGATGAGTCAGATAGCACACAATGGATAATGGAAAGGATGACAGAAGGAAAACGAATCAAACACACTGTTATGGATTTTGTCTCTCATTTTCATTTCCCTCGATTTGAACATGGCAAAGCTGATATTCAGATTCATAACATTGATGCAGTTACTAATGAAGATTTCTGATGCACAATGGATGAAGAAAATATTAGTGGCAACCATGGTCCTCCTCTGCCTGAGCACTTAACTTTCGACAATGAGACCTTATATCACATTCTCACATATACCATATTTCTGCTGGCTGGAATGAATACTGATAAGGCTATATCTGATGTTCTCCGGAACACTATCCATGCCATCTCACAAGGTTACATCTTCGATATCGATGACATGTTCTTACGCATCCTAATGGATTCAGCTCAGTGTCCAAAAACAATCAAAGTATTCACGCCTCCTAATGGATTCAGAAAGTGGTGACTATGAAATGAAGACCGAATATCTTGCTAAAGTCAGTCACAAAAGTTACATGCCTCCTATGCGTGATACACTGAAAGTTATGGAAGATTTTTCTTCAGGAGAAGCACCAGTGTCAAGCACTTCTGATTATCATCACACTTTCAATGGACCAAAGCTGCCCAAGCATGATCGTTTGCCGAACACTCAACCTCCTTCACATCTTGAAGTGAGCATGTGCACTCAGCAGTTGCTATTGAAGTATATGGCCAAAGACCACCAAGAGAAAAAACATCTGGCTGCGAAACATGATGTATTCACAACAAAAGTTGTGCATATGATCACAGCAGAAAACAAGAAGCGCTTATGGAAATTGCTTCAGAAATTTGTCTCCACAAAGCAGCTCAATAATTCTCACCTTCAAGAACTCTATGAGTACATTGACCAAGGGTTTATTGATGAATACTCTCATGATCGCTCCACTCCACCTTTGCCAGCTCGTGAGCCTACAACGAATTTACTTCGAATTTAGCTGCACAAATTGCTTGATGAATCAGAAGCAACTTCACCGACTATCAAACCTTCTGCTGTCATGCAAGTGTAATGAAGTTGATCCCAGTGTACCTTCCCCGTCCAAGACCCAAGTCAAGCTCGAAGGATCAGATGTTGCTGTTGTGACTGAAGATGAAGGTGTTCCACACACTTCTGAATCAAATACTTCATCAGACAGTTCCTCAAGCGATGCTATCATATTCATCCTCGGTCAGAACAACAAGATTCTCTTCTGCTCGACGAACCTAAAGGTTCGGTTACTCCCTTTGCCCCTCCAACTTTAGAAGCAATTCCTCTACATCCCCAAATGACTGATAAAGCTTCGGTGCCTGACTATGCCCCAGCACAAGTGGCAAATTCCTCTCCCTTGAGGATCTCACTTGTCACAGCTCGAAGACCCTCAGACGTTAATCCTTTTGTAGCAAACTCACCATAAACTCCTCATTCGGATTCCATCATCTATGGCGATGAAGTACTTTGTGTTGAAGATGAACTTAAGTACACCTATCCTCGCGAGCGGCTGCCTTTTTTCTCCACCGGCGTCGGCATCAAAGGGCCTCTATTCAACAGAAATACTCACCCAGTTTTCTTTCAAGAGAGTCCTTACAACAAGCCCAGGACATCTGTTTGTCCTCAATTTTTGACGAAGTAGTAGGTGATATACTACTCTCGTATTCTATATGATAGCCTGAAGATTTTTCCCTCATGAATTCTTAGACTTTGCAGCTATGAAGAGCATCAGATGCTTCAATCAAATTATGTAGGACATCGAAGACTATGGTCTCACTCATGTATTGGGCTATCTACATCCATGGAACATGGACATAATTCTTCAGTTTTATGCAACTCTATATATCTCGGGCGATGAGTCAGATAGCACACAATGGATAATGGAAAGGATGACAGAAGGAAAACGAATCAAACACACTATTATGGATTTTTTCTCTCATTTTCATTTCCCTCGATTTGAACATGGCAAGGCTGAGATTCGGATTCATAACATTGATGTAGTTACTAATGAAGATTTCCGATGCACAATGGATGAAGAAAAGATTCGTGACTACCATGGTCCTCCTCTGCCTAAGCACTTAACTTTCGACAATCAGACGTTATATCACATTCTCACGTATACCATATGTCCGCTGGCTGGAATGAATACTGATAATGCTATATCTGATGTTCTCCGGAACACTATACAAGCCATCTCACAATGTTACATCTTCGATATCGAAGACAAGTTCTTACGCATCCTAATGGATTCAGCTCAGTATCCAAAAACAATCAAAGTATTCATGCCATGGATTCAGAAAGTTGTTGACTATGGAACGAAGACCGAATATCTTGCTAAAGTCAGTCACAAAAGTTTCATGCCTCCTATGTGTGATACACTGAAAGTTATGGAATATTTTTCTTCAGGAGAAGCACCAGTGTCAAGCACTTCTGATTATCATCACACTTTCAATGGACCAAAGCTGCCCAAGCGTGATCGTTTGCCGAACACTCAACCTCCTTCACATCTTGAAGTGAGCATGTGCACTCAGTAGTTGCTACTGAAGTATATGGCCAAAGACCACCAAGAGAATAAACATCTGGCTGCGAAACATGATGTATTCACAACAAAAATTGTGCATATGATCACAGCAGAAAACAAGAAGCGCTTATGGAAATTGCTTCAGAAATTTTTCTCCAAAAAGCAGCTCAATAATTCTCACCTTCAAGAACTCTATGAGTACATTGACCAAGGATTTATTGATGAAGACTTTCATGATCGCTCCACTCCACCTTTGCCAGCTCGTGAGCCTACAACGAATTTACTTCGAATTTAGCTGTGCAAATTGCTTGATGAATCAGACGCAACTTCACCGATTATCAAACCTTCTGCTGTCTTCCAAGTGTAATGAAGTTGATCGCAATGTAAGTTGATCGCAACTTCACCGATTCAGATTCATAACATTGATGCAGTTACTAATGAAGATTTCCGATGCACAATGGATGAAGAAAAGATTTGTGACTACCATGGTCCTCCTCTGCCTCAGCACTTAACTTTGGACAATCAGACGTTATATCACATTCTCACATATACCATATGTCCGCTGGCTGGAATGAATACTGATAATGCTATATCTGATGTTCTCCGGAACACTATCCATGCCATCTCACAAGGTTACATCTTCGATATCGAAGACATGTTCTTACGCATCCTAATGGATTCAGCTCAGTATCCAAAAACAATCAAAGTATTCATGCCATGGATTCATAAAGTGGTTGACTATGGAACGAAGACCGAATATCTTGCTAAAGTCAGTCACAAAAGTTTCATGCCTCCTATGTGTGATACACTTAAAGTTATGGAATATTTTTCTTCAGGAGAAGCACCAGTGTCAAGCACTTCTGATTATCATCACACTTTCAATGGACCAAAGCTGCCCAAGCGTGATCGTTTGCCGAACACTCAACCTCCTTCACATCTTGAAGTGAGCATGTGCACTCAGTAGTTGCTACTGAAGTATATGGCCAAAGACCACCAAGAGAATAAACATCTGGCTGCGAAACATGATGTATTCACAACAAAAGTTGTGCATATGATCACAGCAGAAAACAAGAAGCGCTTATGGAAATTGCTTCAGAAATTTTTCTCCAAAAAGCAGCTCAATAATTCTCACCTTCAAGAACTCTATGAGTACATTGACCAAGGATTTATTGATGAAGACTTTCATGATCGCTCCACTCCACCTTTGCCAGCTCGTGAGCCTACAACGAATTTACTTCGAATTTAGCTGTGCAAATTGCTTGATGAATCAGACGCAACTTCACCGATTATCAAACCTTCTGCTGTCTTCCAAGTGTAATGAAGTTGATCGCAATGTAAGTTGATCGCAACTTCACCGATTCAGATTCATAACATTGATGCAGTTACTAATGAAGATTTCCGATGCACAATGGATGAAGAAAAGATTTGTGACTACCATGGTCCTCCTCTGCCTGAGCACTTAACTTTGGACAATCAGACGTTATATCACATTCTCACATATACCATATGTCCGCTGGCTGGAATGAATACTGATAATGCTATATCTGATGTTCTCCGGAACACTATCCATGCCATCTCACAAGGTTACATCTTCGATATCGAAGACATGTTCTTACGCATCCTAATGGATTCAGCTTAGTATCCAAAAACAATCAAAGTATTCATGCCATGGATTCATAAAGTGGTTGACTATGGAACGAAGACCGAATATCTTGCTAAAGTCAGTCACAAAAGTTTCATGCCTCCTATGTGTGATACACTGAAAGTTATGGAATATTTTTCTTCAGGAGAAGCACCAGTGTCAAGCACTTCTGATTATCATCACACTTTCAATGGACCAAAGCTGCCCAAGCGTGATCGTTTGCCGAACACTCAACCTCCTTCACATCTTGAAGTGAGCATGTGCACTCAGTAGTTGCTACTGAAGTATATGGCCAAAGACCACCAAGAGAATAAACATCTGGCTGCGAAACATGATGTATTCACAACAAAAGTTGTGCATATGATCACAGCAGAAAACAAGAAGCGCTTATGGAAATTGCTTCAGAAATTTTTCTCCAAAAAGCAGCTCAATAATTCTCACCTTCAAGAACTCTATGAGTACATTGACCAAGGATTTATTGATGAAGACTTTCATGATCGCTCCACTCCACCTTTGCCAGCTCGTGAGCCTACAACGAATTTACTTCGAATTTAGCTGCGCAAATTGCTTGATGAATCAGACGCAACTTCACCGATTATCAAACCTTCTGCTGTCTTGCAAGTGTAATGAAGTTGATCGCAATGTACCTTCCCCCTCCAAGACCCAAGTCAAGCTCGAAGGATCAGCTGTTGCTGTTGTGACTGAAGATGAAGGTGTTCCACACACTTCTGAATCAAAAACTTCATCAGACAGTTCCTCAGGTGATGCTATCATATTCATCCTCGGTCAGAACAACGAGATTCTCCTGTGCTCGACGAACCTAAAGGTTCGGTTACTCCCTTTGCTCCTCCCACTTTAGAAGCAATTCCTCTACATCCCCAAATGACTGATAAAGCTTCGGTGCTTGACTGTGCCCCTGCACAAGTGGCAAATTCCTCTCCCTTGAGGATCTCACTCTTCACAGCTCAAAGACCCTCAGACGTTAATCCTTTTGTAGCAAAGTCACCATCAACTCCTCATTCGGATTCCATCATCTATGGCGATGAAGTACTTTGTGTTGAAGATGAACTTAAGTACCCCTATCCTCGCGAGCGGCTGCCTTTTTTCTCCACCGGCGTCGGCATCAAAGGGCCTCTATTCAACAGAAATACTCACCCAGTTTTCTTTCAAGAGAGTCCTTACAACAAGCCCAGGACATCTGATTCTCCTCAATTTTTGACTAAGGAGTAGGTGATATACTACTCTCGTATTCTATATGATAGCCTGAAGATTTTTCCCTCATGAATTCTGAGACTTTGCAGCTATGAAGAGCATTAGATGCTTCAGTCAAATTATTTAGGACATCGAAGACTATGGTCTCACTCATGTCTTAGGCTATCTACATCCATGGAACAGGGAGATAATTCTTCAGTTTTATGCAACTCTATATATCTCGAGCGATGAGTCAGATAGCACACAATCGATAATGGAAAGGATGACAGAAGGAAAACGAATCAAACACACTGTTATGGATTTTGTCTCTCATTTTCATTTCCCTCGATTTGAACATGGCAAAGCTGAGATTCGATTCATAACATTGATGCAGTTACTAATGAAGATTTCCGATGCACAATGGATGAAGAAAAGATTTGTGACTACCATGGTCCTCCTCTGCCTGAGCACTTAACTTTGGACAATCAGACGTTATATCACATTCTCACATATACCATATGTCCGCTGGCTGGAATGAATACTGATAATGCTATATCTGATGTTCTCCGGAACACTATCCATGCCATCTCACAAGGTTACATCTTCGATATCGAAGACATGTTCTTACGCATCCGAATGGATTCATCTCAGTATCCAAAAACAATCAAAGTATTCATGCCATGGATTCATAAAGTGGTTGACTATGGAACGAAGACCGAATATCTTGCTAAAGTCAGTCACAAAAGTTTCATGCCTCCTATGCGTGATACACTGAAAGTTATGGAATATTTTTCTTCAGGAGAAGCACCAGTGTCAAGCAATTCTGATTATCATCACTTTCAATGGACCAAAGCTGCCCAAGCGTGATCATTTGCCGAACACTCAACCTCCTTCACATCTTGAAGTGAGCATGTGCACTCAGCAGTTGCTACTGAAGTATATGGCCAAAGACCACCAAGAGAAAAAACATCTGGCTGCGAAACATGATGTATTCACAACAAAAGTTGTGCATATGATCACAGCAGAAAACAAGAAGCGCTTATGGAAATTGCTTCAGAAATTTTTCTCCAAAAAGCAGCTCAATAATTCCCACCTTCAAGAACTCTATGAGTACATTGACCAAGGGTTTATTGATGAAGACTTTCATGAGCGCTCCACTCTACCTTTGCCAGCTCGTGAGCCTACAACGAATTTACTTCGAATTTAGCTGCGCAATTTTATTGATGAATCAGAAGCAACTTCACCGACTATCAAACCTTCTGCTGTCTTGCAAGTGTAATGATGTTGATCCCAATGTACCTTTCCCGTCCAAGACCCAAGTCAAGCTCGAAGGATCAGCTGTTGCTGTTGTGACTGAAGATGAAGGTGTTCCACACACTTCTGAATCAAAAACTTCATCAGACAGTTCCTCAGGTGATGCTATCATATTCATCCTCGGTCAGAAAAACCGAGATTCTCCTCTGCTCGACAAATCTAAAGGTTCGGTTACTCCCTTTGCTCCTCCAACTTTAGAAGCAATTCTTCTACATCCCCAAATGACTGATAAAGCTTCGGTGCCTGACTATGCCCCTGCACAAGTGGCAAATTCCTCTCCCTTGAGGATCTCACTCTTCACAGCTCAAAGACCCTCAGACGTTAATCCTTTTGTAGCAAACTCACCATCAACTCCTCATTCGGATTCCATCATCTATGGTGATGAAGTAGTTTATGTTGAAGATGAACTTAAGTACCCCTATCCTCACGAGCGGCTGCCTTTTTTCTCCACCGGCGTCAGCATCAAAGGGCCTCTATTCAACAGAAATACTCACCCAGTTTTCTTTCAAGAGAGTCCTTACAACAAGCCAAGGACATCTGATTCTCCTCAATTTTTGACTAAGGAGAAGGTGATATACTACTCTCGTATTCTATATGATAGCCTGAAGATTTTTCCCTCATGAATTCTGAGACTTTGCAGCTATGAAGAGCATCAGATGCTTCAATCAAATTATTTAGGACATCGAAGACTATGGTCTCACTCATGTCTTAGGCTATCTACATCCATGGAACAGGGAGATAATTCTTTAGTTTTATGCAACTCTATATATCTCGGGCGATGAGTCAGATATCACACAATGGATAATGGAAAGGATGATAGAAGGAAAATGAATCAAACAAACTGTTATGGATTTTGTCTCTCATTTTCATTTCCCTCAATTTGAACATGGCAAAGCTGAGATTCGGATTCATAACATTGATGTAGTTACTAATGAAGATTTCCGATGCACAATGGATGAAGAAAAGATTCGTGACTACCATGATCCTCCTCTGCCTGAGCACTTAACTTTCGACAATCAGACGTTATATCACATTCTCACATATACCATATGTCCGCTGGCTGGGATGAATACTGATAATGCTATATCAGATGTTCTCCGGAACACTATCCATGCCATCTCACAAGGTTACATCTTCGATATCGAAGACATGTTCTTACGCATCCTAATGGATTCAGCTCAGTATCCAAAAACAATCAAAGTATTCACGCCATGGATTCAGAAAGTGGTTGACTATGGAACGAAGACCGAATATCTTGCTAAAGTCAGTCACAAAAGTTTCATGCCTCCTATGTGTGATACACTGAAAGTTATGGAATATTTTTCTTCAGGAGAAGCACCAGTGTCAAGCACTTCTGATTATCATCACACTTTCAATGGACCAAAGCTGCCCAAGCGTGATCATTTGCCGAACACTCAACCTCCTTCACATCTTGAAGTGAGCATGTGCACTCAGCAGTTGCTATTGAAGTATATGGCCAAAGACCACCAAGAGAAAAAACATCTGGCTGCGAAACATGATGTATTCACAACAAAAGTTGTGCATATGATCACAGCAGAAAACAAGAAGCGCTTATGGAAATTGCTTCAGAAATTTTTCTCCAAAAAGAAGCTCAATAATTCTCACCTTCAAGAAGTCTATGAGTACATTGACCAAGGGTTTATTGATGAAGACTTTCATGGTTGCTCCACTCCACCTTTGCCAGCTCGTGAGCCTACAACGAATTTACTTCGAATGAATCAGAAGCAACTTCACCGACTATCAAACCTTCTGTTGTCTTGCAAGTGTAATGAAGTTGATCCCAATGTACCTTCCGCGTCCAAGACCCAAGTCAAGCTTGAAGGATCAGCTGTTGCTGTTGTGACTGAAGATGAAGGTGTTCCACACACTTCTGAATCAAAAACTTCATTAGACAGTTCCTCGGGTGATGCTATCATATTCATCCTCGGTCAGAACAACGAGATTCTCCTGTGCTCGACGAACCTAAAGGTTCGGTTACTCCCTTTGCTCCTCCAAGTTTAGTAGCAATTCCTCTACATCCCCAAATGACTGATAAAGCTTCGGTGCCTGACTATGCCCCTGCACAAGTGGCAAATTCCTCTCCCTTGAGGATCTCACTCTTCACAGCTCAAAGACCCTCAGACGTTAATCCTTTTGTAGCAAACTCACCATCAACTCCTCATTTGGATTCCATCATCTATGGTGATGAAGTACTTTATGTTGAAGACGAACTTAAGTACCCCTATCCTCGTGAGCGGCTACCTTTTCTCTCCACCGGCGTCGACATCAAAGGGCCTCTATTCAACAGAAATACTCACCCAGTTTTCTTTCAAGAGAGTCCTTACAACAAGCCCAGGACATCTGATTCTCCTCAATTTTTGACTAAGGAGTAGGTGATATACTACTCTCGTATTCTATATGATAGCCTGAAGATTTTTCCCTCATGAATTCTGAGACTTTGCAGCTATGAAGAGCATCAGATGCTTCAATCAAATTATTTAGGACATCGAAGACTATGGTCTCACTCATGTCTTAGGCTATCTACATCCATGGAACAGGGAGATAATTCTTCAGTTTTATGCAACTCTATATATCTCGGGCGATGAGTCAGATAGCACACAATGGATAATGGAAAGGATGACAGAAGGAAAACGAATCAAACACACTGTTATGGATTTTGTCTCTCATTTTCATTTCCCTCGATTTGAACATGGCAAAGCTGAGATTCGGATTCATAACATTGATGCAGTCACTAATGAAGATTTCCGATGCACAATGGATGAAGAAAAGATTCGTGACTACCATGGTCCTCCTCTGCCTGAGCACTTAACTTTTGACAATAAGACGTTATATCACATTCTCACATATACCATTTATTCGCTCACAAGGTTACATCTTCTATATCGAAGACATGTTATTACGCATCCTAATGGATTCAGCTCAATGTCCTAAAACAATCAAAGTATTCGCGCCATGGATTCAGAAAGTGGTTGACTATGCAATGAAGACCTGATATCCTGCTAAAGTCAGTCACAAAGTTTCATACCTCCTATGTGTGATGCACTGAAAGTTATAGAAGATTTTTCTTCAGGAAAAGAACTAGTGTCAAGCACTTCTGATTATCATCAAACTTTCAATGGACCAAAGCTGCCCAAGCATGATCGTCTGCCGAACACTCAACCTCCTTCACACTTGAAGTGAGCATCCGCACTTAGTAGTTTCTACTGAAGTATATGGCCTAAGGCCGCCAAGAGAAGGAACATCTGGCTGCCGAACCTAATGCTATTCCCAACAAACAAAAGTTGTGCATGTGATTACAACAGAAAACAAGAAGCGCTTATGGAAATTGCTTCAAAAATTTTTCTCCAAAAAGCAACTCAGCAATTGTCACCTTCAAGAACTCTATCAGTACATTGACCAAGGGTTTACTAATGAAGACTTTCAAGATCGCTCCACTCCACCTTTGCCAGCTCGTGAGCCTAGAATGAATTTATAATGAATTCAGCTGCGCAAATTGCTCGATGAAGCAGAAGCCGCTTCACCGACAATCAAACCTTTTGCTGTCTTGCAAGTGTAATGAAGGTCATCCCTATGTACCTTCCCCGTCCAAGACCAAAGTCAGTCTCGAAGGATCAGCTGCTGCTGTTGCGGCTGAAGAAGAAGATATTCCACACACTTCTGAATCAGAAACTTTGTGAGACAGTTCCTCAGGCGACGCTATCATATTCATAATTTCTCACTCGTGTTTTCAACACCTTTTTGACACTAGTTGACCAAAAGGGGGAGAATAACATCGAGAGATTGATAGATTTTCTCTATTTGATTTGGTGTTTGTGTTTTTGTCGTTCTATCTTTTGAGATAATTACGCCATTTAATGTGCATTGATGTAAAACTTCTGTTATGTGTTGTAATATTAATAACCTGACCTGGTGCATTATTCTCTCTCTCAAAGCTTTTGTTTTGCAGGTGAAATTGTTAACAGAAGTTAAGAATGATTGAACTTTACTCTCATTGGATTATCCATCATCAGTGCAAATCATTACCTCGTCTGATTGAATATTCTCCACACTCTTAAATGAATTGCAAGGAATTCTATTGTATATCAATTAACTCTACATACATCCAGGGGGAGTATATTTCGTCATCGAGTCAAGTAACGCAATTTCACTCTTGTTCGATTTACAATTTACTTATCTATCTTCACTTCGATGATTATCTATTTTGTCAACAACCATCCAAAAAGGGGGAAATTGTTGGTGCAATGATAGGACCCTTATCTTTTGGAGTTTGTTGACATAAACAGTTTGGGACTTATGTGTTTGATAGTACACACAGAGTAACGGGTCCCTGGAGCAATCGAGGAGTTTGTGAAAAACGATGAAGATAATCTCCCTACATGGCAGCAAAGGTTATCACCAAGACTCCTAAAAATTGCTGAAGTATAAGCAGGTTCGTTGATCGTTCGAAGCAAATGACTCCGCTCGTAGAAGAATGAAGAGAAAGTGAAGATGTAGCATTTGTTTTGTTGTTCTTCTTCTTTCATTGAGTCATAGGACCACCATACTATTAGGAGGGGTATATCGTCTCGAAGCTTTGATTCTCTGATGCTAAACCCAAACCTATGAAAGTTGTGAGAGAAATCTCTTTGTGCTCCGAGCAAATACTTGCCAGCAAGAGACTGTGATCTTCTTTGCTACGAGAGACTTGCCTCGGACCGAGGATTTAGCATTACTTGTTCCTCAAGTAATGTTACCGTTGCTCTAAAATCCGACCGTTGTGAATGTTTCGGTTGGCCATTGGTTGGACCTCATGTCCAAAATGGTCATTTCCCATGGGGGAAGGCTGCGTCTATAAATAGCCACCCCGCGCCGGCTTTGTTCGTTGGCTGCTCCGTTTGATTTCTAAAAAGATTGTTGTGCAACCCTCGAAATCCACCGAGAGCAAAACTCTAGGGCCAAAGAATTATATAGTGGTTTAGCATCACTGGAATCTAAGTTTAGTATGCTCCACCTATTACTCTTGAGAGCAGCAAACTCTCTAGATGGTTAGGTGTCAATTTCTTCTGAGACCAAGAGTGATTGTGGTTCTCGAAGAAGAGGTCAGTAAAGGTTTGGAGATAGCCTTCAAGTATCTACCAGGAGTGATCGACATCGGTTGGCGAATCGATTGTTGAGGAGAATAGGGTGAAGAGAGTTTTATCTTCCGTGTTAAGTCATAGCCCCTCCAACCAGACATAGTTCTTGTGCAGAAGGACAAACTAGTCAAACAAATACCTTGTCTCCATCAAGCACCCTCGGTCACCCATGTTAATCAAGTTTACCTCTGATTCTTTCTATTCATGTAATTTACTTAGATGCATGCTTTAGTTTCCCTTCTTTTATATGTTGTAGTTCTTCTTAGTCTGTTTATAGCTTATTCCGCTGCTGGGTTCTGAGAGATTTAAGTTTTCTGAAGAAAATTTGAAACTCCCATTCACCCACCCCCCTCTGGTAGACATTCTTCGTTCCTACAGAAACGTTTCCGTTCGTCTGCACATCCCACAAAGTGAATCCCAGACGAACGTTTTCGTTCGTATATACATCCTGCATAGTTTTATGTATAGCCTCGTGTGTGATACGTGTAACGATCACACACGCTCTGCCTCTGTTAACCGTTTGCTTTATTCAACTACATCACACATGATTTAATGAAGAAAATTGTATGCCATTGGGCTATCCATCACAACCGCTTTTACTGCTAGAACCGTTTGCAAAGTTCCATGACCCATTTAGCAAGTTTATTAGTTCACAATTAATAATTCCAGTATTACACAAATTCACATTTCATATCGAACAACTATTTGCTAATTTCATAGCAGACACATAAATGTATTTTAACATCACAATATGATAGCTACCTGAAAACAGCACAATACAACATAAAGCTGGTTCACCTTCATAAGAACAATATTAGAACAATCTATTCATTTCCCTAATCGACTGATGCATGATCAGCCAGGTTCGTCTTCTCCGCCTCTGGTTTCAGTTCTTTAAGAACTTGTTTTGCACTGACCAACTGGGAAAGTGCCTCCTCCTCAACCAACACCATCTTGCAAAGTCTAATTTAAAAAATTTGAGCTCATTATCTATCTTCCTCTCCTTTTTCCCGCATCTTGAAATATTCTTCAACATTGACGACACTTTCTCTAAGACTATTTTTGTTCTCTTCCTCATACATGCTCCAGATCTTTGCTAGGCACATCTTCAAAGACTATGTCCACTCTTGATCAACCCACTCCAAGTGAGAACACTTCCATTCATTGTATAATATTTAAAACCAAATCAGTAACAATTGTAGGGAAAATGGGTTCCTAGCAACACAGAAAATCACCAAGTACATATTTTGAAAAACTGAAGAAACATGTTAATTATGACACATTTTCTCAAAAAGATCAACGTGTAAATGAATTAATTGCTACTGAGACAACAATCAAATTCTGAAACATCAGAAGTTGTAAGTAACTTCAACAACGCTACAAGTTCTTAGTCATGTACTATAAAGAACAAATTGGACATTTTATGAGGAAGCTAAATATAACTGCAACAACATAGTGACAGTGTTTGGATGACATCAAATTTATACTAACAGGTGTGTACATGTACAAATTTAGTAACATAGAACTAATAGCACTAAGGCCGTCCACTATGTATGCCAAAACTAGTGTCAGTACAACTGTTGCTACATTTGGCACCGGTGCCATGCACTGGCGAGCCGATGCAGAGGAAAATAATCAGGGAATCGGCCTCCGAAGCACCTAGTTGCTCTGATGCCCAATTCCTTCGTGCCATAAAGTTTGAGTATTTTACTGCTTTGCTTTTCGGATGTGTGGACCAAAGTTGGCTGCACAAACTGCTGAAGTGGTGCCAAATAATTATCTAATGGCACCGCTGATGAGATGGCAATATTTTTAGATATTAGGTAGAAACTATGACACTGTCTTAATCACATCCGGAATAACGTAGCACAGCGACAGTGTCTGAATCACATCTAACAAATGATTTGTAACAACGAAAGTGGGGCTAACCTTCTCTGCACATGCTAGAAACTTCCTCCTACTGTCCACAGATTCAAACACAACTAACATCACACTTGGAGATTGATCGTGACAACGAGCAGGCAAATCTTCAGCCACCCTACTCCATTCGTTGCAACTGATGGTCCTAGGGAGCTATAAGAGGAAGAAATGACTCAAATTGACCACCAGGTTAAGATCCTTCATTCCAAATTATAACCCGAGAGAAATAAGAGAGGCATACCGGGGTAGTGAAAGAGTCATCGTCAGAGGAGGAACCGCTGGAGAGGTCATTGAAGAAGACCATGGCGATCGCGACGGTCGGATGCGAGACGACGAGAGCGAGGAAGCAAGCCGGGAAGCGACTATAACTTGGGAAGGAAGGAGGAAACAAGGGAAGTGTGACTTGTGGTCGGGGAGAAAAGGGGGTGGGGAGGGGGAGTTAGATATTTCATCGATAGGTGATAACCCACGAGTATAGGGGATCATAACAGTTTTCGAGGGTAGAGTATTCAACCCAAATTTATTGATTCGACACAAGCGGAGCCAAATAAAATTCACGAGTATTAGTAGTTGAGTTGTCAATTCAACCACACCTGAAAGACTTAATATCTGCAGCAAAATATTTAGTAGCAAAGTAGTATGGAAGTAACGGTAATGGTGGCAAAATTAACAGTAGCAGTTTTGTAGCGATTGTAACAGTAGTGTCGTTGCAACAAACCCTGGGTCCGTTGCCCAGACTGTGCACAGGCACGAGCACAAGTTCACAACATCCTGACTAACTCAAGCAAGATGGATCGATTCCCTTAAGGGATCCAAGCGTAGATCAAGAAGACCAGGACTAACCCGAGGGGCAAGATATTGCTAAGGGAAAACCTCGCCTGCCGGGCAGGTGAGCCTGGAAGAGGCAAGGTTAACCCTAGAAGTGAGCCCCCTCGAATCATCCCAGTAGGCCTACTGGGACAAGCGGAGGCAAACCACTGCACTGCACCACCTCAGCACGACGTACCTCGTCGATCGGTGCGGTGTCAAGCTCAAAGATGACTAAGTGGCTGCTAAATGCCACATGGAAGCCTCCACCTACAGAAAATGTCTACAAGCGACACCTGTCCTGCGACGTGTCAAGCAAGAAGGTGCCAAGCTGGCAAAAGGACCTGGAAGAGCCTGCCGGGCAAGCTGTCGTGTGACATCGAGCGGCGGATTTAATGCACTCTGTCAGCCTGCAGATTTAGGTATGATAGCGCTGTTTGCTATCTAAACAGTGCATAATGACTGATTTTCCACTATGGTGACCACTTAATCTATAAAAGAAAGCCCATGGCAACCAGAGAAAGGATTCGGACCCTTGTACACTCGTACGTGCGTAGCCATTCTCGTCCCAAGGCAACCCTGCCGGGCAAGAGCACTGTGCTTTTCCACCACCATCCACCATCAATCCACCAAAGCAGGAGTAGGGTTTTACGCCTCGCAGTGGCCCGAACCTAGGTAAAAACCGCCCGTGTGATCTCTGTCGTGCTGCCTCACGCTCCTCTGCTCTTTGTGCAACGTGCCATTGATACGTCTTCAACGTATCTATAATTTATTAAGTATTCATTGTATGTTTACAATAGTTTTATATGATTTTGGTATGATTTGATTAGAACTAACCCGGACTGACGCTGTTTTTAGCAGAACTACCGTTGTGTTGTTTTCGTACAGAAATAAGAGTTCTCGGAATGCGCTGAAAATCAGCAGAGAATTTTTCTGGAAAATAAAAAATAATGGAACGAAGAGTTATTGGAGGGGTGTCCCGTGGGCCCCACTATGGTGGAGGGCATGCCCACCCCTTGGGGCGCGCCCCTATGCCTCGTGGACTTCCCGTGGGGCCCCCTGACCTGTTCTCAGTGCCAAACTCTCCTATAAATGCCCAAACCTCTGGAAAATAACCTAGATCGGAAGTTCCACCACCGCAAGCCTCTGTAGCCATGAGAAATCAATCTAGGCCCTCTTTGTTACCCTGCCGGACGGGGCCATATCATCGGAGGCCATGGAGAAGGATCTCGGAGGGGCCATCATCACCATGAAGGCCAAGGACCAGAGGGGGAACCTCTCCCCATCTAGGGGAAGGCCATGGAGGAGGAAGCACAAGGGGAGAACCTCTCCTCCTCTCTCTCGGTGGCGCCGGAGTGCCATCGGGAGGGGAATCATCGCCGCGGTGATCGTCTTCATCAACATCACCATCCTCATCTCTTTTACGCGGTACACTCTCCCATACCCCGCTGTAATCCCTAATTGAACATGGTTCTTGATGCCAGATATTATGATCCAATGATGTGTGCCCATCCTATGATGTTTTGAGTAGATGTCCTCTGTCCTTGGATTGATTAATGATCTAGATTGGTATGAGTTGTATGTTTTATTTTGGTGCTGCCCTATTGTGCCCTCCATGTCACTCAATCATGAGGGATTCCTGTTGTAGGGTGTTGCAATACATTCATGATTCGCTTATAGTGGGTTGCTCGAGTGACAGAAGCATAAACCCGAGTAAGGGGGTTGTTGCGTATGGGATAAAGGGGGCTTGATATGTTAATGCTATGGTTGGATTTTACCATAATGATGTTTAGTAGTTCTGGATCCTTGCTAGAGTTCCAATCATAAGTGCATATGATCCAAGAAGAGAAATTATGTTAGCTTATGCCTCTCCCTCATATGAAATTGCAATGACAACTACAGGTCTTGTTAGCAATCGCCTACCACAATTCCGCACACCGACCCAACATTATTCCACACTCGTTTTTTATAATATTTTGTAATATACTCTAACTTTATGATAACAACACCTACTTTTATATTTTATCTCTCCAATATCATGCAAAGTTATCCTCTTCATACCCACAACGTAGTTTTATTTCTCGTTTCTAGTTGGTAGCAAAACACTCAGTGTACGTAGAGTCGTATCAGTGGAAGATAGGACTTGAGAGAATATTGATCTTACCTTTAGCTCCTTATGGGTTCGACACTCCATACTTATCACTTCCACCTTTGGGAATTTCTACGATGATTCCCTGCACTTGGGGATTATCAAGCTCTTTTCTGGCGCCGATGCCGGAGAGCAATAGCGTGGGGTTGATATTCTCGCGTATGCTTGTTAGCTTTCTTCACTGAGTAGTTTTTGATTTCCCTTTTGTTTTGTTTAGTTGTGGGTGAGACATACAAAAAAAATTAAAAGAATGAAAATACAAAAACATTCACTTGCCTCATATGCCTAAAAAGTTTTTCAAAAAGAGAAGTGATTGGAAAGTTATGCATTGAAGAAGTGAGGGTCGACCTTGAACACTTGTGTTCAGGCTCATGGAAACAATGTAGAATTTTTCATGGAAGTTTCTCTGTAAATAATTATCCCCATGTATATATCCAATGTATTATAAAAATATTGTGCCAAGCTTTGGTTTTAGGATGATTAGATTGCTTGTTTACTATGTGCAGTGCAAAAACAGAAACTTTGGCTGTAGCGTGTGAATTTACATTTTTTACTGGAAAGTCAAATGGGTCTGAAACTTTTTGAACATTACTTATGTACAAATTATTTAAATTGTCATAGTTTTTTAGAATATTTTGGAGTTACAGAAGTTTACTAAATTTCTAGATTACTACAAACTGTCCTGTTTTTGACAGATTCTGCTTTCTATGTGTTGTTCGCTTATTTTGATGAATCTATGGGTAGTATCAGGGGGTAAAACCATGGTGAAGTTGGAATAAAGTACAAATAGTGCTAATATGAAATTGGAATGAGTTTACAACAGTACCTAAAGGTAGTGATTTGCTTTATTATACTAACGGATCTCACAAAGTCTTTGTTAAGTTTTTGTGGATGAAGTGTTCGAAGAACGAGGAGTTACAGATGTGCGAAGAATAAAGATAGGCAATATTTCACGCTTGGGGATACCCAAGGCATCCCAAGTAAGTACTCCAAGGATACTCAAGCATCTAAGCTCGGGGATGCCTCGGTTGGCATCCCATCTTTCTTCCCATCTTTCTTCTTCAACAATTATCGGTATACCTTGGTTTTTGTTTTGTTCACATGATTTGTGTCCTTTGTGTTTTTCTTTTTCTTTAAGAACCATGCTAGTATGAGATAGACCTTCATCGATTTATAGAATGCTTCATGCACTTCACTTAAATCTTTTGAGTATGACCTTATAGAATGTTCTTTGTGTGTCACTTAAATCTTTTGAGTATGGTTTTATAGAATGCTTCGTGTGCTTCACTTATATATTTTAATCTTGGATATTGGTTAGTCCATATTAATTGTAGAATGCTCCATAAACTTTACTTATATCTTTTGGAGTATGAATAATACTATCATCTAAAGTGGGTTTGGAATAGTGTCAACTTTAGAAATTAGTGATCCCACTATTTTGGAGGGTGTTGAATCTTAGTGTGATATTTATGAAAGTGGATTTGGAAGAGTGTCAACTTTAGTTAGTAATGATTCCAATATTTCAAAAGCAGTTCCAATTGATTATGAGAACAAAGTTGCCATCTATGACGATTATTGTGATGACATGTATGCTATAAAGAGTAATGTTAACCATGAAACTTGTCATCATGATTTGCATTTTCAATTGGATTATGCCCCACATGACAGTTATTTTGTTGAGTTTGCTCCCACTATTCCGAACGAGTAGAATTTTGCTCATGTGGAGAGTAGTAAAATTTCTATGCATGTAGATCATGAAAAGAATACTTTATGTGATGGTTATACTGTTGAATTCATGATGCTACTGAAAATTATTATGAGGGAGGAATACATTATTGTTAGTTTTCAAGAAAGTTTATGATCTATACTTTAACATGTGAATAGCTTGTTACTTGATCATGAGAAGTTTTATGAGTTGTGCTACTGTTATGATATATAATGATGCTAGAAAAAGTGATTAAAACTATCATTGATCAAACTTAAGCAGTTGCTAGAATTCACACTTCATAAATTATTTCTTTTATCATTTACCTACTCGAGGACGAGCAGGAATTAAGCTTGGGGATGCTGATATGTCTACAATGTATCTATAATTTATGAAGTATTCATGCCATGTTTACAATAGTTTTATATGATTTTGGTATGATTTGATCAGAACTAACCCGTACTAGGGTTGTTTTCAGCAGAACTACCATGGTGTTGTTTTTGTCCAGAAATAAAAGTTCTCGGAATGCGCTGAAAATCAACGGAGAATTTTTCTGGAAAATATAAAAAATAATGGAATGAAGAATTACTGGAGGGGAGTCCCGTGGGCCCCACGAGGGTGGAGGGCATGCCCTTGTGCCTCGTGGACTTCCCGTGGGGCCCCCTGACTTGTTCTCGACGCCAACCTCTCCTATAAATGCCCAAACCTCCAGAAAATAACTTAGATCAGAAGTTCCACTGCCACAAGCCTCTGTAGCCACGAGAAATCAATCTAGGCCCTCTCTGGCACCCTACCGGAGGGTGCCATCATCACCGGAGGCCATGGAGAAGGATCTTGGAGTGGCCATCATCACCATGAAGGCCAAGGACCAGAGGGGAACCTCTCCCCATCCAGGGGAGGCCATGGAGGAGGAAGAACAAGGGGGAGAACCTCTCCTCCTCTCTCTCGGTGGCGCCGGAGTGCCATCGGGAGGGGAATCATCGCCGCGGTGATTGTCTTCATCAACATCACCATCATCATCACCATCCTCAGATCTTTTACGCGGTCCACTCTCCTGCACCCCGCTGTAATACCTACTTGAAGATGGTGCTTTATGCCACATATTATGATCCAATGATGTGTTGCCATCCTATGATGTTTTGAGTAGATATCCTTTGTCCTTGGGTTGATTGATGATCTAGATTGATATGAGTTGTATGTTTTATTTTGGTGCTGTCCTATTGTGCCTCCATGTCACGCAAGCGTGAGGGATTCCCACTATAGGGTGTTGCAATATGTTCATGATTCGCTTATAGTGGGTTGCTTGAGTGACAGAAGCATAAAGGTATTGTTGCATATGGGATAAAGGGGACTTGAGATGTTAATTCTATGGTCGGGTTTTACCTTAATGATCTTTAGTAGTTGCGGATGCTTGCTAGAGTTCCAATCATAAGTGCATATGATCCAAGAAGAGAAAGTATGTTAGCTTATGCCTCTCCCTCATATGAAATTGCAATGACAACTACAGGTCTTGTTAACAATTGCCTAGCACAATTCCACACACCGAGCCATCATTATTCCACACTTGCTCTTTATAATATTTAATAATACATTCTAACTTTATGAAAACAACACCTACTTTTCTATTTTAGCTCTCCGATATCATGCAAAATTATCCTCTTCATACCCACAACGTAGTTTTGTTTCTCGTTTCTAGTTGGAAGAAAAACGTTCGGTGTATGTAGAGTCGTATCAGTGGTAGATAGGACTTGAGAGAATATTGATCTTACGTTTAGCTCCTTGTGGGTTCGACACTCCATACTTATCACTTCCACCTTTGGGAATTGCTACGATGATTCCCTGCACTTGGGGATTATCAGCCATCCCCCCGCCGAACCAAAAAGGGGATCATAGCCCCATAGGTGGTTGTGGTTCCCCTCGACATCTTTGGTGCGCTAGGTAGGGGGATCACTTGCGTGAACCTGAAAGCGTGAGCAGCACGTCATCCTCACCGCCGTTTTCATCATCAATGGCGTTGTGTACTATCGCGTCGAATAAAAAGCCCAGATCTACGAATCACCTGTCCACCTTAAAGGCTCCGCCACCCGCGACCGCTAATGTCGCGGGAAATGAGGGGGCGCAGGAAGACGTGGACATCGCGGGAGGCATGGTCGACGTAGGAGGCATTGTCACCACCATCCCCGTGGCCGAAGCAAAAGGAAGAAGCGCCGGGGAAGGACATCAAACAAGATCCTAATGGCCACGCTTCTTGAGGTATGGATGGGGGGATTACTTTACCTGCACCCTCTCTCCTTGCTGAATGGCACAGCCACAGTGGTGGCACTCGTTCTGAGGCAAATCCCAACCCTCCAGCCGCCCCTACCACAGGTACGGCCGGGAGGCATGCACCGCCTCCAGAACAAGCCAGCCAGCTATTGTGCCCACCAGAGCCGCCATCCCTGAATCCCCTTTGATACGTGAACACACTATCCAAGCAGCTGGCTCACGGCAGCGAGGGCGTGACGCGGTCGCCACCAGCGCCATAAGGAGCCGAGCGACACAGCGGTCTTCATCATCTTCACCACGCCAAGCACTGCCTCCTAAGCCATGGCGCGTGCCCAGTTTCTATTGAGATTCCCGCTAGCGGTTGATCAGATGGACGAGTTGCGAGCCACTATCCAGAGCCTGATTGGTTTCGCTGAGGCGGGAGGATCGCAAGGGGCTGGCTCACCTTGGCCTCCCCAGGCAACATCAATGGCTCGTGCCGCTGGCCGCATGGAAGGGCTGCCCCTCCGGTGCAGTCCCCATCTCGGCAGGCTGTATGAGAGCCACGTATTCAAGAGGACGACGATGTCTCGATGGATTCCTTCGATCCTCGAGAACAACAAGAGGCACCATGAGCCCCGGAGGATAGGCGGAGGGAGGCCTGATACGTCTCCAATGTATCTACTTTTCCAAACACTTTTGCCCTTGTTTTGGACTTTAACTTTCATGATTTGAATGAAACTAACCCGGACTGACGCTGTTTCCAGCAGAACTGCCATGGTGTTGTTTATTATGCAGAAAACAAAAGTTCTTGGAATGACCTGAAATTCGATGGAGATAACTTTTGGAAAATATAAAAAATACTGGTGAAAGAATCAAGGCCAGGGGGCCACACCCTATCCACGAGGGTGGGGGGCGCGCCCCCTCCCCCTGGGCGCGCCCCCTGTCTCGTGGGCCCCCTGATGCTCCACGGACCTCAACTCCAACTCTATATATTCCGTTTCGTGGAGAAAAAAAATCAGAGAGAAAGTTTCATCGCGTTTTACGATACGGAGCCGCCGCCAAGCCCTCATCTCTCTCGGGAAGGCTGATCTGGAGTCCGTTCAGGGCTCCGGAGAGGGGGTTTCATCGCCGTCGTCATCATGAACCATCCTCCATCACCAATTTCATGATGCTCACCACCGTGCGTGAGTAATTCCATCGTAGGCTTGTTGGACGGTGATGGGTTGGATGATATTTACCATGTAATCAAGTTAGTTTTTGTTAGGGTTTGATCCCTAGTATCCACTATGTTCTGAGACTGATGTTTCTATGACTTTGCTATGCTTAATGCTTGTCACTAGGGCCCAGTTGCCATGATTTCAGATCTGAACCTATTATGTTTTCATGAATATATGTGAGTTCTTGATCCTATCTTGCAAGTCTATAGTCACCTATTATGTGTTATGATCCGACAACCCTGAAGTGACAATAATCGGGATAGTTCTCGATGATGACCGTAGTTTGAGGAGTTCATGTATTCACTATGTGTTAATGCTTTGGTATGGTACTCTATTAAAAGGAGGCCTTAATATCCCTTAGTTTCCACTAGGACCCCGCTGCCACGGGAGGGTAGGATAAAAGATGTCATGCAAGTTCTTTTCCATAAGCACGTATGACTATATTCGGAATAAATGCCTACATTACATTGATGAGCTGGAGCTAATTCTGTGTCACCCTATGTTATAGCTATTACATGAGGAATCTCATCCGACATAATTATCCATCACTGATCCAATGCCTACGAGCTTTTCACATATTGTGCTTCGCTTATTTACTTTTCCGTTGCAAGTGTTACAACTACTACAAAACTGCTATCTTTACTTTTGCCATTGTTACCATTACTATCATACTACTTTGCTACTAAATACTTTGCTGCAAATACTAAGTTATCCAGGTGTGGTTTAATTGACAACTCAACTGCTAATACTTGAGAATATTCTTTGGCTCCCCTTGTGTTGAATCAATAAATTTGGGTTGAATACTCTACCCTCTAAAGTTGTTGCGATCCCCTATACTTGTGGGTTATCAGGACTAATTTCTGGTGCCGTTCCCAGGGAGCATAGCTCTATTCTTTGAGTCACTTGGGATTTATATCTGCTGATCACTATGAAGAACTTGAAAGACGCAAGAACTAAGATTTTTCCCTCAACTACGAGGGGAGGTAAGGAACTGCCATCTAGCTCAGCACTAGATTCTCCTTATGTTATCAGTAAGCTTGCGACACCTAAACCTGCTACTGCTATGAATTCTAATATGTCGCATGTTATTGATGATGCCACTTCTGCTATGCATGATACTTATGATGAAAATACTTTTGTGCTTGATACTACTGTTCCATTAGGTGAATTTCTTGATGAACAACTTGCTAGGGTTAGAGAGAATGAAATTATTAATGATGATATTATTGATGATAGTGATGATGAAGGTTCTCCCCCTAATTACGAATTGCATGTTGTTCCTGAGGGTTATGTTATGGATGAAGAAACTGCTAGAGATCTTTTTGCTTGCAATGACAGATCTGACCTTAAGAAATTACTAACTAAACTTAAACAGAAAACTCTGAATGCTAGAATGAAATATGACCCTCCTTTTGCTACTTCACCTATCTTTGTTACTGATAAGGATTATGAATTCTCTGTTGATCCTGAAATAATTACTTTAGTTGAATCTGATCCTTTTTATGGCTATGAATCTGAAACTGTTGTGGCACATCTTAACAAGTTAAATGATATAGCCACCCTGTTTACTAATGATGAGAAGTCTCGCTATTATTATATCCTTAAGATATTTTCATTCTCATTAAAGGGTGATGCTAAAACTTGGTTTAATTCTCTTGATCCTGGTTGTGTGCGTAGTCCCCAGGATATGATTTATTACTTCTCTGCTAAATATTTCCCTGCTCATAAGAAACAAGCTGCCTTGCGAGAAATATATAATTTTGTGCAAATCAAACAAGCTTGGGGGAGGCTTATCAAATTACTTAATGCTTTGCCTGATCATCCTCTTAAGAAAAATGAAATACTTGATATCTTTTATAATGGACTAACTGATGCTTCCAAGGACTACTTGGATAGTTGTGCTGGTTGTGTTTTCAGGGAAAGAACAGTCGAGCAAGCTGAATTACTATTGAATAATATGTTGACTAATGAAAATAAGTGGACTCTTCCTGAGCCAATTCCTGAGGCAATTCCTGAGCCAATTAAGCCAACACCTGAGCCTATTCCTAAACCAACTCCGAAGAAGAGGGGCGTTCTATTTCTCAGTCTTGAAGATATGCAAGAGGCAAAGAAATTAATGAAAGAAAAAGGTATTAAAGCTGAAGATGTTAAGAATTTACCTCCTATTGAATAAATACATGGTCTTAATCTACCGCCTGTTGAAGAAACACATTGTCTTGATAACCCGACACAGGTAGTAAAGGTAAATAATCTCTATAGATATGATAAGGTTGAAATCCCATCTACTAAATTCCATAGCCCTTGCTTAGATGAATTTGATGACTTTATGGCTAGACAAGAAAGTTTTAATGCTTATGTTGGTAGAGAATTAAAGAATAATGCTTTTGAGATTGGACACTTGAGTATTATATGGCTAGAGTTAAAGGTGAACTTAAACTCATTAGCAAATATGCTTCTATGGTTACCAGTAGGGCTGAGCAAGTACTTAAAGCTCAAAGTGATTTTCTTGATGAATTAAATAATAAACATGACTTTGCTATTAGAGTGGCTACTAGAATGGGTAGAATGACTCAGGAACCTTTGTATCCTGAAGGCCACCCTAAGAGAATCGAGCAAGATTCTCAGAGAAATAATTTAGAGGCACCTAGTTCTAAAAAGAAGTAAAAGAAAAATGATAGGACTTTGCATGCTTCTAGTGAACTTGTTATAGACACACCTGAGAATCCCAATGATATTTCTATTTTTGATTCTGAAACACAATCAGGTGATGAACATGAACCTGGTGATAATGTTAATGATAATGTTCATGTTGATGCTCAACCTAGCAATAACAATGATGTAAAGGTTGAACCTGTTGTTGATCTTGATAACCCACAATCAAATAATCAACGTTATGATAAAAGAGACTTTTTTGCTAGGAAGCACGATAAAGAAAGAGAACCATGGGTTCAGAAACCCATGCCCTTTCCTCCTAAACCATCCAAGACAAAGGATGATGAGGATTTTGAGCGCTTTGCTGACATGATTAGACCTATCATCTTATGTATGCACTTAATTGATATGCTTAAATTAAATCCTTATGCTAAATATATGAAGGATATCATTACAAATAAAATAAAGATACCAGAAGCTAAAATTTCCACCATGCTGGCTAATTATACTTTTAAAGGTGGAATACCAAAGAAACTTGGAGATCCATGGGTACCAACTATACCATGCTCCATTAAAAGAAATTATGTTAGAATTGCTTTATGTGATCTTGGAGCCGTTGTTTGTGTTATGCCTCTTTCTTTATATCGTAGACTTGAAGTGAATAAGTTGACACCTACTGAAATATCTTTGCAAATGGCTGATAAATCAACTGCTATACCTGTCGGTATTTGTGAGGATGTGCCTGTTGTGGTTGCAAATGTCACTATCTTAACGGACTTTGTTATTCTTGATATTCCCGAGGATGATATTATGTCGATTACCCTTGGTAGACGCTTTTTGAATACTGCAGGGGCTGTTATTGATTGCAACAAAGGCAATGTCACTTTTCATGTTAATGGTAATGAGCATACGGTACACTTTCCAAGGAAACAACCTCAAGTTCATAGCATCAATTCTATTGGAAAAATTCGGACTATCATTATTGGAGGTTTTGAATTTCCTCTGCCTACTGTCAAGAAAAAATATGATATTCTTATTGTTGGGGATGTGCATATCCCCGTTGAGGTAACCTAGTGTTATTCGAAATTTCTTCGATTCTGTGTTATTCGGAATGAGTTTGTTAACAAGACTTGATCAACCTTGTTAGTGGATTCATTTTGATGATCATGAGATGGATGAAACTAGAAGGCACAACCTTCTATACCCTCTTTTTACTTTCTGTTATTTTGAATAAATAAAGCAAAAATAGTATTATCTATCTATTTTCTGAATTATCCGTGTAATAAAAATATCCCGAAAATAAAAGTGCTCCAAATGCCCTACAAATTTAGTATGATTTTTTATGGAATATTTGAGGATTTTAGGCACCGAGAACACTGCAGGGGGGATAAGCACCTGGCCATGAGGGTGGAGGGCACACCCACACCCCCTGGGCGCCCCTGTCTTGTGGGCCCATGGTGGCCCCCCTCCACTTATTCCTGCACCCACACGCTCCATCTTCCTACCAAAAAAATCCCCATCCAGCTCAAGCACGAGTTCTAGCTCATTTTGCTGCGATTTTCGATCTCCTTACTCAAAGCTCCATTCACAAAACTGCTTTGGGAGACTATTGCTTGGTATGTGACTCCTCTAGTGGTCCAATTAGTTTTTGTTCTATTGCTTTATTCATTGCAAATTTTTGTTGCATAGGTGACCATATTCTTGAGCTTGCATGTCACATTTATGAGGTCCCAAGTAATTCTAATGCATGATATAAGCTCTAGACACTTGTGGGAGTAGTTGCTACCCATCTTTTTTAGTTTGATTCACTTTTATTTTGAAGTTACTAAAAATTTCAAAAAAAAAATCAGAAAATGATAAGGAGATTTTTGAGTGGCTCTTCTAGCCAAAGCTCCAAGGATAAACAAGCTAAAGAGAAGGAAAAGGCCAAGTATAAGCTTCCTCGTGTAGCGGAAGTACGGCCGTGTGCATGGCCTTGTGATAGTTTATTGAGAGAAGCCGGGATTTATGAAGATTTTTATACTTTGGCTGAAAATGCGGGCCTCACCGACTTCCTCCACTACCAGATCGATCAGTATCTCTTACTCACCAATACTTTCATGCAAAACTATTATTATTATCCCAAGAATTCACCTCCTTCAGTATCATTTCAATTATATGATGAGTTCAAGGAAATGTCATTACGTAATTTTTGCGTTGTATGTAGAATACCCTTTGAGGGCAGCTTAGATGAACCACATTGTAAAGATGTGGATGGTTTTGTTAACACTATTACTGTAGGGGATTCGAAGAAGGGTCCTGATGCGAGAATCACTAGCATACATTTTCCTGTTTTACGCTACTTTGCCATATTTGCTAGTCGATGCTTAATTGGTCGTGGAAATAGTGGAAACTTTAGTGTACCTGATACCATTATTCTATTCCATGCCTTATTTGGTGATAACACTTTTAGTATGGGTGCCATTATTGCTAAACAGTTAAGCTTAAACCGCACAAAGGGCCCCATCTTTGGAGGTATCTATGTTGCATGCCTTGCTGAACATTTTGAGATACCTATTAGGCATTATGAGAAAGAGGAGACAATGCTGCCTCTTTCCTTTTTAGATTACAGGAGCATGGTAGCGCATGAGTTTATTGTTGACAACAAAGATAAGATGCTTCTGTATAACCTGAGATTTAATAAGAAACACAGTGAGATTATTACCCTGCCTGCGCCTTTGTTGTTGGATTTGACTGCAGATAATTACCTTGTCTTGCCGGAAGCGGTGTACGCACATCGAGGCCAGAGACCCGCTCTAGAGCCTAAGCCGGAACCTCCACTGGACCCTTATCGTCCATCATCTTATCAATGGGATCCGGAGGAGATCGCTAGCCAGTGGTATCCTGATGACACTCCTGAGTACACCGGAGAGAGTAGCCGCGGTCCTTGGCATTAGACCAACTTAGGCCAAAAGCCTAAGCTTGGGGGAGTACGTATTTCTCACCGACTTTACATTCATGTTAACACACTTATTCTAGTCGTCGGTGCTCATACTCTTTCATTGTATTATCCATGTTAGTTTAATTTCTTTTTCTACCTTTCTTCTTGTGTGTTTGATAAACCTTAAGAAAAACCAAAAAAAATTAGTTAGTTTAATTTCCATGCTTGTAGAAGTAATTAAAATGAAAACCCAAAAAGATTTCTCATTCTTCTTTTACTTGTTAAGAGCTTTCCCGTGTAAATAGTTTTATTCTCGTTACTTTCCTTTCGGGGTCGAGAGTAGAAGACCATAATGAAAATGTTTAGTGGCTCTCATATGCATGATTGTTGATTTAACTTAGAGCCCATATTACCTTGTCTTCTCTCTTGACTTGAATGCTTGCAGATTCCAGCTTAGTCCAATGCATGTGCACTATTATTATTATACACAATGTTCGGTCGTGCAACTGAAAGGCAATGATGACGATATAACATGGACTGATTGAGCTGAGAGAAGCTGGTATGAACTCGACCTCTTTTGTTTTTTGTAAATATGATGAGTTCATCATTGCTGATTCAGCCTATTATGTGTAAACATGTTTGCAATGACATTTAGAGATTATTGTTTCTTATGCCATGCTTAATTAGCTAGGAGCTTATAATGGTTTACCTTGCGTGCCAACATGCTATTAAAACGATTGTGATGTGGTATGATGGGATGGTATCCTCCTTTGAATGAATTGAGTGACTCGACTTGGCACATGTTCACACATGTAGTTGAAAACAAATCAACATAGCGTTCATGATATTTTATGTTCATGGTGGATTATATCCTACTCATGCTTGCACTTGGTGTAAATTAATTTTAATGCATGGTCATGACTGTTGTCACTCTCTCAGTTGGTCGCTTCCCAGTCTTTTTGCTAGCCTTCACGTGTACTAAGCGGGAATACTGCTTGTGCATCCAAACTCCATAAACCCCAAAGTTATTCCATATGAGTCCACCATACCTTCCTATATGCGGTATCTACCTGCTATTCCAAGTAAATTTGTATGTGCCAAACTCCAAACCTTCAAATGAAATTCTGTTTTGTATGCTCAAGCAGCTCATGTTTCAACTAGGTTTGTCTGTATCTTCCATGCTATGTGGGTTATTCTCAAGGGGAGTGGACTCCACTCCTCATTCACGAGAAAATGGCTGGTAACAGGGATGCCCAGTCCCATGATTAGAAAGATCAAAGCAAATCAAAATAATTAAACAAAACTCCCCCAGGGCTGTTGCTAGTTGGAGGCACTCGTTGTTTCGAGCAAGCCATGGATTGATGCTTGTTGGTGGTGGGGGAGTATAAACTTTTACCATTCTGTTTGGGAACCGCCTATAATGTATGTAGCATGGAAGATATCGCTGTATCATAGTTGTTGCGTTGACAGTGAAAGTATACCGCTCAAAATGTTATTCCTCTCTATTTAAAAATCGACCTCTAGCACCTCTAGAAATCCCTGCTTCCCTCTGCGAAGGGCCTATCTATTTACTTTTATGTTGAGTCGTCACCTTCTTATTAAAAAGCACCCACTCGAAAGCACACTATCATTTACATTCATTACTATTAGTTTATATTAGGTATGACTTGACTGGATCTCTTTTACCATGAATTACAATGTTTAGTCAGTCCTTGATCTTTAAAGTGCTCTGCATTTATGTTTTGCGGTCTCAGAAAGGGCTAGTGAGATACCATCTTGTTATATCATATTATGATTGTTTTGAGAAAGTGTTATCATCCGAGATTTATTATTATTGCTTGCTAGTTGATTATGCCATTGATATGAGTAAATATGAGACCTAACTGTTATTGTGAATATGGTTAGTTCATAATCTTTGCTGAAAACTTGAATGCTGGCTTTACATATTTACAACAACAAGAGCAAACAGAGTTTGTAAAAGTTTTTCTCTATCACTTTCAGTTTATCAACTGAATTGCTTGAGGACAAGCAAAGGTTTAAGCTCGGGGGACTTGATACGTCTCCAACGTATCTACTTTTCCAAACACTTTTGCCTTTGTTTTGGACTCTAACTTGCAAGATTTGAATGAAACTAACCCAGACTGACACTGTTTTCAGCAGAACTGCCATGGTGTTGTTTATTGTGCAGAAAACAAAAGTTCTCAGAATGACCTGAAAATCCACGGAGATAACTTTTGGAAAATATAAAAGTACTTGCGAAAGAATCAAGGCCAGGGCACCCACACCCTGTCCACGAGGGTGGGGGCGCGCCCCCTCCCCCTGGGCGCCCCCTGTGTCGTGGCCCCCTTGATGCTCCACCGACCTCAACTCCCACTCTATATATTCCGTTTCACGGAGAAAAAAATCAGAGAGAAAGTTTCATCACGTTTTACTATACGGAGCCACCGCCAAGCCATAATCTCTCTCAGGACAGCTGATCTGGAGTCCGGTCGGGGCTCTAGAGAGGGGAATTCATCGCCGTCGTCATCATCAACCATCCTCCATCACCAATTTCATGATGCTCACCGCCGTGCGTGAGTAATTCCATCGTATTCTTGCTGGGCGGTGATGGGTTGGATGAGATTTACCATGTAATCAAGTTAGTTTTGTTAGGGTTTGATCCCTAGTATTCACTATGTTATGAGATTGATGTTGATATGAATTTGCTATGCTTAATGCTTGTCACTATGGCCCGAGTGCCATGATCTCAGATCTAAACCTATTATGTTTTCATGAATATATGTGAGTTCTTGATCCTATCTTGCAAGTCTATAGTCACATATTATGTGTTATGATCCGACAACCCCGAAGTGACAATAATCGGGATACTTCTCGGTGATGACCATAGTTTGAGGAGTTCATGTATTCACTATGTGTTAATGCTTTGGTCTGGTACTCTATTAAAAGGAGGCCTTAATATCCCTTAGTTTCCACTAGGACCCTGCTATCACGGGAGGGTAGGACAAAAGATGTCATGCAAGTTCTTTTCCATAAGCACGTATGACTATATTTGGAATACATGCCTACATTACATTGATGAACTTGAGCTAGTTCTGTGTCACCCTATGTTATAGCTATTACATGAGGAATCGCATCCGACATAATTATCCATCACTGATCCAATGCCTACGAGCTTTTCACATATTGTGCTTCACTTATTAATTTTTCGTTGCTACTGTTACAACTACTACAAAACTGTTATCCTTACTTTTGCCACTGTTACCATTACTATCATACTACTTTGCTACTAAATACTTTGCTACAGATACTAAGTTATCCAGGTGTGGTTGAATTGACAACTCAAATGCTAATACTTGAGAATATTCTTTGGCTCCCCTTCTGTCGAATCAATATATTTGGGTTGAATACTCTACCCTCGAAAGCTGTTGCGATCCCCTATACTTGTGGGTTATCAAGGCCACGCCCGCAGTCACCGTGCGGCATCGCGACGACCCCTGCCAACCCAACGTGCATGACAGCCCCAAAGTTGATGAGCCTGCGCTCGGAGATGGCGGGTACCTACCTTTCAAGATCGAATGCCCCGCCTTCACCCGTGAGCTACGGCAAGTCCGTTGGCCATCCACTCGCACATTCAAGCCATAGATACCTGAGAAGTATGATGGAATATTGAACCCGACAGAGTTCTTGAGCATCTACACCTACGTTGTTCAAGCTGCCGGAGGAAGAGATGAGAAGGTATTCGCCAATTATTTCCCTTTGGCAATTAAGTCTAACGTGAGGTCTTGGTTGATGCACTTGGCGGAGACTCCATGTTGTCCTGGGCTGACTTGTGCCATGAGTTCATTGGCTCCTTTACGGGAGGCCATCAAGAACCAGGGCGGCCCAGTGTTTTGTTGCTCCTCTAGCTGAAAGAAGGAGAAACTCTGCTGAAGTACTTGCAACGGTTCAGTACAGTTCACAGGAATATCCCAGATGTGCGAAACCGAAGGATACGTTCCAAGATGAACGTCAAGCTGCCCAAGAATGTGAAGGAGCTGTACACCTTGGTGGATAATTGTGCTCGGATGGAGGAAGGGAGTAAGCTTCCCAGAGAGTCAGATTGCATCGACATCAACTCAGAAGATGACGACGAGACTACTAGCGAGAAGAAGAAGAATAAGAAGCGCAACAAGATGCACGGATAAGGCAGTGCTGAGTGTTGAGGGATTGGGCACACCTAGTATCGGAAAGAAGGCAAAAGCTGAAGCCCCCTGCAAGGAAGTTGCCTCAGGCGCTGACTGCCGGGAGGCCGCGGCTGCCGATAAAGCTGGGAAGAGTGATGGGCCGTACTGCAAGATCCATCGGACCAAGGGCCACGATCTAGAGGAGTGGCATCAAGTTGAGCAGCTTGTCAAGAAGTAGATGGCTGAGTATGAGAAGCGAGATAAGGAAAGAGGTCATAACAGTACTGGCGATAAGGGCCGGGGCGGTGGAGCAAACCGCCCCGGCAAAGCCCCTCGGAACCAAGGGAAAGCTGCCAGGGGCAGAGAGAAAGAGGATTGTGATGGTGGAAGTGATGAAGGGGATGAAGAGGAAACCAGTGAGAAAGCATTCTAGAAGGCCACCGACGCCCTGCGCATTGACGGGGGTGCATCTTTGCACTCCTCCCACCGCCAACTTAAATAGTGGTCACAACAAGTCAAAGCCGTGGAGCCAATGGCAACTTCGCGGAAACCACTCAAATGGTCATGCATGCCCATCATCTTTGATGAGGAGGATCACCCTGACCGCACCACTGCATTAGGGTGCCTACTGTTGTTGGTCTCCTTAATGATTTGCAACCTTAAGGTCACAAAGATGTTGGTTGATGGCGGGTCTGGGTTGAATATGATCTCCCACATGTTCTCAGCAAGATTCAGAGAGCAGAGGAAGAGCTTAAGGCCACTGGCACATTTCAAGGAGTTAATCCCGGCAGGAGCCGTCCTAAGGGAAAGATCACGTTGCTATTGATGTTTTGGGGACAGTTGAACTACCGAACTGAGAAGATTGTTTTTGATGTGGTAGACCTGCCGCTATTGTACAATTGAATTCTCGGGCACCCTGCCCTGGTCAAGTTCATAGCAGCATCCCACCATGCGTACAAAACCTTGAAGATGCCAGGCCCAATGGGCGTCATTTCCATCCCATCAGATAAGAAAGACGCGATGATATGCGTGCATAAGATGTTTCAGGACGCTGTCATGGCAGAGGTCGCTGAAGCAGCGGTGCCTGCTAAGGAAAGTAAAGAAGAAGGATTGTAGGGACTTCGTCAAGGAATCCGAGAAGCGTGCCCCTACCAAGTGCGCGACACCCGTTTATTACGTGCCGGAGTGTTCCGACAGCAAGAGGGCCATGGTTGTTGCACCCCATGTGAAGAAGGTCCCGATAGGGCTGGCTGGTGTTGATGGTACCTTTACTATTAGCGCCACCCTTGATGACAAATAGGAAAGCTCTCCCGTTGCATTCCCACGGGCGAATATCGATGTGTTTGCTTGGTAACCATCTGATATCCCCGGTGTTCCCAGGGAGGTAATCGAGCACCACCTTGATGCTGCCCACATGCCCGACCTGTCAAGCAGAAGGTGCGGAAGCAGGCGTTAGAGTGGCAGCAGTTCATTGCCGAGGAGATTAAGAAGCTTGAGGAAGCTAGTTTGGTCAGAGGAGTACTACACCCAACATGGTTAGCAAACCCAGTGGTTGTGCGCAAGGCCAACGGGAAATAGAGGTTGTGCATTGATTTCACAGACCTCAACAAGGCTTGCCCAAATGATACATTTCCCTTGCCGCGCATCGACTAGATTGTGGATTCCACTTCAGGCTATGATTTGCTTTCCTTCCTGGATGTGTACTTTGGATATCATCAGGTCTTCATGTCCAAGGAAGATGAGGAGAAGACCTCCTTCATCACCCCATGCAGTACGTACTGCTTTGTTTGCATGCCTTTTGGATTAAAAAGTGTTGGGTCTACTTTTGCAAGGGCAGTCCTAATTGGTTTTGAACCACAGTTGCACAGAAAAATTGAGGCTTATATGGATGATACTATGGTCAATACCAAGGATAATTCCACCCTCATCCAGGATTTGGAAGAGACATTTGCTAATCTGCGCAAGATCAACTTGAAGCTAAACCCGGAGAAGTGTGTGTCTGGCGTTACCTCTGGCAAGCTTCTTGTTTTCTTTGTGTCCCACCGCAGGATCGAGGCCAATCCAGATATGATCAAGGTTATAGAGAAGATCAGGGCACCAATGACATTTAAAGTTGTGAGGAGTTTGACAGGGTGTTTTGCCACGCTTAGCAGATTCATCTCCAATTCTGCCAAGCGCGCCCTACCGTTCTTCAAAATTTTAAAGAAGGTATGACCCATGAATTGGACCCCAGAGGCAGATGCAGCACTACAGGAACTGAAGACCTACTTGTCCTTTGTGCCCACGTTGGTAGACCCTAAACCACAAGAGCCGTTGTTGTTGTACTAGGTGGCAACCAATCAAGTGGTTAGTGCAACAGAGGACAAGCAAAGCCCGACAGAACCAGATGAGGATCATGAAAGAGAAGAGCACGACAGCAGGGGTGACCCCAAGGACGCGGCAAGGAATAAAGTGGTGTAGCGCCTAGTGTCCTTCGTCAGCTCTTTGCTACAAGGGGCTAGATCGAGGTACTCTGGCTGTCGGTGTACTAGAGTAGGGGTACCCTAGTATCCCGAACTTGTGCACGGGCAGTTGCAGCACCCCGCGGCAAGGTTTGCCGGGCGACCGCCAAGGTCCTCCGTGGTTCCTTTGGAGCCATTCAAGAACAAAGTATTTAAGCTCAGGAGACAAGGCCCCGGCAAGAAGAGCTTGCCGGGAAGGCCAATCAAGGCATTTCAAGGAACTTGCCGCGACGCGCCGCGCATCCCGGCAAGGCCCTGTGAGCGGCAAGCTTCCGGACGCGACAAGACAACGGCCGCGGCAAGGCGCTTGCCGCGGCAGGCTACCACTCTGTACCCACGCTCTAGCACATCCACCAACGTGTCGCTCTGGGGGCCTTCCTAGGCGCGCGTGGCGGAAGGATGTGCAGCAAGCGGTGCGCGGTGGCATGCAAAGCTGACAAGACTGCCATCGTGGCGAGCGGTGGCGCCCCTGACAGCCCCTTTTTACACTGTTTGGGCGACGCAGATGGGCATTTAATGCCTTTGTCCCCTGCCGTCAGGGTTAGGTAGGATGCACTGTGCAGGTGGTTGTACCAACCGCAACCCCTTTTCCATTTTTACCCTTCTCTGCGTTGCCACCTGTCGGTGACCCCTTGAACATATAAAAGGAGGCCCATGCGCAACGTAGAGGGGGTTCGCTTCAGTTAGGAACCAGAGAACACTCATGCTCGGTCTCGCGTGTACTGTAGCACTCAGCGCACCCGGGCAAGAACACAATACAATCAGATAAGCAGCAGTAGGAGTGTTATCTCTCCGGAGAGCTCCGAAGCTGGGTAAACCGCTCATGTGCTTCGCCTCGATCTGCTCTTCGTGCGACCTCCGCCCCTCGCCGAACCGAAAGGGGCTCGGTCCGCCGGCCCCATAGGTGTTCGTGGATCAGTTTCCCCGACACTGGCGTGCAAAAGTTGATCTTTGGCCTCATCATGGCCTCCAGGAAACTGTGCCCTACTTTCAAGCCCATGAAATTACAGTTGTCACTCGCTTCCCGTTGCAGAGGATACTCTGGAACCCTGAGGCTACCGACATAATAGTGGAGTGGGCTTTGGAGTTATCTAGTTCTGGCTTAAAGTTTGAGAGCACTTCAACAATCCAGAGTAGGGCATTGGTAGAGTTTATTGCAGAATGGACGCCAACCCCTGATGAAGAAGTGATGGAGACAGTTATTCCCAGCAAGGAAGCGCCCAAAGAATGGATCATGTATTTTGATGGTGCTTTCTCCTTGCACCCACTGGCGAGCACCTGATGTACGTCGTCCAGATGCATTTTCCCCGGGAGGAAGTCACCAACAATACAACAGAGTATGAAGGACTCCTTGTGGGGCTCAGGATTGGCGTTGAATTGGGAATTAAGAAGCTAATCATTCGAGGAGATTCACAACTTGTGGTGAGACAAGTCAAAAAGGATTACCAAAGTCCATTGATGGAGGCATACGTTGAGGAAGTGAGAAGATTGGAGGAGTGCCTTAACAGAATGCAAACAGAGCACATAACCCATGCGGAAAATAGGATAGATGATCATTTTTCAAAGTGTGCTACGCAAAAGCTTCCTGTGGAACCAGGAACTTTTGTTCTCCATCTTACTCGGCCCTCCGTATCCCCGGCAACAATGGCCCGGAAAAGGATAAAGTTGGACTCTGGTAAGCCTCTCCCGGTAGAGCCCCTCGGGGCTCCTAGCAGGGACCCTGCAGGGAACAACTCCCCATCACTTGTCGGGCTGCACCCTCCTTCTGGGCGATCGGTTCCCACGGTCGAGGAACGCACCCCCGCTAGCGGGGAGGTGCCGTTAGTCCTCATTTCCGAGCCCTAGGCTCCAATGTGGGCAAGGCACATAGCCCACTTACTCCAAACCGGAGAACTTCCTGATGAGCAAGATGAAGCTGAAAGAGTAGCCTGGAGGGCTAGTCTGTACCAGTTTGCTGATGACACTCTGTATAGAAGAAGGCCCAATGGTATGAAATTGAAGTGCATTTGTCGAGAAGAAGGAAAGGAACTGTTGGCGGAGATACACAAAGGCATGTGCGGCTCCCACATTGGATCAAGGGCATTAGTTGGGAAAGCATTCCTGCAGGGATTCTGTTGGCCCACAGCCCTCCAAGATGTGGTCGAGCTAGTCACCAAGTGTGAAGCCTGCTAGTTCCATTCCAAGGACATCCATCTGCCTGCACAAACTCTTTAGACAATCCCTTTGTCATGGCCGTTTTTAGCCTGGGGGCTCGATATCCTTGGCCCTTTCCCCCGAGCTGCCGGGGGCTCTGAATTCTTGTTTGTTGTAATCCACAAGTTTACAAAGTGGACAGAAGTAGCTGCCGTGAGAAAGGTGACTGCTCATTAAGCTATCAAGTTCTTGAAAGATTTGGTGTACTGCTTTGGAGTTCCTTCTCGGATCATCACTGACAACGACACCCAATTCACGAGTCGTGCCTTCATGCAATATGTTCATGCGCTCGGAAGCAAGATCTCATTTTCCTCTATTGCACATCCCAGAAGCAATGGACAAGCTGAGAGGGCGAAGTTGAAGTTCTACGCGGAGTCAAGACCATAACATTTGATAAGTTGTAGAAGTGCGACAGGCGATGGATTGATGAGCAGCTGGTGGTTCTTTTGTCCCTCAGAACGACACAAAATTGAGCTACCGGACAGTCTCCCTTCTCCCTAGTCTATGGGGCAGAAGCAGTTATCCCCACAAAACTCATTTATGGGTCCCCTCGAGTGCTTGCCTACGATGAAGTAGAGCAAAATCAACACTGGCGTGACGACGCTGTGCTACTCGAAGAGAACCGTCTCCGTGCTGCTACGCGTGTTGCACGCTATCAGCAAGCCCTGCGTTCCTATCACAGCCGCAGGGTTCATGCCCGGTGTTTTGAGGAAGGCGACCTTGTCCTTAGGCGCGTTCAGTACGCCAAGGGTGCAAACAAGTTGACGCCAAAGTGGGAAGGCCCTTACTGGGTAGTACAAGTCACCAGACCTAGCACCGTCTGTTTGGAGACCGGAGATGGCATTAAATTGCAGAACTCATGGAATATTGAGCATCTCCGCAACTACAAAAAAAATACACTTCCGTGATCATACGTGTTTGTCACAATAGGTCACATTTTTTGTCATGCATGTACATCCATGATGATTTTATGACAGAATCAAGATAGTCATACATGTGCTGTCGTAGAAGTGTTCCATGACATTACCAAAATTATCATCACGGACGTGTCCACTTCCTTGACGATAAATTGCGCGTCATGGAAGTGCTTTCGTCAAGGGTGACCGACACGTGGCATCCACCATAACAGGTCGTTGTTAAGCTATCGGGTTCCAGTTTGGATCCGATAACGCGTTAACAACCTACACTAATGCGGATTTTCCACATGTAAAATCATCATTGGCTGGAGGAAACACGTGTCGGCTCCTAGGTGGACCAGATGGCATCTGTGCAATGGAGGAGACATGCCTATGATACGTCGACATGTGGCAGGGCCCAACCGAGGCCCGTATAGGTTAAAAAGGTCGGTCTAGTCAAAGGCACGTAGTATTTACTCAGGTACTTGTGGGCCAGCCCAATAACGGCTTGTTTAAACATGGCCTATTTACGGCCCGAAGCCAGATATGGCCCGTTAATTGTTTGCCGAATATTTGGGTCCAATTACGACCTAGTGACATTATGGCTTGTTAGAGGCCCGATGTAGACATGGGCCCATTTCAGTCTGACGTGTCTTTCGGCCTGGGAATGGCCAGTGCTGCCCATGGGCCATATATGGTCCGACGCGACATGCGGCCCTCTAATGGCCGATGATAAAGGTGGCAACAATTCACCCAACGTTACTTTGGGCTTGTTAAAGGCCTGTCGTATAATTCTGCTTGTTGATGCCTCTACAAATCTTTATGCCTGTTAAAGGCCCGTGATATCAGTGGGCCAACTAAAGCCCGGGATATGTTTCGGCCTGGTAATGGCACGTCATATAACTGGGCCAGAAAAGTCCCGGTCTACATTTCAGCCTGCTGAAGGCCAGTCGATGACTAGTGAAAATTGAGGCCGAACATGCATTGTGGCCTGCTAAAGGCCCATGATACTTCTGGGCCATAACAAGCCAGCACAATATTCAGCATGTTAATGGCCCAAAGCTACATGGGCCAAACTATGCGCTGGGTCCACTAAAGGCCCAACTAAACTTTGGGCCGAATGTAGGCCCGTGTAAGTTGTGGGCCTGGCGTAAAGTGTGAAGGCTCCAATGGCCTTTCGGGCCCAAGAAAGTTGCCGGACGGCCCAATTGTGGCCCGCTAAAAAGTAGGCAAGTTAGAGGTGAATGTTTCGGCCTGATCGACTACATCAGATTTTCTCCATTTATTTCCAGATAGCGAATGATAGCAGTAACTAGTAGGAATTAAGAACAAACCTACTCTATACAATAAATAAATTACGGCATAGTAACTTAGAATAAACCTACACTATAGAATAAAGGATTTATGGTATATTACATCCACTAGGCATCGAAGTTCGCCACCAGTGATCATAAGGCGCAACAAAGAAGCAGATTACAAAAACTGGGCGCCATTGCAGCATAACAAAATAATACTGAACCAAGACCACTCCAAGATAGTTCAAGAAAGGTTAGCCTTGCGCGGGAACTGCTGCGCAAGCTGCTCAGCAAGGCTATGAGACCGGCCTAGCATGTCGGTCATAGCTTCTAGGTGTAGTTGTTTAGCAATGAGGTTCTCATTGGTGTTCTCCACAATCTTTCTTAGAGATAGGACTTCAAATCAAAGTTGAGTTGCAGAATGTTTCTGCTAGAACTTGGGACTGAAGAAGTCAAACTGATTGAGACAACGAATTCTGTGAGCTTGTCTGACTGCTAGTCTCAAGTAACTTGAACACTGCATCAAGACTAGACTTTGGGGTTATCTCACTATCTTCAAGATGTTTTGCCTTCTTTGCTGCAATATATGTTGGGTTTGTCTCACAGCCTTCAGCAGACTTATGCATGCCATCAGGCACCTCACCCTGAAACAAGCAGAGAGATGACAGGTCTTGCACGTGTATAAACAAAGATGATAACTATGTTGTTAATTCCATCCAATTTCAAATTAGAAAATAAAGAGGAAGTTCAAAATATCAATAGCATAATTTGCTATTGTTCATAATGTGGGTAGCTTCACCACACTACTGGATTACCATGTCAACATAACAAGCATAGATAAAGGGCAAAGACAATCATTGTATCTATTTTGGTTAATGTGCATGGCATGTTGTTCATATCATCCGCCACATCAGTAAGATAAAACAGGAGATGATAGGATGCAAATGTGGGCTGCTTCACCAGACACTGGATTATAGATCCACAAAAACAAGCATACATACAGGGAGTATTGAGTAATGCACATGGTATGAATAAGGAATTTGGTTTTACAAGTAAAACATGGAACTTACAGTTGTTGCGAACATGGATTTTGATAGAAACAACAAACTAAACAGCAATTAACGATAGGGAGTATGAGCAAAGTAAACAGCAGTTGCGGATAAAGGCTTTAGAAGGAATGACTTACATTAACAGTTAACACCGGATTTATAATGCCCATCTCCATGTCGAGGGAAGGATAATTCAAGAATTTCAACACAAAATATTCTTCATAAGCATTGCATGTACTCTACATTTCATACAGAGTAATTATAGATATGATAATATTGGAAGGGATAGATGATAAGGAAGATAATATGCAGATTGATGCTGCATAATCAACTACCAATCGCTGTAAGTACAAGCGTTACAAGACAAAATGTAGTGACAAGAGCAATGGGCTACACTTCTGCACTGACATTGTTTGTGTATTCAACTTTTTGGTAAGATTAAATATCGATATGATATTTTTTAGTAAATGGTGGGTGAGGGAGATAAGATGCAGAATGCTACACAATGAACCAATTCCTCTTCCCATAATATAAGTGTTTTGAACACTAGTGTACTGTACGAAACGTTCTTATATTATGGGACGGAGGGAGTAGCTGTTAATGTAAGTATAGTGATAGACAATGTTCAGCCCTTATAAGAGGACTGCAGAGCTAAACCTCTTCAAAAGCATTGGGTTGATTCTAAATTTATGTAAGAATCCATACGGATCTTATAATGTACACCTAATGGACGATAACGAGGCTAACATGTGCAGTGATGCTACATAATCAACCAGCTACGAAAGTAAGTATGGTCATACATGGCAGGAGGTACACACAAGAGCAATGCAGTGTGCAGTATAGTTGCAAGATTCTCTGGTCCCTTGAGAATGAATGTTCTTCTGCAAACAGTTTTCGTACAAGTGAGACGTTAAGGCCCATGCAGAAATATAGTTCAAATTGTGATGTGATATCATAGACAGTACCTTACGCTGCAGACAAGACCAATGTGTAACAAGATTATTCCAATCACTGGCTGATAAATGTAGCACCAGAGAATTTACAAAAAATTTGTTTAGGGGCCTGCCATCGAAGTGCGCTTGCCTCAGGTAGGAACGATAATTCATCAACGAGTGCTTGAAAAGTGCAACCAACCCTTGCTCGTCTTGACAATCCAGTTTGGTCCTTGCTTATTTAAAAGAATGAAATCTTGTCTCTTCTGTCAGCAGAAACATATGCAGTAATTACCATGAATAACATTAGTACATTACTTACGCATAAGTCACGGAGGAAGATTGGAAATTGTTCTTTGTCTGTGGTATAATCTGTCCATGAAGGATAGTCACGCACAAAGTTCCTGACAACAATATAAGCTTCGTCATGTAAACTGCGAAGAAGTGGAACAGGAGTCCTATTTGTTGAGGTGGTGCTATGCCAACTGGGGTCTGGTGAGTTGGGACATCATAGATGGCCAGTGTAGTAGGCCTAGAGTCTGCTAGAGTTGTGGCCGTGTTTTCTGGGTCTGGTGATATTGGAGCTACACCTATTGGGCTATTTTATTTATCAGGTGTCACTACCTTTTCCAAATACTTTGTTCATGCTCCTCCGCGATCAGCAATCTCCCTCTTCCTTTTGAACGTCTGATACACAAGAACAACATTTGAATGGATAAATAAGGTATGATGACAGATTATAGTAAAAAAAAGGTATGATGACAGATGGAATATGTACTGAACATGGATAGACAGGGCGTATTCACATACACAAAGTGTAAACTAAGCTAATGGCAGTGCAACAAAGTAGAAGCAATGCAAAACATCAGTTGAAAGATATGTGCGACCAATATAACCTTGGAAAGTTAGAGTAAGCACCTTGATGGGTGAATAAGATAGGGCACCTGCCTATGACTCCTCCACTAGGGAGCTACATTGACTTAGGTCTCCCTCTAGCTCAGAATCACTGTTAGCATCATATTCTGAGGATGAATCTGTAGGTGGAGAACCTTTGCAATGCATTGCATCCAGACTTGATTTCAGTCCCTTAATGCCAAGTTTCACAACCATGGCATTGTTCTGCTTTATTCTTTTCATGCGCGCAAGCTCATAATCATTTTGATGTTGTTCAGTATATGAGATTCATGAAACATAAAAAGTAGTCACATTATCTATGGAATGCATTGTAATTCAACTCGAAGAATGTCTCCCTATAAACCCCTGAATATGCAAAGTTCACCCCCCAACCATGCTGACCAGACCACACACAGAAATACAAAGCTCTTATGTCTTTATAACAAGCAGACACACATTTCAAGACTGAAGTAGGAACATTAGAATCATATCAAATTCATATTTGAACAAATAAACTAAGGAATTATGAGTGGCACAATGTTTATCTTCAAGGGTGGACTAATGGTAGTGCGACATAGCGCAAGTAGGCAGATTGTATTCCATGTAAAAGATCATAGTCTATGTAAAAAGGTGAAAATGGCACTTTCTTTCTATACAATGCAGTGTTCATTGCCCACACATGATGGAAGAGACCACACAGAGAAATACTACTCACTCATGTTTGCGGTTCTAGTATTTTGAAACAGGGTGATTCACCCTAAAAGAATATTGACAACAAATATGAGAAGGCAATCATATATGTAGTGAATCAATCATTACTTGTGAGCTTACTAGGACAAGTATGCAGAATTGTAACTGCAGTAAGAGACCATCCAAAATCTGAATCAAGAAGTTGGTCTAGCACTTATTGTTTGCAACTAATCATTGTGAAATTGGATATCATATCCAATGAGTAAGAAAGCCAAGTAAAATTGTCAATAAACCTGGCCTGCAGTAGTAATTTGGGTCAATGTCACTATGACCAACAATCCAAAATGACTATTGTCTGTTCTTACGGCCAGAATTTTGAAACCCTATGAACTTTACAAGTACTAAAGATTACTGAAATACATGTTAACCATTAAGTGTAGGTAGCACTTAGTACACAAAAAACCCTAATGACAGACCTGCCTAATGAGTAATGAATCATTAAAAAAATGGTTGATGAGGAGTGGCTGCTGAGTGTTGAGGGCGTATCTCAGGATAAATCGGGTTGGCTTAGTGGCTACTACATGCCTGAGCCCTGAAAGGACTGGGAAGGTAGGCACGGCGGCACGCCTGGGCAGCGGTGCCATTGTTGGGCGAGTGACTCCTAACCTCCTGTTAGTCCGGCGTCTCCTCCTAGAGTCATGCCGTCCGGGGATGGCATGTCGCCGGCGAGGCAGGTGGCTGGGGGTGAGTAGAGACTGGAAGCACAACAGAACATAGGGGAATCAGGGCCTGCGCAGACTCAAAATCATAGGGTGGGCCGCGGCCCACTCTGGGCACCCTATAGATACACAGCCGAGCGGTGTACATGCATTTTTGAAACTAAATTAGGAACATTTAGCTGACCAATTAAATGACTCTGTTTTAATAATATCATATTCATATTTGAACAACTAAGCTTCTTTAGTTTGATGGGTGGAGTAGTGCTATTATGACATGAAGCACGTATGTTGATCATAAAAGGGGGAAACCCTAAGCATTTTTCGAGGAAAAGAGGGTTTGCCCTCCGATTTCTATTAAAGAAACCACCACGGAACCAACATGATCAATTCAATCCTAAGCATGATCAATTAAACCCTATTATGACCGTGCCATGGCAGATTGAAAGCTGCAAACTGCAGAAATGCTATTTACCATCCATTGTTTGCTTCAAACTAAGAACTAAATTCTAAGAGCTGAAAAGAAAGTAGAGTAACCAAGTTACAATCTATTTTCTAGTTGAGATAAAAAAGTTGAGCAGAAATGAAGTACCACCTCTCTTGCGGCGCCGTGTAGGCATCGGGGGAGCGATGGCTGTCGGTGGCGTTGAAGCAGACCTGCGATGGTAGACGGGTGCATTGGGGGATTAGTCCCATTGCGGTGGACGAGAAGGTCGTGTGAGCGGCCCCGGCGAAGAGGACAACGGCGCTGATGAAGCCAGAGGACACGATGCAAGGCTCCTGGTCTGTCGCCATGGATGAGAAACTTCCATCTCTAGAAGTGGACGACGTGGTCTTCGTAGGAGCTCCGGCATGGTGGAGGACGGTGGCGATAGATGGGGTGGAGGACAGCGTCGATGGATGGGCTGGCGGATGGAGGAGGCTAGTGTGTGCATGGTGTTCTAGCATGGACGGTGTATGAATGGGAAAATGGAGGGAGAGGTACGGGGAACCATGTTTTTGGGACACGTCTATCTGAAATATGGGAAAGTTATGAACTTAGCCCCCGTTTAAAATTTGGACGTCACATCGGTTGGGGATAGGACGGTAATCTCGCATCTCCCCAATATTTGCCCAGAGTGATTTCGGGCGAGGAGAGGGTGTTTTGGCGCCCACAATTGGCGGCCACGGTGTATGGACGGGGCTGACAGGTAGGGCGATTGTGTCACGTCTGAGTGAAGTTACGAACCTGCCCCTATTGAAAATATTTGCCTACATCGATTTCGGCCGAGTCGAATTTGTTTTGCCGCCCACCGTGTATGAATGGGGAAATGGAGGGAGAGACAGACTCTTTCGGACGAGCTTGAATCAAATGTGATTTTCCGCCAATGTTTGGCGCACACCTGTCGGAATGGGCTTAGAGATGGTCGTGTCACGTCTAGTTGATGTTACTAACCTACCCCTATTGAGAGCAGTGGAAATCGGGCCGATGGAATGTCCGTGTAAGGGGTAGACTGTAATTTCCATCTCCCAAACACTAGCTTCGGGCACCCGACATGGGAGTGGACATTTTGCCGCTTCTTTTGAATTTTGGGACAAGAAGCATCCACGTTTACCCTGGCAACTACATTTGAATCCATTATGTATTCCTATACGAATCTTTATAAATCATTCTATGCATTTTTATATATCTTCAAAAGAACGACAAAGATGTATTCCACTGTCATATATGAATATGATTTACAAATGTCGATACTCGTATTCAGAAGCTTGAATCTAGTTTAAGGTGTATTCGAATATTTGAAACCACTTTATGTCCATCTCAAGTGTCACACGCAGCATAATGTGTACTCCCATTTAGATATAGAAACAAGCGATGTTTCAAGATTAAAAATACCGAGTCCATCAACCAATAATGTACAAAACTAATAGATATATAAACATTTATAGAGTATATGGATCAATAATATCAACTAACATACATAAGCCGGGTTGCTGTACTTTTTTGCTAGAAGAGCATCCTTTTTTTAGCGAAGCTAGTACAACATCTTGGCCCTTTCAGATGCGTGCCACTCAAGGACCATTTATACTACTATTATTGTTGAATGCACATTCAACCCGATTGGCATATTTGTAGGTTTGGCACAATAATCAAAATGAAATGTCTTAGAGTCTTATCAATTAATACAGACTTGTGCTCAAAAAAATTACAACCCAAAAAAACAAAAAAATTACATGATCTCTAAACCAAATGGTTTGATCGATTACATAAACAAACAACACAAAGGTTATTCAACGATGGAAAGAACATTTCACCTATGATTTACCAAGTGGGAATTTAATTTCCTTTTTTCCTTCAGGACCTTAACAATGCGGTCAGTCTCAGCTTGCTTCGTTTTGAAATCCACCAAATATTTAATGGTCGTCTTGAGTACTGCTTGTGATTGTGTTGTTTGCTTCCTCAACATGTCAACTTCATCTCTAAGTGCAGAAGCAGAATCTCTTTCTACCAATAGTGTAGCCTCTAGAGCATCAGTAGCTGGCAATTCATGATGCACGATTTGGCCGGTGGCACTACTGTGGGATGATAAACGTCCATGGGGAACTCGCTCTTTGATCTTGGGCTAACATGTTTTGCCATTAAAGTTCCGATTGGATTCCGAAATGTTGAAGTTAGCAAAACATCTCAACTGGGAGTTATAACAGCAAACCAGTTAAACAAACAAGGAATTAAAGAGTTTCAATTGGATGCTGAAAAGTAGTTATTAACATCATTGGAACCGGTTGTAGCAGTAAGGAAGTTAAACAAACAAGTTTTGCAAAAGGTACCTGTGGCATTGGAGTTTCTCTTGGATCCCAAAAAGTTGAGTAGCCAGTAACATGATTAGAGCAATCGGTTTCAGCAGCAAAGCAGTTAAACAAACAAGTTTTGTAAAAGGAACCTGTTTTTGCATTGGAGTTTCTCTTGGATCCTAAAAAGTTGAGTAGGTAACTTGAATAGAGCAACAAGTTATAGCAGCAAACCTGTTACACAAATATATTTTTGAAAATATACCTGCTGTGCAATTGGACTTCCAATTGGATCCTGAAAACTTGAAGTTGGTAAGATGATTACAAAAACAAGTTACAATAGCAAAGCAGGTAAACGAGGAAGTTTCTGAAAACATACCTATTGTGCCAACCGAGTTTCAGTTGGATCCTGCAAACTTGAATGTTAGCAATCATAAATAAAGTGTTGCAAGAGCCATAAGAAACTAACATCAAAGTAGTAAAACTAACCAGTTTTGTCAACGTATTTAGTTACACATGAACTAGTAAAACTAACAAGTTCTTGGCAACGTATTGAAGTAACAAGTCAGTACCATTTACCATCTGTAAATTTCTTTGATGTAAGCAAAATGATTCCAACACACACACACACACACACACACACACACACACACATATATATATATATAACTTAAAAAGACGGTGTCCCTCATATAAACCTGACAGTTGTGTATCTATGAACATGCAAACATGACTAGTGCTACAAGTGATAATAGCAAACCATTTAAGCAAATAGGGTATCAGAACGTAAATTACATGTGAATTCTACTGCACCCTAGAAGTACATATAACCAGCTATCTACATGCTTAAGTAGCTATTTAAGTTCTGGCAAACAGGTAATTCTTAACAGTAAGTATAAAAAACATAGATAGGCGCGATCTATAATAGGATTAACAGGCCATGGCATTATGTAATCAGTAGCAAACTAAATTAAGCCAAGCAACGTAATTGAACAATTTTGCAATAAGTGGCTAACTAAAATTCTGAGAAGCAGGTAACTGAACTTACGCTAGCTCTTTGTACAGGCACACTGCAAGTTTTTTTTCATTCACAAGGTTCTATGAAGCAGTCCATGGCATCAATTGCTTGGATACGCAGTCCCAATACTTCTTTCTTCCCACACTGCATTGATAAGTCGAATGGTTAATCTAATAAGATGGTGCGTCCTTGATATGATATATGAGGACGGTTGTCAGACTAGTTGTAGCCACACACATCACACTGGATTTTACTGTATATTTCATGCGATTACATTTGGCATATCGAGATCTAAGAAATCCAATAGGATGAAAAGACTGGCAGCCTTCACATTATTGGCGAACTCAATTCATACAAATAGGCAATTCAACCATCCTATGGGTAAATCAAAAGCGCCACTAGAATATTTGTCACTACCCCAATCATACACGCAAAAATGGGCGATGCCACCATAGGGGCTGGTATGGGCGGCCGCCTCGGGTGGCTAGAAAGTGTGCACCTAGTTTGAGTCGTCTGGGTTGGCCTAGGATAGTTTTGTTCGTCCCAATGCACGAGCAGGCAATGTAAAAAATGAAGAAAAATGTTTCAATTTGGATGCGCCAATAACGTAAGTGCAAGACAAGCCCTATAGCAGTCTCGTGGCCCAAACGAGCGCCTCCCATATCGATGGACAGCAGGAAAAATCCCAATTCGTTCGCTCCAACCTCTAGTCTTGTTTTCTCCTAACCTAGCCGCCCCTGGACAGACCGACACAACACTTCCTCTCACCCTCGTTGGACGCTGGTCGCCGGGCTTCAAGCGAATGGAAGGACAAGAAGATGAAGATCCAAACCTGGGTGTAGCCTGCTCGGGAGGCAGCGGCGGCAGCACGGCCATGGCACCGAGCTTGCACAAATGGACAGTCGTAGCTTGCAAGAGCAGCATGCTCAACGAGAAGGTACATCAAATCCCTGATTATATCTAATTCAACTGTTAAATTTCTGGCCAATAATTAAACCTCACGATGTTGTCAAACTTCTTGTATGTAGGGAATCTATGAGAAAATGAAACCAATTTCTGCTTATTTTATAACTCCCCCAATCCTAAATATGATGTATCTAATCAAGTTTCCGGTGCAAACATACAAGCTCATGCTGTTCTTGAGCCTGAAGTGTCTACTGAACAAACTACTAATGAAGGATTTGATGCAAACATTTTACATGCTCCTGGTGGTGAACACAAAGTGTCTAATGAGGGATCTAATACAAGCATTATGCAAGATCCCATTAAAGGATTTAGTGTCTAATGATGATCTACTATGTTGATAGAGACATAGAGATTTGCAGGCATTGATGACAAGCAAATTATAGTACATTTTCATGGGTTGAGGAAATGTCAAGGCCATCTGCCAAAAAGTCCCCGTATCATGACAACGTAACATAAATACTTTTCTAATCTATTGTTTGAAACTATTGGCATACTTGTGTGGGATAGATATACTGATATGCAGTTTCCGCACTAGTTATAGGTGCAATTACACTTTGATATTTTCAGCCAGAGAACGAATAATTCAAGCAGGTACAAACCATGTTAGTAGTCCTTGTACACCATGTTGCATTTTGTGTTCTTTGATGCCCACATCATTTAGTATTTTATAATGTTGATCTAATTTGGATCATAAGCTGGTTTTCAAAGTGCATGTAGCTTCACATTTCTCAAGTTATCTTGATTTCCGGAGTGCAAGTGCCTTCGTAATTTTTAAGTTAAATTTTTGCCCCTAGTAACTTGAATTCGTGGATCCACCACTTCACACAAATCATATACGCAGGCGAGTACGAATTAAATGAAATGCAGGGACTTATGCTAGCTCGTTGTACAGGCTCACTGTAGCTCTACTTGCGCTTGGGATGTTCCATGTACAAGTCCATGTTACCACTTCCTTGGATGTGCAGGCCTTGTGCTCCTTGCATCCCCCTCTGCATTTTTGACACAGTGAATGGTTTATCAAATAGGAGGAATCGACCTTGTTGTTGTACCGGCGGACAGGTACTTACAAGGTTATACCGGTGTGCAGGATGTGTACCAGATCCCGTAGCACCGTCATGCTTTGCTAAAAATGGTTTTGCTTGTTTCAGATGATATCTCCAGAAGAAATAAGAGTTAAAGTCAGAGTTGCATAGGCATGTAAGCTAAGAGTTAATGTCAGAGTGAAAGTATATCCAAACATCATCAGAATAGTGAACGAGGGAGTGATATGTGGATACCTAGTTTGGGCCGACGTTTGGGCATGCTCGCCTAGCTAGAGTGCGGGTCACTTCAGAGCCCGGGTGATGCGCTGGCGTTGGCTGGCCGCGCACGGATGCAGATCTTGAGTGGCAACGGAGCGCTATGATGCGGTGGACAAGACCATTGGTGAATCCCCAACGGACTCGGGTGGCGGAGGTGCGATGATGTGCTCGATGAAGTAGCCCCAGTGCGGTGGGAGACGACATTGGTGAAGCGCACCTGATGTAGTGGAAGTCGATGTCTGTGAGGCACGTCGGTTGTGGCGGCCAACGTTATCGGTGGACCACCCGGTGCGGTGGACAAGGGCGTAGATGAGGTAGCTCCGATGGGGTGGTGAAGCGCGACCGTCGTCTTCATCATCGTCGTCCGGCACAGAGGTGTGGAAAGAGACGAGATGAGGGGCGATTTGAAATTTGCTTGGGTTGGTGGCGAATTAGGGATTTGAGTGCTCTGGGCATGGAAGAGGACAGTGGGGAAGGGAGATTTTGCAGGTCTGGAATTGGGGCCGCCAAATATTTCAATCTGAGGAGTTATTCGAATTAGAGTGTGTGTCACATAGCGATCTCCACTTCTAACATGGATTTCACATTTCACAGTATCCATGCTACTTTTTTAATACAAATTCATATGTATATGATTAACAGCATGGTAGTGAGAAAACTTTGGATGGATTCAAACATATGACATAGAAAATAGCACCACAATTGAGTTAGTGTCAACTTTTCCAAACCTAGTATGGCACGAATTCGAAATAATTACGGAAGCCATGTGCATGGTCCTCAATTCAAATCTTGCAATGTACACTAAATTGAAACGTCGATATTAAGTCTCGTACTATCTACATTCAAATGTTGTTTTTAGCCCCACCCCCCGGGACACACGCTACATACTTCCTGTATCAATCAATCTTCCTCTACTAACCACCTTAGGAAGCTATCGGTTTCCGACACACGTTCATTCTTTCTCCCCATGTTTCGGTCTCTAACTCTCTCAACTACTCAACCCCCTTTTTCCAGTCGGTTACCAAATGTATCTACCTCACACACCCGCCATTGCACTCCATGCCGAGCTCTCTCTCTCTCTCTCTCTCCCTCCCTCTCTCTCTCGCTCTCTCTCTCTCTCTCTCTCTCTCTCTACTTCCCACCCTCTCTCGCTAGATACATGCATTGCCTATCTAGGTCACTCTCTCTAGACTGTCTCACTCTTTCTTTTGCACGATGGGCCAGACTCGCTCAATCTCGCTCTCTTTATCTAAGTCTTGATTAACCTCGCTTTCTTTCACACACAAAGGATATATCTCCTGTTCGGGCCTCGATCGACACACTCTATACTTTCTCGGACACAAACGATATATCTCCATGTTTGAGCCACATTCGACATATTCATATTGTATACTCTCTCATGCACACTGTCTATCTAGGTAACTCTCTCCAACCCGTCTCACCCCTTCGATCGCATGATGACACACACGTGCTCAATCTCTCTGCCTTTATATATGTAATCGATTGACTTTGCTTCCTCCCACACACAAAATATATCTACATGTCTGTGACTAGATCATCTCTCAAGATCTATCTTACACCCGTCACCCTTCCCAAAAGCTCAATCGGACAATATCTCTCCAGAGCATATATTTTCAACGAATGCCGGACCACACTCACTTTGTCTCTCTATCTATCTGTGTCTCGGTTGACCTCGCTTTCTCACGCTGTATTTTCCACAAATTTAAGCTATCTATCCATCCCTCGCAGAGTTGGAGCTATTTACATTGCGAGTGGGACTCCAACCTTGGATTAATTTGTCAAGGCATTTATTCCGGTGGGTTTAGATTATACTTTCGTAGCATTTGGCCTACAACTACTCCAAACACCGTTGCAACCCCCGCACCTCCCCTAATTGATTTCCCTCTGCCTCAGTCATCGCTCTCTCATACTCCTTTCTCATTTCCAACATCGCACCATGGTATTTTTGCAAAAAACTCTATTGTTCTCTTTAATTATTACAAATCAGCTACAAAATTACACACCGATAGTCCACCTATAATTGAACAAATTTCGACACACAAATTAAAGTGCTACAAACTACACACCGAGTGGCCCACCTATCATGGAACAAATTTTGACCCATATATAAATTCAAATTTAAAAAGGACGAGGATCGAACATGAGACCAGGGCCTTCAAGCCACACGTCAATAGGCAACATAGTACAACAACGTTTGTTGTACCCCCCTTTGTTGACATAATGTTGTTATATTACCATAGCCTATTTAATGGATAACATGTTTTAGTATTATTTTTAGTACATAAGTGGGACCGACTCATTAGCACATACTATTCGCCTTCACTTACTGGTGGGTTCCATGTCTGCTCTCTCCTCCCCTTCTACGTTTAGACAAACGGGAAAACATGAAGAACTCGCGGGCGATGCTGCCGTTGACCATATCTAGATGCGTTCACAAGTTACGGCACCGGTTTCACGTACTAGTAGTACTAGTCAATGTGTACGTGCAATGCATGTTAATTCGGAAGTATATTAAGTGCATGCTGATAATAAGTACGATATTATTTGCGTGTTATATTGTGATTAGCACTATTTTTGGCATGAAATTAACCGCATGTTAAACGTGTTGAGTGCTCGACATTGAAGCAGTCTAGGTCGTCGAATTCACATGATTTGATGTCCGAGATTAATGGATCTGCCCCTTTGGTATAGATGGTATAGATATAGATTATACATGTAACAAGTTTAAGAACAAAAGTGATCGTGACAGACAAGTTATCTAGTACTGTATATTTATCTACTACTCTGTAATAATTAAATGTGTTGATAAATAGATGTATCTCTTAGTGCTTGAACAAGGGGACTGGTCGTGCCCTACAAGTATTTGGAATTCACTTCCCTAAGAAAATATTTGGAATTGACGTGGTATTTAATATGAAATGCTTGCGATTAGAAGGAATACATGTGGCTTCATGACGTTTTATATTTAACTTGATACGGCTCTAGCAGAACATTCAATCGATCAAACCATAGATTTCACTCAGTATGACTCCTACTTTATATTCATACGACGATCGATCTAAAATAAACGGAAATGATAAACATTTGGATTTTAAGCATGGCAATCCGAACATATTTCATGGCAAATTTAGATTACGCAGCGGCGACGAAGGTGTCTTGCGATGGGAAGCGGCTCCTCTGTCATGCTCTGTGTGTCGTCGGGCCACTGACCGACAGCGACGGCGACGGCGGCGTCTTGCGCCATTGTAGGCGTACTCCTGGACGTTGGCTCTAGCTTCAAGGAAGGCCAGAATGTTCTGGACCTCGGTCTCTAGGAGCGAGTCAACTGGTGGGAGGAGGAGACAGGCGTTGGTTCAAGGAAGCCGTTGATGGCGGCCATCCATGCCGCTGAGGTGGGCACTGGCACCTGCACGGGGACAGGCGCTGGCAACAGCGCGACGAAGTCATTCGTGTGCAAGGGCACTAGCACAGGCACACGTGTCAGTGCACGCGCAGGCGCATGCACTGGCAGGTGCACGGGAGCGTGAAAGTCGGCGGGGACCTTGTGGAACCCCGTGGCATCAAGCTCGGTGACAATGTGCAGCTCCCAGCCCATCAATGCCACGGGGATGGGCGTTGTCGCAATCGGGGTGACGGGAGCGGGGACAGACGCAGCATCTTCCCACAAAGCCAGTTCAAGCTCGTCCCGAAGCACGGTGTCCTCCTCAGGAAACTGGAAGACTAAGGGCAGACCATTGTGATGCGACATGGCGTACAATTAGGTCAGGCTAGTTGGAGGCAGACGATAGGAGAATCCGAGAGGAAGATAGAAGATGTAGCAATACTGTGTAGTGCAGGGGTGATTTTAAATTGCAGCGTCGGCGCCATTAAAAGTGGGGGCAGTTGAGACGAAGGTAGGCGACAGAGCCTGGTCAAAGGGGTCGCCTCCCAATGAGCCTGCACAGCGGCCTGCTCGCACGCCTCTCGGTCAGCCGGTGTAGCGATCTGCTCGCACGCATCCCGTCGACTGACATGCTTGCTTGGGCGGCACCTGCCGATGCGAAGCTTGACTCATGGCGGCACGTAAACACCCACGGTTTGAATAGTGAAAGTGTTCGCCATAATGTGGCGGGTCTTTGTTCCAAAATACCTTGGCTCCTCATTTGTGCGACTTCTCGTAAGCAAGTTGTCTCAAATTGAACAAAAAAATACGACAGCATATTTGTGCCATATCACGAGACCATGCTCCGTTTCATGAATTTCCGGTCACTTTTGGATTTTTTGAAATTTAAATCTAGGATTCCAAAAAATATCATAACCTGCATCGTGCAATAAATTTTCAAGCGATTCATCTTTATAGTTGTAGATGTTAATATTTCTTAAGAAAGGATTTGGTCAAACATTTTGCTTAGTTAGACTTCAGACAAGGGATAATCCCTCCGTACCAGTGAATTGCATGAACAAATGGGGCTCAATTATGTGCTCATCCTGGTGTAGTACTCCTATTAGTACTACTAGGCAATGGAGTTGACGGGTGACCTTGGGTACCGCGGAACGAGGAATTGAACCTTGCTCGGCACGGTAGGTAACATTGTCTAGTTACTAAAGCATCCCTCCATTGTTCATCGGTAGTCATTATGGACCGGGGATATGAGGGGAATTTCCTAGGGCTGGAATTCTGGCCGCCAGATATTTCGATTTAAGATGCGGAGGCTCGACTAGTTGGGGTTGGCTAATGTGCGTACTATGCACGCCACCAGAAGGACACGAGCCCCGGTATTGTTTTTTGAAGGATCAAGACGAGCCCAGGTTTGGCAGGTACGTCGTTGGGTGCTACTCCTACCATTCAAGAATATGAAATGAATCTTTTAAATTGCCGAATGAATCTATATTTATTACAATGCCCATATTTTCCTTGCAAATAGTAGTGTCAACGTGGAATTGATTTATGATGAGTTCTTGAATTAGAGTGAGTTTGTGATATAGTGATCTCAACGTGGATTTCACATTTCATGGTATCCCTAGTAAGTTTTTCATTGCAAATTAAAATTTAAAAGATGAACGGTATGGTGGTGAGAAAACTTTGTATGTATCAAGCATATGATGACACACACACACACACACACACACATGAATACAACAACAATCTAGTAAGTATAGTGCATCTATTTTTCCAAACCATGAATTTATGACACGAATTTAAATATACTCCCTCTGTTCCTAAATATTTATCTTTTAGAGATTTCAACAAGTGATTACATACGGAGCAAATTGAGTGAATCTATACTTTAAAATATGTCTATACACATCCATATGTGGCAGTCCATTTCAAATCTCTAAAAAGACTAATATTTAGAAACAAAGGGAGTAAAATGTAAGACATGCATGGTCTGCAATTCAATATTTAAGATGAACAGGAAACTGAAACATGAATATTAAGTCTAGTACTACATACATGCAAATGTTGTGTTTAGGTGGATCTATGTAGATTGTCAGGGGTTAATCCCTCAACCTTAGATAAAATTGTGAAGCTTTATTTAGGATTGTTTAGATTATATTTTTTGAACATTATATTTGTCCCCACCCTTCCAAAGACCGATTGGTTGTGCACCCCCCTCCCCGAGAGAATATCATGTGCCTCCACACCTTAGATGTTATATGCTGATACGAGTCGCTTGGATCTTGTAGATACAAGATATAGCAGCTCACATGATGTCTTAATTTTTTTTACAGGAAACCTTAATGAGTTTGAGAATTGCACACAATTTATAAAAAAACTACTCAGATGCCCTTGGATCCCATATCCAACGACTTGAAGCTCGTATCATTGTAGCATCTAAGATGAAGGAGGACCTTATATTCTCCTATTTGTTATAATATCATGTGCTACCACACCTTAGATGCTTTGGTCATACAAGCAATTTGGAGCCGTTGGAT
>NC_041387.1:316641274-316652678 GCF_002162155.2 Triticum dicoccoides | reverse complement strand
AGCACAAAGACTGCTTAGATGCCATTGGATCTCAGATCGAACGACCTCGAAGCTTGTATCAGCATAGCATCCAAGCTGCAAGAACACCTGATGTTTTCTCACACGGGAGAATATGAGGTGCTCCTGCACCGTAGATTCTATGGTGATACGAGTTCCCGGAGATCTAACGGCTCACAGTAGGTGGTTTGAATGTTTTTGCAATATATGCCTAAGAGAGATTGGGAATTGCGTAGAAAGTACAAGTACTACACATGTGGCATCTGATCACAGATCATACGACCTAGATGCTTGTATCACCGTAGCAGCTAATTAAGCTACGAGGAGCACCTAATGTGAGAAACTGGGAGCCGTTGGATCCAAGATGCAACGACACACACGAGGCCTGCATGTTTTATTTGCAAAAAAAAACCTTGGAGAGTTTGGAAATTGCCCATAATTACTAAGACTAATCCAAGCCATTGGATCTCAGTTCGAGCGACGTAAAAACACATATCACCATAGCATCTAAGTTGCGGGGTGGATGTGATATTCTATGCTGCTATCATTTTTGTTCCTAAACTTGCAAAATAAGTGTAACTCGTGTTATTACTTGTCTAACCGCGCAAAGTTTTTGTGCAAAACAACCATCCTACACTGAAATATCAGAACAATACATGGGGGTCCCACTTGTCATTGATCAAATTTGGACCTAAAACTAACAAATCTGAAAGACGAGATTCAAACTAACAACCTGGACTACAAAGCGTAAGTTGATAGCCTGAAACAACAATGGTTGTTGGCTTTGTCCCATAATAACTTGGTTTTATATAGTATTACGTTGAGTGGAGTAGAGGGAGTGGCTCGTCGACACGTGCTTGACCATTGACTCACTTACTGGTGGGTCCCATGTCTGTGATCTCTCTCTCCTCTCCAGCGTCTCCTTTAGATGCACGAGCACACATGAAGAGCGATGCGAGCTTGCCATGATGTTATTATAAGTAAAAAAGCTTGGAAAATAGAGGAATAGTCTAGAATAATAGACGTTGTGGCTGTCGAGATGGAGCTAACCACACCTATCCTCCAGGACACGTTAGCATGATGAAGTTGTGTGGCTAGTGGAGTGTTTTTGATCGACTGGCTAGGTCCCGAGGTCGAACCACATGTAGTACGTCCGATATAGTATATTATTACACACATATTTTATCTCTGTGCCGAGACGTGGCACACCCTACCATGCGGTTTCGGGATCGACCCGAGTGGTGCACGCATATTTTCTTCCTTGCCAAGACGTGGGACGCCCTACCGCGCATTTTCTGGGTCCTCCTCGGTCGTAGCGCCGAAGCAAGTAAATGAGTCGTCAAATCACGAAAGACCACCTTTCCATCCGAGTACATCAGTGAAGCAGGATGGCTAGCTAGTTGGGCTCGTGCAACCGATTAGCTAGGCCACCACCACATTTGTTTTTTCACCCCTTTTTATATCCTTGACGGCAGGTAAATTTAAATATCCACCGCGATGTTTCTCTGGTCTTTGGGTGTGGCAGGCGCGGCAGGATTTTTATTTTTTGATCGACGGGAGCTCAAGGCCATCACCCTGTCCAAGCCCCCCTTGATCTCTCCGATATCCCTCATTAAGCAAGTCCAGGTAATATCTTTTCTTGACAAACTTTTTCTCGATCTTGATCGCGTTTTTTCATCTAGCACGTAGTACTAGTACTAGTAGTACAACTTTCTGGGTGATCTTGCATGTGATTTTTGTGTGCCAAATGGCGGTTCTAAATTCCTCTTTTGACCAAAACATGCGAGAGGTTGACACTGATTCCTTATAGATTACTTGCAACTACTTTATGAACATCAATGCTACCTTTGAAGAGAGTATATTAGCCTCAGTAACTTGTGTTATGGATATTGCAAGTAATCCCTCCACTCTCATGCCTTTGAAGACATTTCTAGTGTCTTTGTTCACTCATTTATGTGCGTATATGTAGTCCTACATGCAGTAAAATATCAAAAATCATCTTATATTTCTGAACGGAGGTAGTAATAAAATATTTGGTTTCTGTTTGAATTAGAACAAGGTCCGCGGTGGAGATGAAGTTCTCATGCCGTGTGAACTGGAAGACCCGAGGATGAGTTCTACTACTAAACTATCTAGCTTTTGTGTCCTTGTCTCCACGTGTCCTGAACTAGTGTTTTCCAGTAGTATTGTTGTCAGGCATGTTATCAAGGGTGTACTTGACCAAACCAATTTCCTAGTTATGCCTTCGATTACGAAGGGTGTGGTCCTTGTAAAGCTTCCCAACAAATCTAATGCAGACTGTCTTCATCGTCATGTTTATGAGTGGAAAGACCACTCTGTTAGGTTCTCCAAGGTTGACGAGATGGTGTTGGTGCTGGTAGACATCTCTCATGAAGTCCATGGCCTAGTCATTTATGTGGGTCACGTCCCGTAGGTTGTTGGCAACAAATAGTCTGCAAAGTGTAATTAGTGCAACTTTGCTTGTCTATAGTAAGATCGAAAAGAATTAATCTCTCCCAAGTTCGAGTTTAAAGGCCGTCAGAAATATTCCGGCTCACAATGATGCTTCCGGTTTATACTCCGATTTAAGGAAAATCCCATCTCCCACACAGCGCTGAAGCCCTTAGTATCTGGTTTAAATCTAGTTTCAGAGGAAACTATCTCTTGCAAAGCTCTGACGCTCTCAATATCCGGTTCAAAATCCCAGTTCAAGAAGAATTTATCTCTTGCAAAAAGTTAAAGGTTGCCGAAGAGGACCTGCTGCCAATATGCGCGGTTCAAACATGGGTATCCGGCCTTATTGGCTTATCATATTATTAGTCATGTCGGGGCTTTTGTTCATAAAGCGGAGTTCTTTTTACCCATTGATCCGGCTTATAAAGCCATATATATAAAAAAATCACTTGGGGGCTTGGTCGTATTCGAACCATAGCTACACCTCTTAATCGGCGTAAGGCCACCAGGGAAATCACTTGGGGGCTTGGTCGTATTAGAACCATAGCTACATCTCTTGATCGGTGTAAGGCCAAAATAAAATTACTTAGGGGCCAAAGAGAGTGTTGCAAAAGCACAACTCAAACATAGGCCGAGCACAGCTCAAAATGTTGCTTGGGGATTCCTTGCTATCGTAATGAACAAAGAATCTACACTTGCAATAGGCTATCAAGCCACAGCTTGGAAGCCTGGTGTATACACCTAAAACCCCGGGTTAAGCTGCCTTCATTAAGTAAGTCACTCTGTCCAGGTAACCCTGGTATGACCCGCCAACTTGACAAGTCAATATGATAAGACCCTTAACTTGTCAATGATAAACCGACGATTGGTTAAGGATTGAGGGCCATCTTAAAAGGCTTTGTAAAATGGTTTAACTCAGGGGCCTGGCAGCCCATGAAAAGCCTCGAGTTTTGGCCTGGCAGCCCTTGAAAAGCTTCGACTACAAGTTTTTTCGTTTGTCTTTAGTCGTCAAAGTTTTTTCTCCCTTGATAAAGGTTTTGAGTTAAATCGGCGTCCAAATGACCCGTCCTGACCATGAGTCACTAATATAAACCGGTGTTAATCAAACCGGCTTGGTGTTAACTATAAGTCGCCAGGGTGATTATCCGGTGTTTATCATAACCCGGCATGACTTACTATATACTAGTATAGCATGGTGTGAGATATTAACACTCAAGGTTTGGGTTATCACCCTTACTACAAAAGTTAGTAAACCAACAATGTGATTCAATGCCACAGGTATGATATATTTCATATTTGATTATTCTTAAGTGCAGCCTTGGTTATAAACCCGGGTTATATGTTAGGCATTATGACCCGTCCGGCGGTAAACCGCTAGGACATTTTAAACTTGTTGTATGCAGAAACAGGTTGAATAAAGCATAATTATAAATCACCGGCGTTTAGTAACCCGGCCTGGCTTTAAGACGATAAGTCGCCAGTATATGATGAGAAATTATCCGGTATTTGTTGACCCGGCTTGGTTTTGGACTATAAGTCACCAGTATATATTTGGATTACGCCATTGGACTCATGTGCTTATAAATCATTGGGTATATTATTCAAGTCTTTAATAGCCAACATGGCTGGATTTTTATTATGGTTATCAATAACCAGTATTATGATTAAGGTTTTCAAAGTTGCTTTAGCGCAATGGCTATCATATTATCAATGAATATGATTTATTCTACAATGGAGGGAGTAGTCCCGAGTCGCTGCAGGTTACGGCCCGGCACTTGGGGGCTACATTATTCAAAGTTGAGATTATATCAAATATGCAAGTCTCATGTCGCTTCAAGCATGCACCATGACACTTGGGGGCTAATGTAAAGTCATTTTTTGCTCATCTTATTGAAGACCCGACTCATCACATTATTATGAGCTACCAATTGGGGGCTACCAATTTCTCATGTCAACAATTAAAGGTACACAAGACTTAATCCATTATATTGAAGGGTCCACTCCTTAGTTGGCAAAACACAAAGCTCTTAACCTTGTGGGTGTGGGTTCAAGCCCCATCATGGGGGTTACATCATATGATGTTCTTTTCAAAGAAGTATATATAAAGTCCCAGCTCAATATTATCTTACTGAGCCGGCCCTTGGGGGCTACACTGGTTCAAGTTTTTATGAGTATAAAGCAATTACAAGTCCCAGGTTGCTGCAAGCATGACAACCCGGCACTTTGGGGCTACATATATGGAGTATTCAGTTTTTACTAGTGACTGAGATGAACAAAATGGATTTCTTCGAAGTGACAGTAATTATTTGGAAACAAGTCTCAAATCATCACTATGTTCTGTTCAAGAGTTGGAGGCTAGAGGTAATATGGATATAAGGGAGAAATATCTTCCAATTTTCAGTTTTGAGCAAACCAGATTGACCCGACATCACCAATCATTATGACCTGGCGTCTGCAACAATCATGAACCGGCGTTGGAGACAATCATGACCCGGAATATCAGTTTTTATAACCCGGTAATTTTGGAAATCATAAACTGTCAGAGCATTAAAGGCCAAGTCAAATGGATTCTTTATTTACAATATTTTTTCTACAAGAAAATTGATTATGAAGCTGGTCTACTGACCTAGATTTTTTAGAAGGAGGAAATGACAAAGATTTAAGGATGATCAGGTGCCGGTTTAAAAGAATTTTTAATCCTGAGTACAACTTGTCAAAGTTGTTTTCTTGTGTTTGTTTACAAGATCAGTTTAACATGGAAAAATCCAAATTAAATTGGGGGCTAATGTCGGGGATATACCCCACAGTATGAACCAGCCGGAAATATGACCTGGCCGGGCCTGGCGGTTTACTTGAGACTGGGTTGACATTTGGTGATTCACTGGTGACCCGCTCTGACCAGATGGTTTACAAGCAACATACCTGAACATTATGACTCACTGGTAACCCGGCGGGTGGGACAGACGGATGACAAGGCCCAAGGTCCAGAAGGCCGGTTTATGTTAATGGCGGGCCGGTTTATGAGGAAAGCACAAGGAATATTCTCCTACAAAGGAAGCAAGACTAGGACTCCACTTGTAATAGAGTAATCCTAATCCTACTAGGTCTAGTCATGTAACCCGCCCCTTCAACATATATAAGAAGGGGCAGGGCTCCCCAAAGAGGGACAAGCAAGAAGAAACAATCTCTAGGGCTAGACATAACTAGGAGAGCCGGTTTACGGCGACTCCATGAGGATCATAATGAGACCTAGCCACAAACAACATGTAGGGTTATTACCGGATGATGTTTCCCGGGGCCCGAAGCTGTCTAAACCCTTGTCTTGTGTTACTTCTCTCTATTCCGCCCAACCCCTCTCAAGCTACCACATAGATGCGTTGGCCTCGCGACTAAGTCCTCACACTAGGACATCTGCTGTGACAATTCCACGACAAATTGGTAGTGGTAATATTGTTGGAAAAGGGGTTATTCAAGATTTATTTACTTATGTCGGTGCTTTGCCCTCTATGGGTGGTTCTATTCTTCATAGAACTAGTAGTCTAGCGGATGCTATCGCTATGCTTGTAGTTGAGCTTGAAAGACAATTTATGCATATGCATCCTTGCATACAAAGAATTTTCCTGGAATTTTCTAATATTGAGCATTCTTCTATTAAGGGTGCCGCTACTATCTTTTTGGCTCATGAGTTTAGATTTATAATAAGAGAGGCCAAAGAAATCGTTGCGCACTATAGGGTGGACGCCGGTCGTCCTCCCATAGAGGCGATCCTCTTTGATCAAGAGGAAATTAGGCGTTTTCGATCCTTGGACTATGTTGCTTTTAATGAAAACCTTAGAAAAAATGTTCCGACCAATGTCCTAGTTGATAGAATTTCTGAACTTAATAATGATTTAACTCTTCAAAACAATGATCTAGGATACTCTCTTGAGTATAGGCTCACGAAGTTCTGCCAAAAGAATGCTTATAATGATGAATTAGTTGTGCAATATGAAGGGCCAAAGGAGGAACCCATACATCCTGAGATTGATCTTGGGGACTTTTGTCCCATTAAATTTAGCCCTTTTGATTACATTTGCTTCCCTAAAAGAAAACTTGCTGCTGAACATAGAGAATATGAGATGAGTTTTCGTGATCTATCTTATTATTATGGCACTACTTAGTTCTATCCTTGCTTTTATGCCTAGCTAGGGGCGTTAAAGGATAGCGATAGTTGGGAGGCAACCCAATTTTATTTGTGTTTTTTGTTTTTGTTTTTGTTTAGTAATAAATTTTGGATCTACATTGTGTTTATATGTTTTAATTATTGTTTGTGCCAAGTAGAACCTATAGGATAACCTATGGTGATAGTTAATTTGATTATGCTGAAAAGCAAAAACTTTGCGCACACAAAAAAAATTTTGTTAATTCACAGAAACGTGCTTTTGCGTTGATTCTTTTTGATGTAGATCAATAGACGAATTTTCCAGGGCTTCCTCTTTTGGTAGGATTTTTAGAGTTCCAGAAGTATTCTAGAGTTACAGATTGCTACAGACTATTCTGTTTTTGACAGATTCTGCCTTCCATGTGTTGTTTGCTTATTTTGATGCATCTATGGCTAGTATTAAGTGGTATGAACCATAGAGAACTTGAACTACAGTAGGTTTAACACCAATATAAATAAAGAATGAGTTCATTACAGTACCTTATGTAGTCGTTTTTCTTTCTTTCACTAATGGAGCTTATGAGATTTCCTGTTGAGTTTTGTGTTGTGAAGTTTTCAAGTTTTGGGTAAAGATTTGATGGATTATAGAATAAGGAGTGGCAAGAGCCTAAGATTGGGGATGCCCACGTCACCCCAAGATATTGAAGAATAGCCAAAAGCCTAAGCTTGGGGATGCCCCCGGAAGGCATCCCCTCTTTCGTCTTCGTTTATCGGTAACTTTACTTGGAGCTATATTTTTATTCGCCACATGATATGTGTTTTGCTTGGAGCGCCTTGTATTATATTAGTCTTTGATCTTTAGTTTAGCACAATCATCCTTTCTGTACACACCTTTTGGGAGAAGCCCACTTGATTTCAATTTATTAGAATACTCTATGTGCTTCACTTATATCTTTTGAGCTAGATAGTTTTTGCTCTAGTGCTTCACTTATATGTTTTAGAGCATGGTGGTGGCTTAATTTTGAAGAAATTGTTTATCTCTCATGCTTAACTTATATTATTTTTTAGAGTCTTTTAGAACAACATGGTATTTGCGATGGTTATGAATTTGGTCCTAGAATGATGAGCATCCAAGTTGGGTATAATAAAAGCTATCATAGAAAGTGCATTAAACACTAGGATCAATTTGATCCTTGATAATTTTTTTGAGATATGAAGGTGGTAATATTAGAGTCATGCTAGTGGGTAATAATGAAATTGAGAAATACTTGTGTTGAAGTTGGCAAGTCCCGTAGCATGCACGTATGGTAAAAGTTGTGTCAAAAATTTGTTGCATGAGGTGCTCTTTTAATTGTCTTCCTTATGGGTGGAGGTCGAGATCGCGCGATGGTTAACTCCTACCAACCCTTCCCCTAGGAGCATGCATAGTAGTACTTTGCCTCGAGGGCAAGTAGACTTTTGCAATAAGTATATGAGTTCTTTATGACTAATGTGAGTCCATGGATATACGCACACTCACCCTTCCACTTTGCTAGCCTCTATTGTGCCGCGCAACTTTCGCCGGTATCATACACCCATTATTTACCTTCCTCAAAACAGCCACCATACCTACCTATTATGGCATTTCCATAGCCATTCCGAGATATATTGCCATGCAACTTTCCACCATTCTGTTATTATGACACGCTCCATCATTATCATATTGCTCTTTGCATGATCATGTAGTTGACATTGTATTTGTGGCAAGGCCACCCTCATAATTTTCATACATGTCACTCTTGATTCATTGCATATCCCGGTACACCGCCGGAGGCATTCATATAGAGTCGTATTTTGTTCTAAGTGTTGAGTTGTAATTCTCAAGTTGTAAATCAATAAAAGTGTTATGATCTTCATTATTAGAGCATTGTCCCAAGTGAGGAAAGGATGATGAAGACTATGATTCCCCCACAAGTCGGGATGAGACTTCAGACTTAAAAAAATAAAAAGAGAGAGAAAGGCCAAATAAAAAAAGAAATGCCAAATAAATAAAAAAGAGAAAAAATGAGAGAAAAAGAGAGAAGGGACAATGCTACTATTTCTTTTCCACACTTGTGCTTCAAAATCGCATTGTGATCTTCATGATAGAGAGTCTCTTGTGTTGTCACTTTCATATACTAGTGGGAACATTTCATTATAGAACTTGGCTTGTATATTCCACTGATGGGCTTCCTCAAAATGCTCTAGGTCTTCGTGAGCAAGCAAGTTGGATGCACACCCACTTAGTTTCTATTGTTGAGCTTTCATATATTTATAGCTCTAGTGCATCCGTTGCATGGGAACCCCTACTCACTCACATTGATATCTATTGATGGGCATCTCCATAGACCATTGATACGCCTAGTTGATGTGAGACTATCTTCTCCCTTTTTGTCCTCACAACCACCACCATATACCACCATAGTGCTATGTCCATGGCTTGCGCTCATGTATTGCGTAAGAGTTGAAAAAGCTGAAGCGCGTTAAAAAGTATGAACCAATTTCTTGGCTGAAACCAGGGTTGTGCATGATGGGAGTATTTTGTGTAATGAAAATGAAGCATGGCCTAACTATATGATTTTGTAGGGATAAGCTTTCTTTGGCTAGGCTATTTTAATAGGGCATGCTTATTTGTTAGTATGCTCCGAAGTATTATTATTTTTATGTTTTATAAGCTTTTATCTTGAATCATTTAGATCTGAACAATCAAGCCACAATAAAGAATATTACATTGAGAATTATGCTAGGTAGCATTCCACATCAAAAATTCTGTTTTTATCATTTACCTACTCGAGGATGAGCAGGAATTAAGCTTGGGGATGCATGATACGTCTCCAACGTATCTATAATTTTTCATTGTTCCATGCTATTATGTTACCCATTTTGGATGTTTATGGGCTTTACTTTACACTTTTATATCATTTTTGGTACTAACCTACTAACCAGAGGCCCAACCCGTATTGCTGTTTTTTTGCCTATTTCAGTGTTTCGAAGAAAAGGAATATCAAACGGAGTCCAAACGGAATGAAACCTTCGGGAGCGTGATTTTTGGAACAAACATGATCCAAAGGACTTGGAGTGCAAGTCAGAAAGCAATCGAGAAAGCCACGAGGGTGGAGGCCCCCCTATCTCATGGCCCCCTCGGGCGTCCACCGACCTACTTCTTCCTCCTATATATACCCACGTACCCCGAGAACATCAGAGGCGACCATGAAAACCTATTTCCACCACCGTAACCTTCTATATCCGCGAGATCCCATCTTGGAGCCTTCGCCGGCGCTCTGCCGGAGGGGGAATCGACCATGAAGGGCTTCTACATCAACACCATAGCCTGTTCGATGAGTTGTGAGTAGTTTACCATAGACCTTCGGGTCCATAGTTATTAGCTAGATGGCTTCTTCTCTCTCTTTGGATCTCAATACCATGTTCTCCTCGATCTTCTTGGAGATATATTCGATGCAACTCTTTTTGCGGTGTGTTTGTCGAGATCCGATGAATTGTGGGTTTATGATCAAGTTTATCTGTGGGAAATATTTGAATCTCTTCTGAATTCTTTTATATATGATTAAGTTATCTTTGCAAGTCTCTTCGAATTATCAGTTTGGTTTGGCCTAATAGATTGATCTTTCTTGCAATGGGAGAAGTGATTAGCTTTGGGTTCCATCTTGCGGTGTCCTTTCCCAGTGACAGCGAGGGTAGCAAGGCACGTATTGTATTGTTGCCATGAAGGATAAAAAGACGGGGTTTATATCATATTGCCTGAGTTTATCCCTCTACATCATGTCATCTTTCTTAATGCGTTACTCTGTTCTTTATGAACTTACTACTCTAGATGCATGTTGGATAGCGGTCGATGTGTGGAGTAATAGTAGTAGATGCAGGCAGGAGTCGATCTACTTGTCACGGCCGTGATGCCTATATACAGGATCATGCCTAGATAATCTCATAATTATTCTCTTTTCTATCAATTGCTCGACAGTAATTTGTTCACCCACCGTGGTACTTATGTTATCTTGAGAGAAGCCACTAGTGAAACCTATGGCCCCCGGGTCTATCTTTTATCACATAAGCTTTCAATCTACTTTTACTTGCATCTTTACTTTTCTAATCTATATCATAAAATACCAAAAATATATTTATATTATCATATTAACTCTATCAGATCTCACTTTCGCAAGTGGCCGTGAAGGGATTGACAACCCCTTTATTGCGTTGGTTGCGAGTTCTTGTTTGTTTGTGTAGGTGCGTGGTACTTTTGAGGAGCCTCCTACTGGATTGATACCTTGGTTCTCAAAAACTGAGGGATATACTTACGCTACTATTGCTGCATCACCCTTTACTATTCAAGGAAAACCAACACAAGCTCAAGACGTAGCAGGGCCCGCCTGTCATCCCTAACCCCGAGTCCAGATGGCCGACGAGCTCACCGGCGACGATGCAGGGCATGGCGAGGTCGGGCGAGGGAATGGATGGGCTCAGCGTCGAGTCGTGGTTCGGCTGGTGGTGGTTGCAGTTGCCGGGGTGGCCTACTTCACCGACGACGAGGAGGCATGTCGGAAGAGCTTTGGGTGGCGGCGGTTCTGACCGTTTCTGGCAGCTATAGAGAGGGGAAACAAGGGGGAAAAGATCACTGTGTTGCATAGGTTCCAGATCAAGAGGAAGGAGAGGCAAGGATGGCATGTGCCTCGCGAACTCCGGTGAGCTGAAGCGGCAGAGCTCGAGGTCGATCTCGATCTTGGGCGGCTCTAGAGAGGAACTGGGGTGCAGGGGGGCAATTTGGTGGTGCAGAGGGCG
>NC_041387.1:316629445-316640992 GCF_002162155.2 Triticum dicoccoides | reverse complement strand
CTGGTGAGCTCGTTACTATCGCCACGGGTCACTGGGGCCTATTTGTGCGTGTCTGGGGTGCGCGTGGGGTTGGTCTAGGGTGAGGGGTGAAGAGAGAGAGCGGGAGGAGGGCCAGGGGCACCGCACGGGCGAGCGTGCTCGCTAGTGCGCTCGGGCGGCCGACCGTGCGAGCTGGGGCAAGAGGAGGGAGAAGGAGGAGGGGCAAGGGTTTAGCGTGCTGCGGACGCCGAGGCACATCGTCAGGCGCGCTGGGGAGGCCCGAGGTGGTTGGCAGGGGGTAGCTACAGTGCCTGGCCGCACTGTAGTGCGCTCTAGAGCATGCATATGGCCGGCATGGCCATTTTAAAAGGGCAGGGGCATGTCCACTAGTGTCTTGGGCTGCCTTGGATGCGCTGGGGTGGATAGAAGCTAGGTGGGGGTGCTGTATATTGAAATGGGAGAGAGATGGGGTGTTTCCATGGTTGATCAGAGAGAGAATGAGGTGGTTTTCACTCCCCAATAATTGAGCTGTTGAAGGGGGGAAGTTACTGGAGGTATAAGAGGACTAGGAGGGGCTATGGTAAAAAGTTGGACTCGTGGAGAACAGTGGAAGGGGTCAAAACAGGGGTTTTAGTAAAATGGCAGAAGGTGTTTGTTGCTGGTTTGGGCAAGAAGCTGAACTCCTCTTGTCATGAGGCTTGACAGGGTCAAATGGCATGAGAAAATAAGTGGTTCCAGCAATATTGAGTCCATTTGGGCAAAGTTGCCAATGCAACTTTTGAAAACCCTAGAACTGAACAAAAATGAGTTTTCCAAGATCTCGTCATGAAAAACTATTCTCCTTGATGCACCACTTGGTTTAGTGTCATCATTTACGGTTTAGAGCATGCCCACAAAGGTTGAGAGCAAAAGGAGAAAGTTGGCAATGTAAAGTTGTTCAAATTTGATTCTGGACAGAGAGGGTTTTGAGACACTTTGATCAAGATATAATTTTCTCCAACTTGTGCCCATGACCATGGACATGGCTATTCGAATAGTTTGACACTCCGTAGAGGTTGTGCACTTTACCCACAAGATCCGGGAAGCTTTCATGTCATCCACGATACCGTAGTACCACATGTACTCGGGGGAAGCACCCGATCATTACCTTTCCCTAGACGACACTAACATAGGGTCCACTCGTTGATACACGACCCTCGTGTATAAGCAAAAGATCATGGGACTCTTCCCTTTTCACATTATCATGCATACACGAAGGGACCAACGGTATGTCCAGTGCCCTGTGAAAACAGTCATGGCCGCCTATCCAAGAACGACCCTGTCCCGAGAGTGACCTCAAGTCACCCCCGTCACTAGTAATGTGGGCACCATGCTAGTATCAACCTAAGTAATCAATAATGCCCCGTCTCGTAAAGGGGTAGAGTGGTTGCACATGTTTGGTTGGGATTGTAATCACACATAAATCTAATCCATTAGTTTACACACACACCAAAAGCTCTCTTCGGTACACCACTTATTCCTCAAGTGGTGACCTTAGTTCAACATCTTCCAAGGGCATTAGGGGCACCCGATGGGGTTTTCGAAAGAATGTAACCACGAAGAGTTCATGGTACACATGCATCATTATGCATCAACTAGTCTCTTGACATTGCATTTATGAACAAGGTAAAGTCATGAGTAGGGTATGCATCATGTGGTGGTTCACAACAAGTTTACCACTGTTGTATTTCATCATCATGCAATCGGAAAAAGGGTACCGATGAACAAGAGGTGTGTCATGGTCAAAGGGCTGCTTGCCTTGCTCAGCAAAGTCTTCAGGGTCTTGGAAGTCTTCTGATACAATCTCTTTTGCCAATAACACAATCTATCGTTGCAAAATACCAACGAGAAAAATAAGGCAATAGAAAACAGAAAATCAAAGTGCTCGGAAAAATGTCAACTTATTTTTGTTAAATACTAGGGATAAAACTAAGAAGGGGAAAATTCCTAGTTTCAGATTTGGAGTTAAGGAATAGTGGAAATGGATTTTCAAAGAAGGATTTAAATGCTCAAATTTGAATTTAAATTTGAACAGTATAGAAAAGTGTTATGGATGTGTATGAAAGTTATATCAATAAATAGGTGGGATTATTCTAAGATTTTAGGAGTTGGAATTATTGCATTTGGATTAATATTTATTCCTGTGGAATTTTTGGAAAATTCATAGAACAAGAAAAGGGGAAAGAGCATTGTGCCACTGGGCCAAAACAGCCGCAGCGCAGCAAGCCCAGTGGAGAGAGCTCCCAGGCGAGCTAGGGCGGCATGCACGCGCCAGGTTTAAACCTAACGAGCGGCCCCAGGCGTCAGTGAGAGAGAGAGGGGCGAGGGCGGGGAGAGGCTGATAGGTGGGGCCTGCCTGTCATCCCAAACTCCATGTCCAGAAGGCCAGCGAGCTCACCGGCAACGATGCAGGGCACAACGATGTCGGGCGAGGGAATGGATGGGCTCAGCGTCGAGTCGCCGTTCGGGTGGTGGTGGTTGCAGTTGCCGGGGTGGCCTAGTTCACCGGCAATGAGGAGGCACGGCGGAGGTGCTTCGGGTGGCGGCGGTTCCGGCCAGTTCCGGCAGCTACAGAGAGGGGAAACAGGGGGAAAGATCAGTCTGTTGTGTAGGTTCCAGATTGAGAGGAAGGAGAGGCGGTGACGGCCTGTACCTCGCGAACTCCACGAGCCGAAGCAGGGGGTCGAGCTTGATCTCGAGCTTGGGCGGCTCTGGAGAGGAACTAGGGGTGCAGGGGGGATGATTTGGTGGTGCAGAGGGCGAGTGGTGTGGAGAGAATGGCACGGGGAGGATTTATATAGCCGCGCGATGGTCCACCATGGACTCGTGCGCCGGCGAGCTCGTTGCCGTCGCCACGGGTCATGGGGGCCTGTTTGTGCGTGTTTGGGGTGCGCGTGGGGTTGGTCTAGGGCGAGGGGTGAAGAGAGAGAGCAGGAGGAGGGCCAGGGTGTCAGGACCCCGATCCTATGCCACACCGATCTAGCATGTAACACCTCATATCACTTTGCGGCCTCACGCAAGATATTCCCACGGGTGTCGCCTTACCAGGCCCGGGACCGTTTGCGCCTTTTGGCTCACGTATATGATAGTGTCGCTAGCATCCATATGACAAAGAACCCCGGCTGACACGGCTAGTCGTGAACCCAAAGTGGCACTAACTTACAGGGACAGGTGATACGTCTCCAACATATCTACTTTTCCAAACACTTTTTCCCTTGTTTTGGACTCTAACTTGCATGATTCGAATGAAACTAACCCAGACTGACACTGTTTTCAGCAGAACTACCATGATGTTGTTTTATGTGTAGAAAAGAAAAGTTCTCGGAATGTCCTGGAAATCCACGGAGGCACTTTTTAGATTTAATAAGAATTTTTGGCGAAAGAATTAGTGCTAGGGGGCCCACGGCGTGTCCACGAGACAGGGGGGCGCGCCCCCCTAGGGCGTGGCCCCCTATCTCGTGGACCCCCTAGACCTCCTCCGACCTCAACTCCAACTCCATATATTCCGTCTCGGGGAGAGAAAAAAATCAAGGAGAAACTTTCATCGCGTTTCACGACATGGAGCCGCCGCCAAGGCCTAATCCCTCTCGGGAGGGCTGATCTGGAGTCCGTTCGGGGCTCCAGAGAGGGGGATACGTCGTTGTCGTCATCATCAACCATCCTCCATCACCAATTTCATGATGCTCACCGCCGTACGTGAGTAATTCCATCGTAGGCTTGCTGGACGGTGGTGGGTTGGATGAGATTTACCGTGTAATCAAGTTAGTTTTGTTAGGGTTTGATTCCTAGTATCCACTATGTTCTGAGATTGATGTTGCTATGAGTTTGCTATGCTTAATGCTTGTCACTAGGGCCCGAGTGCCATGATTTCAGATCTGAACCTATTATGTTTTCATGAATATATGTGTGTTCTTGATCCTATCTTGCAAGTCTATAGTCACCTATTATGTGTTATGATCCGACAACCCCGAAGTGACAATAATCGGGATACTTCTCGGTGATGACCGTAGTTTGAGGAGTTCATGTATTCTCTATGTGCTAATGCTTTGTTCCGGTTTTCTATTAAAAGGAGGCCTTAATATCCCTTAGTTTCCGTAAGGACCCCACTTCAACGGGAGGGTAGGACAAAAGATGGCATGCAAGTTCTTTTCCATAAGCACGTGTGACTATTTACGGAATACATGCCTACATTACATTGATGAATTGGAGCTAGTTCTATATCACCCTATGTTATAACTATTGCATGAGGAATCGCATCCGGCATAATTATCCATCACTGATCCATTGCCTACAAGCTTTTCATATATTGTTCTTCGCTTATTTACTTTTCGTTGCTACTGTTACAACTACTACAAAAACCCAAAAACATTTATCTTTACTTTTGCTACAGTTACCTTTATTATCATACCACTTTTGCTACTAAACACTTTGCTACAGATACTAAGTTATCTAGGTGTGGTTGAATTGACAACTCAACTGCTAATACTCAACAATATTCTTTGGCTCCCCTTGTGTCGAATCAATAAATTTGGGTTGAATACTCTACCCTCGAAAGCTGTTGCGATCCCCTATACTTGTGGGTTATCAAGACTAATTTCTGGCGCCGTTGCCGGGGAGCATAGCTCTATTCTTTGAGTCACTTGGGATTTAGATCTGTTGATCACTATGAAGAACTTAAAAGACGATCGAACTACTATTTTGCCCTCAACTACGAGGGGAGGTAAGGAACTGCCATCTAGCTCTGCACTAGATTCTCCTTCCATTATTAGTAGGATTGCGACACCTAAACCTGCTACTGCTATGAATTCTGATATGTCGCATGTTATTGATGATGCCACTTCTGCTATGCATGATGAAACTACTTATGTGTGTGATACTACTTTGCCATTAGGTGAATTTCTTGATGAACAACTTGCTAGAGTTAGGGGGAATGAAAATATTGAAGATCATATTACTGATGATAGTGATGATGAATGTCCCCCCAATGATTATGTATTACCTGTTGTTCCTAAGGGTTATGTTATGAATGAAAAAGCTGCTATGGAAATTCTTGCTTGCAATGATAGAAATGATCTTGAGAAATTATTAGCTAAATGGAAGCAGCAGTCTCTTAATGCTAGAATGAAACCTGATCCTGCTTTTGTTACTTCACCTATCTGTGTTACTGATAAGGATTATGAATTCTCTGTTGATCCTGATATTATTACTTTAGTTCAATCTGATCCTTTTTATGGCCTTGAATCTGAAACTGTTGTGGCACATCTTACCAAGTTGAATGATATAGCTACCCTGTTTACTAATGATAAGAAGTCTCGCTATTTATATATCCTTAAGATATTTTCGTTCTCATTAAAGGGTGATGCTAAGACATGGTATAATTCTCTTTCTCCTGGTTGTGTGCGTAGTCCCCAGGATATGATTTATTACTTCTCTGCTAAATATTTCCCTGCTCATAAGAAACAAGCTGCCTTGCGGGAAATATATAATTTTGTGCAAATCAAAGAAGAGAGTCTGCCACAAGCTTGGGGAGGCTTCTCCGGTTACTTAATGCTTTGCCGGATCATCCTCTTAAGAAAAATGAAATACTTGATATATTTTATAATGGACTAACCGATGCTTCCAGGGACTACTTGGATAGTTGTGTTGGTTGTGTTTTCAGGGAAAGAACAGTCGACAAAGCTAAAATATTATTGAATAATATGTTGACTAATGAAAATAATTGGATTCTTCCAGAGCCAATTCCTGAACCAATTGAGCCAACTCCTGGGCCTATTCCTAGACCCACTCCGAAAAAGAGAGGTGTTTTATTTCTCAGTCCTGAAGATATGCAAGAGGCAGAGAAATCAATGAAAGAAAAAGGTATTAAAGTTGAAGATGTTAAGAATTTACCTCCTATTGAAGAAATACATGGTCTTAATTTACCGCTTGAAGAACCACATTGTCTTGATAACCCGCACGGGTAGTAAAGGTAAATTCTCTCTATAGATATGATAAAGTTGAAATACCCTCTACTAAATTTCATAGCCCATGCTTAGATGAATTTGATGACTTTATGGCTAGACAAGAAAGTTTTAATGCTTATGTTGGTAGAGAGTTAAAGAATAATGCTTTCGAGATAGGACGCATAGGTGATAATATGGCTAGAGTTAAAGATGAACTTCACTGCGTTAGCAAATATGCTTCTATGGTTGCTACTCAAGCTGAGCAAGTACTTAAAGCTCAAAATGATTTGCTTTATGAATTGAATAATAAAACTGACTTTGCTGTTAGGGTGGCTACTAGAACTGGTAGAATGACTCAAGAACCTTTGTATCCTGAAGGCCACCCTAAGAGAATCGAGCAAGATTCTCAGAGAAATAATTTAGAGGCACCTAGTTCTTCTAAAAACAACAAGAAGAAAGATGATAGAACTTTGCATGCTTCTAGTGAACCTACTGTAGACACACCTGAGAATCGCAATGATATTTCTATCTCTTATGCTGAAACACAATCAGGTGATGAACATGAACCTAGTGATAATGTTAATGATAATGTTCATGTTGATGCTCAACCTAGCCAAGACAATGATCTAGAGGTTGAACCTACCGTTGATCTTGATAACCCACCATCAAAGAATCAACGTTATGATAACAGATATTTTGTTGCTAGGAAGCACGGTAAAGAAAGAAAACCATGGGTTCAGAAACCCATGCACTTTCCTCCTAAACCATCCAAGTCAAAGGATGATGAGGATTTTGAGCACTTTGCTAAAATGATTAGACCTATTTTCTTACGTGTGCTCTTAACTGATATGCTTAAAGTAAATCCTTATGCTAAGTATATGAAGGATATCATCACAAATAAAAGAAACATACCGGAAGCTGAAATTTCCACCATGCTTGCTAATTACACTTTTAAGGGTGGAAGACCAAAGAAACTTGGAGATCCGGGTGTACCAACTATACCATGCTCTATTAAAAGAAATTATGTTAGAACTGCTTTATGTGATCTTGGAGCCAGTGTTAGTGTTATGCCTCTCTCTTTATATCATAGACTTGAATTGAATAAGTTGACACCTACTGAAATATCTTTGCAAATGGCCGATAAATCAACTGCTATACCTGTCGGTATTTGTGAGGATGTGCCTGTTGTGGTTGCAAATGTCACTATCTTAATGGTTGGTCTTTGTTATTCTTGATATTCCTGAGGACGACATTATGTCTATTATCCTTGGTAGACCTTTTCTTAATACTGCAGGGGCTGTTATTGATTGCAACAAAGGCAATGTCACTTTTCATGTTAATGGTAATGAGCAAATGGTATACTTTCCGAGGAAACAATCTCAAGTTCATAGCGTCAATTCTATGAAGAAGTTCCAACTATCATTTTTAGAGGATTTGAATTTCCTCTCCCTAGTATCAAGAAAAAGTATGATATTCTTATTGTTGGGGATTTTCATATCCCCGTTGAGGTAATTTAGTGTTATTCGAAATTTCTCCGGTTCCATGTTATTCGAAATGAGTTTGTTAACAAGACCTGATCAACCTTGTTAGCGGATTCATTTTGATGATCACGAGATGGATGAAACTAGAAGGCACAACCTTATGTACCCTCTTTTTTTAATTTCTGTTATTTAGATTAAATAAAGAAAAAACAGTATTATCGGTCTCTTTTCTGAATTATCCGTGCATTAAAAAATAGTCTGAAAATAAAAGTGCTCCAAATGCCCTGCAAATTTAGTATGATTTTTTCTGTAATATTTGAGGATTTTAGGCACTGAAAACACTTCAGGAGGGGCAAGCACCAGGCCACGAGAGAGGAGGGCGCCCCCCCTGTAGGGCTCGCCCCCCTGTCTCGTGGGTCCCTGGTGGCCCCCTCCACTTATGCGAGCACCCACACACTTCATCTTCTACCCAAAAAATATTCCCATCCAGCTCAAGCACGAGTTCTAGCTCGTTTTGCTACGATTTTCGATCTCTTAGCTCAAAGCTCCATTCGCAAAACTGCTTTGGGAGATTGTTGCTTGGTATGTCACTCCTCCTTTGGTCCAATTAGTTTTTGTTCTAGTGCTTTATTCATTGAAATTTTTTCTGCATAGGTGACCATGTTCTTGAGCTTGCATGTTAAATTTTTGAGGTCCCAAGAAATTCCAATGCAAGATATAGGCTCTAGGCACTTGTAGGAGTAGTTGCTATCAATCTTGTTTAGTTTTATTCACTTTTATTTTGAAGTTACTAAAATTTCCGAAATTTTCAGAAAAAGAAATATGCTTAGAAGAATGTACCAAGGAGGTTCCTCGGTAAAGAAAGGGCCAAGGATTGCTATACGTGAACAAGATGTTAATTTGCCAAGGGGCGCAAATGTACGAGATTGTGTGTGGCCATCCGATGATTTTATGGTCGAAGCAGGCTTCAAGGAGGAATTTGACGCGTATGTGCGTAATGCCGAGCTGGAGGACTTCTTACAAGATAAGTGTCCTCAATATTATCAATTGACTGATTCCTTTGTGCAGAGGTTCGAATATATTTCTGCACGTAATTCTCCTAGTGTTATGTTTGATATTTATGATACATCTTATACCATGGATTTAGGGGATTTCACAACTGCTTGCAAACTCCCGCAGTGGGGTAATATTAATGATCCTCCCAAATATGAAGTTAGAGATTTTCTTGCTAGTATTACTGTGGGAGAATCTAGGGACGTAACACAAGCTACCATAGGGAGCATTCATTTTCCTGCTATACATTACTTTGCTCTCTTTATTGGTAGATGCATTAACAGTAAGGACGAGGTATGTCACATATGTGCCCCTGATCTTTGTGTCCTCTAGAGTTCTGTTTCAGGTTACAAAGGTTATAACTTGGGGGTAATAGTTGCACGTAGGTTGCAGAATAATAGTAGAAGGGGTGATATCTTTGCAGGAATTTATGCAACCCGTGTGGCTAATTTTCTTAATATAGCTCCACGAGAGGGGGATATGATTGTACCTCCTGTTTATTTAGATAAAGAAGTTATGTTTGATCATCATTTTCTTGAGAGTAATGAACAATTCCTCCATTATCGACTAACCTATAACAGACGCAACATCGTCCCTGTTACTCTTCTTGCTCCCTACCTTTTTTATTATCAGACAAAAGGAAGATATGTTGTCACCATGGAAGAAGCCACTGAATATGAGAGGGGAATGGAGGCAGCTCACCAACACAATGCTGCTCAGGAGGCGGTCGCCTCTGCATATCAGTACTACCCCAGTTTCACTTATGGATATCAGGCAGGCGGTCACTGGTATTAGACCAACTTAGGCCAAAAGCCTAAGCTTGGGGGAGTACGTATTTCTCACCGACTTTACATTCATGTTCACACACTAGTCGTTGGTGCTCATACTCTTTCATTGTATTATCCATGCTAGTTTAAATTCCTTTTTCCAGTTTTCTTCTTGTGTGTTTGATAAACCTTAAGAAAAACCAAAAAAAAAATAGTTAGTTTAATTTCCATGTTTGTAGTAGAAATTAAAATGAAAACCCAAAAAGATTTCTTGTTCTTCTTTTACTTGTTGGGAGCTTTCCCGTGTAAATAGCTTTATTTTCTGTTCTTTCTTTTGGGGGTCGAGAAGACCATATTGAAAATGCTTAGTGGCTCTTATATGCATGATTGTTTATTTAATTTAGAGCCCATCTTACTTGTCTTATCTCTTGAGTTGAATGCTTCTAGATTCCAGCTTAGTCCAATGCACGTGCACTCTTATTATTATACACATCATTCGGTCGTGCGAGTGAAAGGCAATAATGATGATATATGATGGACTTATTGGGATGAGAAAAGCTGGTATGAACTCGACCTCTCTCGTTTTTGTAAATATGATGAGTTCATCGTTCCTGAGTCAGCTATTATGAAGTAAACATATTTGTAATCACATTTAGAGATTATAGTTGCTTGTGCCATGCTTGATTAGCTATGAGTTATAATGGTTTACCTTGCGTGCCAACATGCTATTAGAATGATTATGATGTGGTATGATGGGATGGTATCCTCCTTTGAATGAATTGTGTGACTCGACTTGGCACATGTTCACGCATGTAGTTGAATCAAATCAACATAGCCTTCATGATATTTATGTTCATGGTAGATTATATCCTACTCATGCTTGTACTCGGTGTAAATTAATTTTAATGCATGTTTACGACTGTTGTCGCTCTCTCAATAGGTCCCTTCTCAGTCTTTTGCTAGCCTTCACCTGTACTAAGCGGGAATACTGCTTGTGCATCCAAACTCCTTAAACCCCAAAGTTGTTCCATATGAGTCCACTATACCTTCCTATTTGCGGTATTTACCTGCCGTTCCAAGTAAATTTGTATGTGCCAAACTCCAAACCTTCAAATGAAATTCTGTTTTGTATGCTCAAGCAACTCATGTTTCAACTAGGGCTGCCTATATCTTCCATGGTAGGTGGGTTATTCTCAGGAGGAGTGGACTCTGCTCCTCATTCACAAGAAAGGGCCGGTAACCGGGATGCCCAGTCCCATGATCCAAAAAAAGATCAAAGCAAATCAAAATAATTAAACAAAACTCCCGCAGGGTTGTTGTATATTGGAGGCACTCATTGTTTTGGGCAAGCCATGGATTGATGCTTGTTGGTGGTTGGGGAAGTATAAACCTTTACCATTCTGTTTGGGAACTGCCTATATGTAGTATGGAAGATACATCCATCTCATAGTTGTTGCATTGACAACGAAAGTATGCCGCTCAAAATGTTATTCAATCTCTATTTTAAAATCGAGCTCTGGCACCTCTACAAATCCCTGCTTCCCTCTGCGAAGGGCCTATCTATTTACTTTTATGTTGAGTCATCACCCTTCTTATTAAAAAGCACCCGCTGGAGAGCACATTGTCATTTGCATTCATTACTATTGGTTTATATTAGGTATGACTTGACTGGATCTCTTTTACCATGAATTACAATGTTTAGTCAGTCCTTGATCTTTAAAGGTGCTCTGCATTTATGTTTTGCGGTCCCAGAAAGGGCTAGCGAGATACCATTTTGTTTTATCATGTTATGATTCTTTTGAGAAAGTGTTGTCATCCGAGTTTTATTATTATGACTCGCTAGGTGATTATGTTATTGATATGAGTAATTGTGAGACCTATGAGTATGGTTAGTTCATAATAGTTGCTGAAACATGAATACTGGCTTTTCATGTTACAACAACAAGAGCAAACAGAGTTTGTAAAAGTTCTTCTTTATCACTTGCAGTTTATCAACTTAATTGCTTGAGGACAAGCAAAGGTTTAAGCTTGGGGGAGTTGATACGTCTCCAACGTATCTACTTTTCCAAACACTTTTGCCCTTGTTTTGGACTCTAACTTGCATGATATGAATGAAACTAACCCGGACTGACAGTTGTTTTCAGCAGAACTGCCATGATGTTGTTTTATGTGTAGAATAGAAAAGTTCAATGTCCTGGAAATCCACGGAGGCACTTTTCAGATTTAATAAGAATTTTTGGCGAAAGAATTAGTTCCAGGGGGCCCACGGCCTGTCCACGAGATAGC
>NC_041387.1:316598949-316629060 GCF_002162155.2 Triticum dicoccoides | reverse complement strand
CGTAGGCCGCGGCCCCCTATCTTGTGGGCCCCCTGGACCTCCTACGACCTCAACTCCAACTCCATATATTCCGTCTCGGGAAGAAAAAAATCAAGGAGAAAGTTTCATCACGTTTCACAAGACGGAGCCTCCGCGAAGCCCTAATCTCTCTTGGGAGGGCTGATCTGGAGTCCGTTCGGGGCTCCGGAGAGGGGGATTCATCGCCGTCGTCATCATCAACCTTCCTCCATCACCAATTTCATGATTCTCACCGCCGTGCGTGAGTAATTCCATCGTAGGCTTGCTGGACGGTGATGGGTTGGATGAGATTTACCATATAATCAAGTTAGTTTTGTTAGGGTTTGATCCCTAGTATCCACTACGTTCTGAGATTGATGTTCCTATGACTTTGCTATGCTTAATGCTTGTCACTAGGGCTTGAGTGCCATGATTTCAGATCTGAACCTATTATGTATTCATGAATATATGTGTGTTCTTGATCCTATCTTGCAAGTCTATAGTCACCTATTATGTGTTATGATCCAACAACCCTGAAGTGACAATAATCGGGATACTTCTCGGTGATGACCGTAGTTTGAGGAGTTCATGTATTCACTATGTGCTAATGCTTTGTTCTGGTTCTCTATTAAAAGGAGGCCTTAATATCCCTTAGTTTCGATAAGGACCCCGCTGCAACGAGAGGGTAGGACAAAAGATGTCATGCAAGTTCTTTTCCATAAGCACGTGTGACAATTTACGGAATACATGCCAACATTACATTGATGAATTGGAGCTAGTTCTATATCACCCTATGTTATAACTATTTCATGAGGAATCGCATCCGGCATAATTATCCATCACTGATCCATTACCTACGAGCTTTTCATATATTGTTCTTTGCTTATTTACTTTTCCGTTGCTACTGTTACAACTACTACAAAAACCCAAAAACATTTATCTTTACTTTTGCTACCGTTACCTTTATTATCATACTACTTTTGCTACTAAACACTTTGCTGCAGATACTAAGTTATCCAGGTGTGGTTTAATTGACAACTCAACTGCTAATACTCAAGAATATTCTTTGGCTCCCCTTGTGTCGAATCAATAAATTTGGGTTGAATACTCTACCCTCGAAAGTTGTTGCGATTCCCTATACTTGTGGGTTATCAACAGGCATACATGACCCAACAACGAAAGTGTCGGTCATCAGCGAGTGAATCAGGGCTGTAGCAGTTGGGCTAACAGGACTATGGAGAATCCGGGCTGTAGCAGGCTAACAGGACTCAGGTAGACACCGCGTGACATTTCCCCGAAGGGACAGACACAAGAATGAAGAAGGACACATGCCGGCCAACCGAAGTGTTCTGGAGCAGTAGCAAGCTACCAAGGCTCAGTGGAAGCACTAGGAGACATTTCTCGGTAAGAGAGGCTACCAATGATAAACAACTAGATAGTCAGATCCCACACATACCAAGCATTTCCATAACATACACACAATATGCTCGATATGTGCAAACACAACATGGCATCACAACATGGCTCTACAACTCAAGTACTTTATTCAATAGGCTCTGAGGAGAGAGATATTACAAACATGGGTCTCGTGACCCAACATTCAGAGCATACAAGTCAACACACAAGCGGAAGCTTAACATGTCTGGGTACAGACATCTATAAAAGAAAAAGGCAGAGAAGCCTGACTATCTACCAGATCCTGCTGAGGGCACAAGATCATAGCTGAGGTAACAAGCTAAACATCGAAGTCCACGCGGAACTACTATCGAGACTGAAGTCTCTCTGCAAAAACATAAATTAAGCAAATGTGAGTACAAATGTACCCAACAACACTTACATCAGAACTAACTACATATGCATCATTATCAACAAAGGGATGGTGGGGTTTAACTATAGCAAGCTAGCTTTGACTCGGTGGCTATCATGAACTACGACTGCAAGTAACTCTTTTGAGGTGTCGCACACGAGTCCACAATTTCACCATATCAATACACCACTATGGATCTGCTCCCGTCTCCCTACGAGAACGCCATCCATAGCACTCATGCTTATCTTGCGCATTTTAGAGTATCCACTTTCACTTGTCTATGAACTATATAGGCAACCCAGAGGTCCTTTACCGCGGACGCGGCTATTTGAATAGATGATGTTAACCCTATAGGGGTGTACTTCTTCACACACGCTCTCACCACTTACGCCATTTACACGATATGTACTCGGCAACCTTTAAGCGGAAGCCCAATGAGGGTGGCGGCCACGGCCTACCTAAACACTCAAGTCTCTAGTACAAGTTTATCACCTATTCAGGTTCCATCCGCATGGAGTCTGGCCAAGGTTTCCACATACGGCCCCGAATGATGTGTGCGGGGTTCCCGAGTCACCAAACGGGCGCCCGGTACACAGTGCCATGTGCCTACCTCATCACAGCCCACCCCTTCGGTCAGCGCTATGCACGGCCTCCAGCATACTACAAACACCAGAAACTACTTGCAACTCCTGGACAGAGGACAAGGGTGATTAAGAAGCTGAGAGGGTCCATTGGTTTCGGGCCCAATGCATCGTAGTAACTGTTTCGTGGATCACAAACATAGAACTCAGTTCTTGAGGACGGATTCAATGAGACAACACACCATGTACTCCTACATGGCCTCTCACCACTACCTTTACCAAATCGTTTTCACACACTTAGCTCACACACAGTAGGACATGTTCACCACTTTCCAATTCATCCCCGATGAATCAGACCTGACACAACTCTAAGCATAGAAGGCATGACAAACAAGCATGAATGAGTAGGAACATCGGGGTTCAAACAACTCCTACTCATGCTAGTGGGTTTCATCTATTTACTGTGGCAATGAGAGGTCATGCAGAGGGAAGGGGTTCAACTACCGCAGCATGTAACAGTTGAATCGTTGTTGTCCTAATGTAGTAAAAGAGAGCATGAGCGAGAGAGAGGGATTGTATCGGAATGAACAAGGGGTTTTTGCTTGCCTGGCACTTCTGAAGATAGTATAGTTCTTCATCGGTGTCATTGAACTCATCCTCGAAACCACGTCTACTAAGAGGGGACAAATACCAGCAAACAAGGAAGAACACAATCAATGTAATTGTCAGTGTACTAGAGTAGGGGTACCCTAGTATCCCGAACTTGTGCACGGGCAGTTGCAGCACCCCGCGGCAAGGCTTGCCGGGCGACCGCCAAGATCCTCCGTGGTTCCTTTGGAGCCATTCAAGAACAAAGTATTCAAGCCAAGGAGACAAGGCCCCGGCAAGAGGAGCTTGCCGGGAAGGCCAACCAAGGCATCCCAAGGAACTTGCCGTGACGCGCCACGCGTCCCGGCAAGGCAACAAGGCCCCGGCAAGAGGAGCTTGCCGGGAAGACCAACCAAGGCATCTCGAGGCCTGGTGAGCGACAAGCTTCCGGGCGCGACAAGACGACGACCGCGGCAAGGCGCTTGGCGCGGCAAGTAACCACTCTGTACCCACGCTCCAGCACATCCACTAATGTGTCGCTCTGGGGGCCTTTCCAGGCGCGCGTGGCGTGTGGCTGTGTAGCCAGCGGTGCGCGGTGGCATGCGACGCTGAGAAGATCGCCATCGTGGCGAACGGTGGCGTCCCTGACGGTCCCTTTCTGCACTGTTTGGGCGACACAGATGGGCATTTAATGCCTTTGTCCCCTGCCGTCAGGGTTAGGTAGGATACACTGTGCAAGTAGGTGTACCAACCGCAACACTTTTTACGCTTTTACCCTTCTCTGCGTTGCCACCTGTCGGTGACCCCTTGAGCATATAAAAGGAGGCCCATGCGCAACATAGAGGAGGTTCGATTCATTCGGAAGACAGAAAAACACTTAGCTCTCTCGAGCAAGAACACAATATAATCAGACAAGCAGCAGTAGGGGTATTATCTCTCCGGAGAGCTCTGAAGCTGGGTAAACTGCTCATGTGCTTCGCCTCGATCTGCTCTTCGTGCGATCTCCGCCCCCCGCCGAACCGAAAGGGGCCACGGTCCGCCGGCCCCATAGGTGTTCGCGGATCAGTTTCCTCGACATCTTTGGCGCGCCAGGTAGGGGAATTGAGGCCAATCCCAACAAGATCAAGGCCATTGAGCAGATTGAAAAACCAAAGCGCGTCAAGGATGTACGAAGACTTGCCGGTTGTATAGCTGCTCTCAGCAGGTTTATCTCTAGGTCTGCCGAGCGAGCCCTGCCATTTTTCAAAATTTTGAAAAAGGCAGGTCCAATGAAATGGACTCCAGAAGCGGAGGATGCGCTGCAGGACTTGAAGAGATACCTGTCCTCCACTCCAACACTTGTCGCACCTAAGCCACAAGAGAAGTTGCTGCTATATATAGCGGCTACCAATCAAGTGGTTAGTGCCGCGTTAGTAGCGGAGAGGGAGGCGGACGACGAGCCAGCAACCACGGCGGATACATCCGGCGACAAGCAGAGGACTTCACCGGCAAGCTCTGGTCCCGACAAGGATGGATCTGCGCAGGAGCATGAGAAGGTGCAGAAGAGAATGGTGCAGCGCCCAGTTTACTTTGTCAGCTCCCTTCTGCAGGGGGCTAGGTCAAGGTACTCTGGTGTGCAGAAACTGCTTTTCGGCCTCCTCATGGCCTCGAGAAAGCTGCGCCATTACTTCCAAGCACATGAGATCACAGTTGTCACTCGCTTTCCACTGAAAAGGATACTACAAAATCCAGAAGCGACAGGCAGGATTGTCGAGTGGGCGCTGGAACTATCAAGCTTTGGCCTCAAGTTTGAAGGCACTTCAACTATCCAAAGCAGAGCATTGGCAGAGTTCATAGCAGAATGGACGCCAACACCAGATGAAGAAATTCAAGAGACGTGCATCCCCGTCAAGGAAGCAAGCAAAGAGTGGCTGATGTACTTTGATGGTGCCTTCTCGCTGCAAGGCGCCGGTGCGGGCGTGCTACTTGTTGCACCCACCGGAGAGCACCTTAAGTACGTAGTCCAGATGCACTTTCCCAAGGAGCAAGAAACGAACAATACTGCAGAGTATGAAGGATTGCTTTCCGGTCTCAGGATCGCAGCAGACCTTGGGATCAAGAAACTCATTGTCAGGGGTGACTCACAGCTTGGCGTCCACCAAGTGAACAAGAACTATCAGTGTCCGTTGATGGAAGCATATGTTGATGAAGTGAGGAAGCTAGAAGAGCACTTTGACGGCCTGCAGATGGAACATGTTCCAAGAGCTTAGAATGACATAGCTGATGGCCTGTCGAAGTGCGCCGCACTGAAGTTACCTGTGGAACCAGGGATCTTTGTGCTCAAACTGAATCACCCATCTGTAACACCATCAACTGGACAAAGCAAGAAGAGAAAATTGATTTCTGGTGACTATTTTCCGGCAGAGCTCCCTGAAGCCGCCACCAAGAAAGTCCCCAAGATCAACACCAAGGGTGCTGAGGAGCGGTCTGCTCCGGCAAGCCTTATGGTTTGTTCCGTCGTAGCAGACGCTCCCGACAAGTTTTGCTCCGGCAAGCTTGCCGGGGAACATCAAGCTCCGGCAGGGCCACAAGTTCTTGCCGTAGAAGCGGATGTTCCCGCAGCAGTAGATGTGCCTTTAATCCTTGTTGTCGAGCCACAAGCTCCAGCATGGGCACAGCACATTGTCCATTTCCTTCAGACAGGAGAACTTCCCGAAGAGCAAGAAGAAGCGGAAAAAGTAGCCCGGCAGTCAAGTATGTACCAGTTTGTCGACAGTACACTATACAGAAGAAGACTCAACGGTGTGAAATTGAAGTGTATTTGCCGGGAAGACGGACAAAAGCTGTTGGCAGAGATACATGGAGGCATATGTGGTCACCACATTGGCGCAAGAGCACTTGCCGGCAAAGCTTTCCGGTAAGGTTTCTTTTGGCCGACAGCCCTCCAAGATGCAACTGCGCAAGTAACCAAGTGTGAAGCGTGCCAGTTCCACTCCAAACAGATACACCAGCCAGCTCAAGCTCTCCAGATGATCCCTTTATCCTGGCCATTTTCGGTTTGGGGGCTCGATATCCTCGGCCCCTTTCCCCGAGCTGTCGGGGGCTTTGAGTACTTGTACGTTGCGATCGACAAGTTCACAAAGTGGCCGGAAGTGGAACCAGTGAGGAAGGTGACAGCATAGTCAACAGTCAAGTTCTTCAGGTTGATTGTTTGCCGTTTCGGGATCCCTAACAGGATCATCACCAACAACGGCACGCAATTCACAAGCCGCACCTTCATGCAGTACGTCCAAGATCTTGGCGCCAAGGTCTGCTTCGCTTCTGTTGCTCATGCGAGAAGCAACGGTCAAGCGGAGAGGGCAAATGCTGAAGTGCTACGCGGGCTCAAGACCAGAACTTTTGACAGGCTGCACAAGTGCGGAAGGAACTGGATCGAGGAGCTACCGGTGGTTCTTTGGTCGATCAGGACGACGCCAAATCGAGCCAATGGGCAGACACCTTTCGCTCTAGTCTATGGAGCAGAGGCAGTTCTCCCCACGGAACTCGTATACGGGTTGCCTCGAGTGCTCGCTTATTATGAGTTTGAGCAAGAGCAGCTGCGACAAGATGACGCGCTGGTCCTTGAGGAGGACCGTCTTCAGGCTGCTGTACGAGCTGCTCGATACCAGCAAGCTTTGCGCCGCTACCATAGCCGCAAAGTTAATGCCAGAAGTTTCGAGGAAGGCGACCTTGTTCTTCGGCGCGTTCAGTCCGCCAAGAATTCCAACAAGTTGACGCCAAAGTGGGAAGGCCCTTACCGGGTGAAACGAGTCACTAGGCCTGGCGCTGTCCGCCTTGAGACCGAAGATGGCACTCCGGTGAGCAACTCCTGGAATATTGAGCATCTTCGTAAGTTTTACCCGTAGGGCGCGGTTGCCGGAACCCGTTCCGGCAACCACCTTTTGTACAAGTCTTGCCGATGTTGCATGTAATCCTTTGTACAAAGCCGGGCGCAGATCCCGTGCATAAGTAAAGCTCATGCACTCCGCACATCTTGTCAAATTCATGCTTTTTTACTTTATATTTGCATGTGTTATCTGACACTTTGTGCAGCACCTACCCCCGGTAAGCAATAACGAGCCATAAGGCTCCATGCCTTTATTTTCTCCTCTTTCTCTTTCTCAAAAAGGAATGGAAATTTCCCTCGCACACAAGTTTGCCGGGGGGAATGAAGAAGATAACGGTGTGGACCAGGCATCGTTCAAGGAAGTTTCGACTTACCGGGAAGCAAACGACAGAAAAGCTAAGTTGCCAAAGTTTGAGCAATCGGTTTTTAAATTTTTAAGTTATCTTCCTCGAACGACCGTACTTTGTATGGAAAACCTGTGCGCGGAGGAACCAACTCATAGCTAGTTGCGCCCTTACTTTGTTTCGAGTCCGCTCAACAACTTAAGTGTGCTGCAGCTAGTCGCGACAAGGTTTCTTGTCGGAAGCGGCACCACCAGCAGGCTGCTGACGTCCTGCACTCAGCGCTCGCGGCTCGGGTGCCTGCGCCGACAAGTTCCCTAAAAGCGCAGGGTAAAAACATACAAAGGAAGGAATCAAGTAAAGGAAATAACATAGCAAATCTCTACCCAAAACAGAGTTATATTACAAGATAACTTGTCGCAGCTCTAACAGAATGTTCTCATGACATGACCAGCGGCGACAAAGAAAAAGAAAAGAAGGGCGGCCTAATCTACGCGGTCGCCCTCAACCCTCTTGATCTTGCTCACCTTGTCCACAATGGGTGCGACAAGGGCCTTGAGCGCATCCCGATCAGCATCCGGCAGCAAGGATTTGAGGACGTTGGTGAAGTTGAGGCCTGGATTGCGGAAGGCAACCTTCATCAGTACCTTCTGGAGAGCTCCTGCGCAGATCCTGCGCGACTCGTCGGCCAGCTGCTTTGGGATCCTCTCCCGGAGTCGCTAGAGGGCCGTCGCCACGCCTTTGAAGAACAGGCTAAGCTTGGCGCTGGGTTGAAGATGCTCGTCGGAGGGGTACCCAAAATCCTCCATCCCCAGCTGCGCCAACTCCCCATCAATGGCAGCGGCAGCATCCACAAGACCTTCAGTCCAATGCTCCACTGTCTCCCTGAAGGCATCGTGGGCGGCAGCAGCATTCGCCAGCAGCGCCTCGTCGGCCTTGACCTTCTCCGACAAGGTCACCTCTCGCTCCCTGGTGACGTCCAGCGTCTGAGTCAACGTGGCCAGCTTCAACTCTAGGTCTGCATTTGAATCCTTGGCGGCGCTGAGCTCTTTGCCCCTCTCAGCGAGAAGACCCTATAGCTCACCATGAGCGGCAGCGTCCTTCTCGCGCTCGCGCTTAAGCACGGCAAGCTCCTCGCCGCTCGCCTTGAGATCTGCCTCCAGCTGCGCCACCTTCACCTCCAGCTCCTTCTTGGCGGCCTCAGCAGCTGCGGCAGCATCCCTTGCCTCCTTGACAGCCCCGCCAATTGCTTGCTCCCACGCGGCAAGTTCCTCCTCGTGGCTGTCAAGGGTCACCTTGCACTGAGCCAACTCTCCTTCTTGCGCAAATAAATTTTCAGCGACAAGCCGTTGCTTCTCTTCAGCCTCAGCCTTCTCGAGGAGGAAGGCTTTCCGCTCCTCGAGAAGTTGCTCCCGCTCCTCCGCCAAGGACCGGAGAGTTTCCTGCCTAAGGCCCCAGAGCTCCTCCGCGCGCTTCTCAATGTCAACCCCCGCCTTCGCAACGAGCGCCTCTCGGGACGCCAGTTTGGCTTGGCGGGCGCGGTAAAGAGACAGCAGCTTCCGCAGCAGCCGCTCCTCCTCAGACTCGTCGCTGCTGCTGCTTGGCGCGTCGACAAGCGCCAGCCCAGCTGAGGTGAGCACCTCTTCATTGAAGGTTTCTCGCCCTGGAGCTCGACGCCCAGGGGAGCTTGATGAAGATGCCATCGCCGGCCTTCAGGTAGGCGCTGGGCTGCAGCTCTTCAGAGCCTGGCTCTGCAGCAGCGGCGGAGGGATCGGCGGTCGGTGCAGCGCCTGGCGCTCCTGCGGCCTCGGGGCCGTCAGTGCGATCGCCGGATCCCTCGCCTGCTTCTGCGGCGGCAGCCTTGGAGGCCTCCTCGCCGGCGGGATCATCAGCACCGGCCTTTTCTTCAGTGGTGGCGGCGTCGTCGTTGTTGCCGCGCGCGTTCTCCTCGCCGGCGTCCTCGGTGTCCATTGGCTCCGCAGCAGATGGATCTGAGGAACGAAAAAGGGAGAAAAGTCAAGCAAAAATCCAGAAAAGGAAATCAGAAGAAGAAGAACCCAAGGAAAGTTTCCAGGCAAGAAGATTACCTGTGCTAGGATCTGTGGTTGCGGTCTCAACCGCCGGAGGATCACTGGTGCCTTCCCTTGCCGGAGAACTATCCCTCGCTGGAGAGTTCTCCCTTGCCGGAGAGCGCTCCCTTGCCGGGGACTCCTCCCTTGGCGGCATAGTCGAAGCAGATGGCACTTCGGGAGCAGCTTCCGGGCATTCCTGGTGGGGCTGTTCTGCTCCTACACAAATCAACAGTCAAGATATGAGTAGAGAAAAGAGCACCCATGCGCGCCTGACAGCAGGAAGTAAACTATAAACTTATGCTGGGGGCTACGTTGGGGGCTGCTTTGGGGAGTAGTTGCCGGGTCCGTCAAGGTGGTCTCAGACACACCCCCTGCTGACACGGTGGGATCATCTTCGATGACAATCACCGGGGCCTTGGCTCTCTTCGCCGCTCTCTGGGCCAGCGTCCTGAAAAGGAATGGATTCAGATCAAAGCAAGTCAGATACAAGACAAAAACAACAAGATAGCAAGAATTGAAGAACTATGAGGACAGCAAGGGGATCTTACTCTTCTTCTTTGTCGTCGGAGCTGAGCGCGGAGAGATCGAAGTCCGGCTCGCCTTCGGTGCGGCGAGGCGGAGCAGTAGGCTCCCTAGCCCGCTTGGCAGGAGCATCAGCGGTGGACCGGGAAGACCCCGCTCTAGTTGTCGCAGCGGCCTGAGGCGCTCCCGCGGCAATGGTGCTTGCCGTGGTAGAGCGTGTCGCGCGGCTCGGCGGCTGTTGACCCTTCGGCCGCCCTGCTACGTCCGCGGCCTTGCGAAGACGCCTCCTTGCCGGAGCCGGGGGCTCCGCCTGCGACAAGCTGTCTGAAGGTTCGGGCTCTTCCTCGCCGGGCTCGCTCGGCTCAGCTTCAGGGCCGGCAAGATCTTCCTCGCCGGCAAACTCCTCGCGCTCGGCAAGGCTTGCCACCGCTGCTGCCTCTGCCTCCTCCACGGTGAACCCGAACACGCCCGCGGCAGCAGCTGCTGCCGCCTCTTCCAGCCTGGTGGCGATGCGCTGCATCTCCGCATCGGTCGTGTCGCGGGTGAGGCTCTTCTGTTCGTCGGCGCGGACCGGCACTTCGACCAAGTCGTCAAAGAACGCTCGCACGACGTCATCCGCAGGTTCTTGCCAAGTTGGGGCGATTCCGTGAGAGTCACACAATGGCATCATCACGCGGATGCGGTCAAGTGAAGAATTGTTGCACAGCGGAACGACATTCCGCGGCAACACAAATGGGTGCTGGGGGTCGCGCTTGAACAGCTCCAGAAGCATCGCGTCCAATGCCAAGACCGTGAAGTTGAAATTGAGGCCCGGGCGCAGCCTCATGATATCCGCCGAGTTCTTGAACTCCCAGGCGGGTCTCCCCCTCTCCTGCAGGGGGGCGATACGGTGGCGAAGGAAATCTTCGCCTACAGCGCCTACAGTGAGCCCGGCAAGCCTGAGGCGAAGGATGCGGGTGACGGCAATCTTCAGCCTGTCATCTTCCGGGGCCACGTTGCTCCAATCATTGCCGCGTACTATTGGGGCTTGGCGCACGGCAGTGAATGGCTATGGCTCCTCCTCGACGATCCAGCACCACTCATCTCTCCACTCCTCCCATTTGCTGCGGAGCTCTCCCTCCAGATAGGCTTCCTTCTTGCCGACCCTCGAGATCCAAGCGATCCCTCCGGCAAGGGGCTCTCCTCTCTCGAGTCGAGGCATGAAGAAGTGTTGGAAAAGGGGTATGTTTGGGTGGACTCCGACAAAGTTTTCGCACAGATGTGCGAAAACTGCCATGGTCAGAACGGCGTTGGGGGTGAAGTCAAGGAGGCGGAACCCGTAGGTGTTCATAATGTCGCAGAAGAATTCAGAGAAAGGCGGGCAGAGCCCGCAGTAGAAGAACAACGCGAAAAAGGGGTACCCGTTCAGAGCCAGTCTCGAAGCGGTGGCCGAGAGTACCCTCGTGCGCGGATGCGCTCGCGTCTCCGTCGACCAGAAGAGGTAGTAGTACTCCCTCAGCTCCTTCGCACCGAGTTGAGGGGAGAAGAGGGCCCGCTCCTTCCGCGGCACCGCGAGCCGCTGCGCCTCGGCCGATTTCACACCCTTCCCCTTGTCGGCTTTTGGAGACATGGCGGAGGTGGTGGAGGAAGTTGGCGGCGTTGGTGATGTTGGTGGCAATGGGGGGCGGAGCGCTGCTCTCCTTCGGCTTCGGGAAGAAGGGGGGAGCGGCGGAGACTTATGAGGATGGAGTAGCAACCGGCGAAGTGGACGAACTGCCCCTGTTTCCCCTGCTTATAAAGAGGGAGGGGGCGGACGTTTCGCCCTTCCGAATAAAGAAACCACCCACGATCTCTCCCACGATGCCGCAATCAACGCGTGCCGTTCGGGGAGGGTGCGGTGGATACGGAGAAAGATTTGGCGTAGCCCTGGCCGCGTGTGCCCGTGCCCTGTTTTGGGCCTCGCCCAACAGCGCTCGGCACCGTGTGTGGCCCAGGCCCGGGGGCTCCTGTCGGTGTACTAGAGTAGGGGTACCCTAGTATCCCGAACTTGTGCACAGGCAGTTGCAGCACCCCGCGGCAAGGCTTGCCGGGCGACCGCCAAGATCCTCCGTGGTTCCTTTGGAGCCATTCAAGAACAAAGTATTCAAGCCAAGGAGACAAGGCCCCGACAAGAGGAGCTTGCCGGGAAGGCCAACCAAGGCATCCCAAGGAACTTGCCGCGACGCGCCACACGTCCCGGCAAGGCAACAAGGCCCCGGCAAGAGGAGCTTGCCGGGAAGACCAACCAAGGCATCTCGAGGCCTGGTGAGCGACAAGCTTCCGGGCGCGACAAGACGACGACCGCGGCAAGGCGCTTGCCGCGGCAAGTAACCACTCTGTACCCACGCTCCAGCACATCCACTAACGTGTCGCTCTGGGGGCCTTTCCAGGCGCGCGTGGCATGAGGCTGTGTAGCCAGCGGTGCGCGGTGGCATGCGACGCTGACAAGATCGCCATCATGGCGAACGGTGGCGTCCCTGACGGTCCCTTTCTGCACTGTTTGGGCGACATAGACGGGCATTTAATGCCTTTGTCCCATGCCGTCAGGGTTAGGTAGGATACACTGTGCAAGTAGGTGTACCAACCGCAACACTTTTTACGCTTTTACCCTTCTCTGCGTTGCCACCTGTCGGTGACCCCTTGAGCATATAAAAGGAGGCCCATGCGCAACGTAGAGGAGGTTAGATTCATTCGGAAGCCAGAAAAACACTTAGCTCTCTCGAGCAAGAACACAATATAATCAGACAAGCAGCAGTAGGGGTATTATCTCTCCGGAGAGCTCCGAAGCTGGGTAAACTGCTCGTGTGCTTCGCCTCGATCCGCTCTTCGTGCGATCTCCGCCCCCCGCCGAACTGAAAGGGGCCACGGTCCGCTGGCCCCATAGGTGTTCGCGGATCAGTTTCCCCGACAGTAATGCAACAATATGATGCACGATCATGACATGGCAATATGCTATGGACTGAGCTAATGCAACTGAAACCAGAAGGGCTTGAGTTATTTTGAACCCAAGGTTCAAGTTCGAACTCAAACTATGAATTTATAAAGTGCATTATCGTGTTTTAATATAAACAGCAGGTTTAAGTTGCTTTAACATGCATGAAACCAATACAGATGAATAGATTGGATTTTTCTGATCATTTTTCATATATAACTTATTTCATTCTAAGTTATAGATTATTTTCTATGATTTTTAGAAGTTTTGGGCATTTTCTGAAAATAAATAAATCATTTAGATTTATTTAAATTCCAGAAAAGCTTTACTGCGTCAGTATTATGCAAGGCTGATGTTAGAAGGTCAACTAGGCCGGCCAATTCAACCCTGACCTGCGGGACCCATTGATCAATGACTCAGGGCTGGCTTGGATGGATGACAGGTGGGACCGATCAACGCTGACTGGGCCAAAGTCAAAGCTGACACGTGGGGTCCACAAGATTAGCACTAATTTAAACATGATATTTAGACTAACTTAATTAAGCTCGGGGACCCACATGTCATTGACACATGGCACTAACTAAACATGATTAGCACCTAGGCTAATGGTGCCATGTCAGCTCACCGGCGTTTAGCCGCCAGTGACCAAATCCGCGGCGCAGGGAGTTGGGATTTCTCTACAGCCCACGGTTTGAGGCGGGGTTTGCTCCTATGGCTTGCTGGCGCTCTCGCAAATCTAGTGGTGGTAGCGGCAGCAGCTGGGATGGCCAGAGTTGACAGCGGCGAGCACTTCCGCAAAGGCCGGAGTACGGGCACGCTCGGGAACGGCATTTTGGTGCACGGCATGAACAGCTGGTGGTTGGGGTCATCTCCTAGGAGCAACCCGAGCACAATGACGCGCTCAAGCGTAGGCTACGGCGTCTGTAGCCACGATGGCAACCTGGCCGGCGGGTGGGAGCTCTCGGCTCTGGTGGAAAGCACGGCTAGAGGGAGAGTTGGAGAGGGGAAACACGGGGGAAACGATGGAGGCTCATAGAGGGGTCGAACGGAGTCGAGGTCGAGGCCGGGGAAGCCCTGGACAACGCAAATCGATCGACAGTGATCACCGGACAGAGGCGGCGATGAGGAAGGCCGGGACAATGTTGCATGGCTCCTGCGATCGCGTGCATCGTGTGTGTAGCTCCACAGAGTCGTGGCAGAGCTCGGGGACGCGGAGATGGAGCAAGGGAGTGGCTGGCTGGTGTGGTTCTCGGTGATGTGGCCATGGCGGCTTCCGACATGTGGGAGAGTGAGGGAGCAAGAGGGAGAAAGAACCAGAGAGTGAGGGTGGATCCGTGGCCGTCTTCCTGGTGCTGGGAGGGCCTCGAGGGCGTGAGGTAGGCAGGGAGGAGGCCACGGCGACGCTAGCGCGCAACACCGAGCTGCTTCGGGGAGAGGGGAGGAAGACGACAGGAGAGGGTGGCCTGGTGGGCTGGGCCGGCCAGTTGGGCCGCTTGGTGGCTCCACAGGTAAGTTAGGTAGGATTCCTTCTTCTCTTTTAATTTCTATTTTTCTATTTTGTTATACTGTTTTGGGCTTTATTAAAAATGTCAGGGCATTTCCAAAAATCATGAAACTGCTCAATGTCACTGTTTGGAATATTTCCAACAGCAAAAAATTCAGTTTGTGATTATTTGAGCATTTAAAAAATATTTTATAGCATTTAAATGCCCAAATGCAAATACTGTATGATATAGTTCGGTGACCCTCTATTGTCCTAGAAAAGTGTGCACCATTTTTGTCAGAGGTTCTAGACCAAGTCAAAGATGATGAACATTTTAGAAGGGCATTCTGGGTTCAATAAAAATGATTTTATTTGGACCCTAGTTGAATTTCATTGCTGCTAGGGTTTATCATCCCCCATTTCAAAGTTTCATAGAACTTAGACATGATGCATGGAAGCTAATGCAAAGACAGGCAAGGCCTGATTTGGGGTTGTGACACAGGGGCACCGCGCGTGCGAGCGTGCTCACTGGTGCACTCGGGCGGCCGACGCACGTGCGAGCTAGGAAAAGTGGAGGGAGAAGGAGGGGGACAGGGGTTTGGCATGTTGCCGACACCGAGGCGCATCATCGGGCGCGCTGGGGAGGCCCGAGGTGGTTCGCAGGGGGCGGCTACAGTGCCTGGCCGCACTATAGCACGCTCTAGAGCATGCATATGGCTGGCATGACCATTTTAAAAGGGCATGGGCATGTCCACTAGTGTCTTGGGCTGCCTTGGATGCCCTGGGTGGATAGAAGCTAGGCGGGGGTGTTGTATATTGAAATGGGAGAGAGATGGGGTGTTGCCATGTGTGATCAGAGAGAGAAAGAGGTGTTTTTCACCCCCCCCCCCCAATAATTGAGCTTTTGAAGGGGGGAAGTTACTGGAGGTATAAGAGGACTAGGAGGGGCTGTGGTAAAAACTTGGACTCATGGAGAATAGTGGAAGGGGTCAAAACAGGGGTTTTAGTAAAATAGCAGAAGGTGTTTGTTGCTAGTTTGGGCAAGAAGTTGAACTCCTCTTATCATGAGGAGTGACAGGGTCAAATGGCATGAGAAAATAAGTGGTTCCACCAAGATTGACTCCATTTGGGCAAAGTTGCCAATGCAACTTTTGTAAACCCTAGAAATCAACAGAAATGAGTTTTCCAAGATCTAGTCATGAAAAACTATTCTCCTGGATGCACCACTTGGTGTAGTGTCATCATTTAGGGTTTAGAGCATGCCCACAAAGGTTGAGAGCAAAAGGAGAAAGTTGGCAATGTAAAGTTGTTCAAATTCGACTATGGACAGAGAGGGTTTTGAGGCACTTTGATCAAGATATAAATTTTCTCCAACTTGTGCCATTTGGTATAGGTGCATAATGAGACCACTGGGGCATGTGCACCAAGTTTGAGAACATTTGGACATGTTTGGCAATGTAAAGTTGCTCAAACATCAAAATGGACAGAAATGGTTTTGAGCGGATTTGATGATGTTATCTTGTTCTCCAAGACATCAAACTTGGCAAGATCACCAAATAGGGCATTTGCGACATGCTAGAATTTTCTTGGAATTTTTAGAGAATATTTCCTTTGTAAATATTTCAAAACCTTGAAATATCCAGAAAGGGGTTTTGAGGGGTTGACCAATATTTTGAACATGACCATGTGTTGAAACTCTTATATATGGACAATATCTGTCCACTATGTTTCCCTAAATTTTCACAAATATTTTTAAAGTATTAAAATAATTTTAACCTATTAAAGACCATTTCTGGCCTAAAGAAAACATCTCTAAATAAAATAGCAGAATAACTTTTAAAATTATATTTTTGTCGTTTTTGGGAGTCCGATACCTAATAGGAGTCAAACATACTCTTTGAAAGATTTTTCATACCCCAAATCAAGTACTTATAGTGCAAACCTCAATTTAGGAGTTTTTGGAAAACTAAATTTAGAAAATGATTTTTGGCCAAATTATTTTTCTAAGAAAATTCTATATTGCACTATACACATGGCATGATCATTGGGCAGAAGTTTGGGGCAAGGAGGTGAAGTATAGAAGGTGGAGTTGTGTTGACTCTAAAGAGCACTTGAAAATCACAGAGAGAAAACCAGCTCAAATAAAATCCAAATAATGCAAAAGTTTTTGTCAAACCACGCTTTATCATGATTTATTAGCTTAAGTGTTGTGGCATGAAAATCAGGGTGTGACATATCTCTCTGTCAGAAATATTTTTATGTGTAACTAGTTACTCCTGCCTTTCTACTTCCTTTCACTGATATGTGGGGCATCCAACAACGGGGTCCACATGCCATTCACTAAATTTGAGTGCACAACTGCATGGTAGACTTAACACGGTTGTAGCGCCGCAATAATTCCCAATGAGGTGTCAAATCACAAAAAACCCCACCTTTCCAACTTTAGCAGTAAGCTAGACGAATGAAGCAACAATGTTTCACTGGGTCTGAATCCCCTTCTCCCTCGTCTTCTTGTTCAGAGAAAACACCCTCTCTCATTGGGCCTGAATCCCCTTCTCCCTCGTCTGCTTGTTCAAAGAAAACCCGCTCTCGATGATTTCCTAGGGTTTTCTAATGGAGAACAAGGTATGAATTCTTCATCCATCCCAGATAAATCCAAGTCCCTTGGTCCCAGGTAATAATGTCTACTATGCAACCTTTTTCTCCTAGACGTTTTTGGGCCTCCAAGTGTAGAGGTTTGTAGGACAGTAGCAAATTTACCTCAAGTGGATGACCTAAGGTTTATCAATCCATGGGAGGCATAGGATGAAGATGGTCTCTGCAACCAAATAACAAAGAGTCTCTTGTCTCCCCAACACACCCAATACAATGGTAAATTGTATAGGTGCACTGGTTTGGGAAGAGATGGTGATGCAAGTGCAATATGGATGATAGATATAGGTTTTTGTAATATGAAAATATAAAAACAGCAAGGTAACTAGTAACAAAAGTGAGCGAAAATGGTATTGTAGTGCTTCGAAACAAGGCCTAGGGTTCATACTTTCACTAGTGCAAGTTCTCTCAACAATACTAACATAATTAGATCATATAACAATCCCTCAAAATGCAACAAAGAGTCACTCCAAAGTCACTTATAGCGGAGAACAAACGAAGAGATTATTGTAGGGTACGAAACCACCTCAAAGTTATTATTTCCGATCAATCTATTGGGCTATTCCTATAAGTGTCAGAAATAGCCCTAGAGTTCGTGGTAAAATAACACCTTAATACACACATCAACCAAAACCCTAATGTCACCTATACTCCAATGTCACCAAAATTATGCGCGGGTATGATTACACGATATGCATCACACAATCTCAGATTCATCTATTCAAACCAACACAAAGTACTTCAAATAGTGCCCCAAAGTTTCTACCGGAGAGTCAAGACGAAAACGTGTGCCAACCCCTATGCATAAGTTCACAAGGTCACTGAACCCGCAAGTTGATCACCAAAACATACATCAAGTAGATCACATGAATATCCCAATGTCACCACGGATAAGCGCATGCAAGACATACATCAAGTGTTCTCAAATACATAAAGACTCCATCCGATAAGATAAGTTCAAAGAGAAAACTCAATCCATTACAAGAAGATAGAGGGGTAGAAGCATCATAAGATCCAACTATAATAGCAAAGCTCGCGGTACATCAAGATCATGCCATATCAAGAACACGAGAGAGAGGGACAGATCAAATACATAGCTACTCATACATACCCTCAGCCCCGAGGGTAAACTACTCCCTCCTCATCATGGAGAGCGTCGGGATGACGAAGATGGCTACGGGTGATAGATCCCCCCTTCGGCAAGGTGCTGGAACAGGGTCCTGATTGGTTTTTGGTGGCTACAAAGGCTTGTGGCGGCGGAACTCCCGATATAGGTTTCTTTTTGGGGGTGTATTTATAGGAATTTTTGGAATCGGTTTCACGTCAGGGGGGCTCTCCGAGTCAGCCCCGAAGGTAGGGGGGCGCCCTCCACCCTCGTGGATGACTCGGGACTCTTCTGGCCCAACTCTTTTGCTTCGGGGCTTCTTCTGGTCCATAAAAAATCTCCGTAAATTGGCAGGCAATTGGACTCCGTTTGGTATCCCTTTTCTGTAAAACTCAAAAACAAGGAAAAAACAGAAACTGGCACTGGGCTCTAGGTTAATAGGTTAGTCCCAAAAATCATATAAAATAGCATATAGATGCATATGGATAGTATAATAGCATGGAACAATCAAAAATTGTAGATACGTTGGAGACGTATCAGTAATCCTAGGATGGCAGTCACCGTCATTTATGCATTTTACTTCCTAGTGAATCTAGTATGTTTCATTTGCAGTGCGCAAAGTGCAAGGACCTTACTGGTTTCTCCGCCCTCGGCGAGACGCCACACTTGTTCCTTCTCATCCTAACACAGGATTTTAAAATGCACATAGTATGTTGCTAGAATCCTCTTTTCTGTCCGGGAGGGTGGGGTTTCTGAGCATGCTGTCGACTAATTTGGAAATTTGGATTGCTAATTTGGATAAAAGGTACTAGTACCATGGTCAACACTGACGTGAAGGAGGAAATTATTTCTAGATTTGGATAGTGAATACATTGTGTTCTCATATTATTTTTCCTGCAGTGCATTCCTTGCTTTGCCAGAACACATGTACTCAAGATGGTCAGCCTTGCCATAACTGAATACACCAGTTTAATGGTCACATTGAAGACAAACCATGGATATAAGTTCCAAGTTGGGTTCATGAACCAAGAAGGTCACTGCTTTTTTTATGGCCGAACTTGGATAAACTTTCTGAAGTGTTACACACTAAAAGTTGGCTCACGAATGTTGATGGAAATAGCAGAACCTGGTCTCACCTTCACTATGATCTTCCACCCCGATGTCATTCTAGTAGTTCATCCATGTTATTTTTGTATCTTGTTCTTGCTTGTTGCCTCGATTACTTTTTAATCCACCTATTTTGCTAACTAATCACAATTTAACTTTAGAAGTAGCAACGATTTGTGATTGCCTTCTCTATCAAAGATGCCACTTCTAACTAATATTTCTTACAATTGGTGAAACATGTAGGTTATTTCAAAGTTAAGCATGCTACTCGTTCGTTATTCTATAAGAACTCGACTGTTACTAATGGCACTGAAGTTGACTGGGACGACATCCACAAGTTACTACACTTTATTGATCGTCTTGAGGTCCTTGTGGGGCGCTTCAATGGTGGAAGGCCATGTGGGATATGTGTGCCACTACTGCACACGTTGAACAGCTCCAGCTGTGTCGAGAAACTTATGGTACAAGTTGTTTTATGTTATATATGTTGTTCATAAACTCTTGCTTATACATAGTTTTACAGCTGTGATCTTCTTGAAACAGAAACTGCCCAGTTCTATTGTTCCTATATAGATGCCTGACCATGGTTAGGTCAGACTTGTGCTTGGTCACAACATGATGTTTATGTCGACCTACTCCATTCCCCTTGGAGGTGAAAAGCTACTTATTCATGGGTGGTATCAAATACTGAAGGAACATCCATCTTGGAGAATCGGACAGAAGGTTATGCTCATGCTTTTCCATGGCTCTAAGGCGAATATCCTGTTTATTGACCACATTGAGAGATGAAGCCACTTTCAGAAGGTTGTGGATGCGCGGGGTGGTGCCTGGGCCTTCTCCTAGGGCTTGGTGGCCTCACCCTTGGTTAACTATAGGAAAAGTTGCACTGTTCGAGGTGTGCTTTGTATGGTTGAACCTGTATACGTACTCATACTGCTTTCAGCTATGGTTTTTAAGTGCCCCTGCTGGTTTCAGTTAAGGTTGTTATGTACTCCTGCTGCTTTTACAGTCTGTCGTGTTTCTTCAGTCTCGTCTTCTTCCAGCCGCCAAAACCAAACCAGTGCTGGCAGGGCTGCATCCTTCCGCCTCCCACGGTTGGCTGCTTATCAGCGCACGCTTCGCTGCCCCACCATCTCCTAAATCATTAACACTGGCATCTGAGGCCTCGCCATCGTCCTTCGCGTGCTTTGGTGCGCTCGTCGAGGTGCTGCCCTCTCGCATTGTCAACATGGTCAACAAACAAGAGGAATCGGGAGAGGATTGTATGTGGAGAGGATGACAATAGGCACCCATCATGTCCATGGTCGTACGCAAGCAAGTTACTCATTTTTTATATTCTCCATTGTCAATGTATATAAAAAGAAAATGCTTCCACCTAGTTTTTTCCTAACATCTCGGACCCACGATGCAGTCAACGTATATAGTCAATAGACAAGAGAACAACACAAGATCTACTGACACCTGCGACGTAGCTACTCGAGCAGTATTTTTTTGTTATAGTTGAGACGGAGCAGGGTTTCAACTGGGTTGTGGCCCGTCTAGCCCATGCTTATATTCTACGTTCACCACATGACCAGCCTAGCTATTTTTCGTTTTTGAAAATGAGCCCAGTTTATTTTTTCTGAAGAATACCCAATCCAGGCCTACTTATTTTTTCTACGCCCCGATGGGGTGCAACTCTTTCAAGAAGGTTGCCAATCTTGAAAGTAATATGAAAGGGCTGTAAATATAAAAAACAGACGACAAATTGGCAATTACTTCATAATTTCTAAAAAAATTCACATTCTCAGATTCCAATTTCACTGGGCTTTAACCTAATTAAAATATATCTTCAAAGTACTTTAAATCTGGCTCGACATTTTGGTAGTAAAAATAGTTTGGACCCCACAAAAATATGCGAAATTTTGTTTAAATTTTTTACCCAGGCCTCTGTCAACAAAAAAAGGACTACAATAAATTGCATAAGAAGTTACAATGAGCTATAAATTATTAAAAAATAGGGAATGGTCTGACTTGTGGGCCTACTAACTTGACGCGTATGCAAGATTTTTTTTCCTTATTATATACATCAACAGATGTAACCGTTGGATGGAATCCAGCGGCCGTCGTGCTTCTTCAATCTCTGATCTTCTTGCTCCAGCTGCCAAATCCAGCATCGGCGGGACAGCCTGCTCCCGCCTCAGGTGGCCGGCTGTGCTGCCGCGTAGGCCTCACCGCCCCCTACTACTCCCACCGCTGGCCAGGCCATCCCTCTACTCACCCATATCCCTCCACTATTGTGGCTTCGCCGCCTCTGGGTCATTCCCTTCCTGGGTCTCGCCATCATCAATCGCGCTAGTGTTCTCGTCATGGCTTGGTCAACGTTGTCAACAAATGACAACATCGGAAGAGGGATGTACATGGAGAGGCTGACACTTAGGACCCACATTGTCCATGGTCGCATGCAAGCAAGGACCTCCCAATGACAGCTTGGACCCACTAACTATATCTTGGCAAGGAAGGAAGTGCCTCCTTATTAAGCGAAAATAACGAGTGCTCCCCATGACAGCTGGGGCCCACTAGATTTGGAGGCTGACTTGTGGCCCTACTAAGTTGACGCGTACGGAGGGCTTTGCCTACTTAGTCAACAAACGATTCTATCACCAGTGACTGTTGGATTGTTAACATCCAACGGTCCTCTTGTTTCTTCAACCTCTGATTTTCTTGCTCCAGCCGTCCAAACCACCGCGTGCTCCTGCTTCGTGTGGTCGGCTATGCTGCCACGGAGGCCTCACTGCCCCCTACTACTCCCACTACTGGCCAGGCCATCCCTCTACTCACCCACACCCCCTGTCATTTTGCGGCAACGGTAGCCTTACACCGCAGCCGAACCAATCAACCCTCGTACTACCCCCGCATGTTCCCAGGATTCGCGTCGTTCCCTGCCTCACCATCGTCCACCGCCTAGTGCTATCTGCACGATGTGGTCAACGTGGTTAACCAACGACAACCATTAGAAGACGACTGTACGCAGTGAGGCTGACAGATGGACCTACTAGCTACATCTTCGCACGCAAGGAAGTGCCTCCTTATTACACGCAAAAAAAGAATCCTCCCCCTGTGAGCTCAGACCCACCAGCTGCATCTTCGCACACAAGGAAGTGCCTCCTTATCCTCCTTGACAGCCGGGACTCACCCGGTCAAACCTACATAGCGTTGTTTTTTTGGTCGCAAACGTGTACGTACATACTAGTCGATCGGTCTTTCTGCCACGATGAACCATGGCCAAGTAAGGAGCGGTAGCTGTTCAGGAAGCCCCATCTATATCGTGCACACGTACATATGTACATGCGAGTGGGGTAGCAATGGCGTCCTGTTCATCCGCAGCCAACCGGCTAGGTCAGAACGGAGGAAATAGCGTCGTGTTTGCCGGGAGCCAAGTGACTGGGTCGGGAGGCGTCCTATTCATTGGGAGGCAACAGACTGGTCGGAATGGGTCGTGTTCAATGGGAGCCTGCTGGCTTGGAAGGAACAGCTGGAATAGGGTCTGGCGTACCACAAAACGAAGGAAATGGCCTTGTGTTTGACTGTGTACGGTCGAAACGGAGTCCTGCTCATTGAGAAGGGTCTCGCGTACCGTAAAACAGAGGAAGCAGACTTGTGTTCGAGCTCCTATGGTCGAAATGGGGTGCTGCTGATCAGGAGGGATGTGGCGTACCACAAAACGGAGGAAACATACTTCTCTTCGACCTACTACGGCGAAACAGGGGTCCTGTTCATCAGGAGCGGTGTGGCGTACCGCAAAATGGGACTCCACGGGCTACTGTTCATCCACCTTCTACTGCCTCGCTCCAGCCTCCATAGGCTACTGCTCATCCACTGTCGACCTCCTCTAGCCTCCACCTGTTACTGTTCATCCACGGCGTCTCCCTCCTGCCTCGACCAGCTACTGTTCTTCCACGGGCTCCTGTTCATCCAGCTTCCACCGACTAGTGTTCAACCACCCCTCCACGGGCTACTGTTCATCCAGCCCTCCACTGTCTACTGTTCAACCAACCCTCCACGGGGTCCTGTTCATCCACCCCCAACCGTCTCGATCGGGGTCATGTTCATCTAGCGGCAACGGCCTCTACTACCGCGGTGTCATGTTCATCCATGGCAGTAGGTCGATCGGCTTCAGTTAGCGGTCATAGCAAAGGAATCGCTCTATCAAGTTCAGTTAACAGCGAGGGATCGATCGATCGCTCGGGTTCAGTAACGCGTAGCCAATGCAATCGCTTGGGTTCATTAGGTGAACGCCTCGCTCGGGTTCAGTTAGAGCCAAATGCCTCGCACCCATGCGCGTACGTGTACGAGAGAAACGCGCAATCCCTCCATGCATCGCTCGGCCCCGACCACCCATCGTATCCGGGAACTCCCCGATATTTTCCTCGCCCTCGCTTCTACCATGTTTTTTTCCATCATGGACGGCTGAAAGAATGTCATGCAACTGCGTCTCTGGCCTGCCTAGGACGAAAAGCCCATTTTCTGTCATGATTTTTTGTCATAGAAGTAGGAGCCCACCACATCTACGATGATATCGGGTTTTGTCAAAGTTATTGTCATAGAAGTGTCATAAGCATGACAGAAAAATTTCATTCGGCCCAAAATGTCACATATGTATCTTTTTTTGTAGTGAATTCTACCCGTAAGGTTCGGCTGTCAGGCCCTTCCCGGTAGCCACCCTTTTGTACATGCCTTGCCTCAGCTGCATGTAACCCCTTGTACAAAGCCAGCCGCAGACCCTGAGCAATAGAGAAATAAATGAAGCGCTGGGACCCCCGACAAGTTGCATACATGCATAAGCATATCATGAACATTGCATCCTCATATAGATAAGGTTGCATCTGGCATCATTTTCATCTGCATAATCTACAGGCTCCTATCGTGGATTTAGTCACCAAGAGGAGATGAGAAGACAAGCCGGCACTTCGATCTCCGGCAGGCCAAACAGATAAGTTTTATCTCTTATCCATACGTGTTCTGTAAGTGTAAACTTGTACATAGGAAAATCTCGCTACTTTTTGAAACTTAGGTGCTCCCATCCTTTGACTCGAACGTTGCTTCGTCCAGGATGGTCGCAGTGGCCTTTGATGAAGAAAAGTTGGCGGGGGGCTGGTCCCTCATTACGATTTGTGCTCGGCAAGCATAGCTACCCGGTAGCCAAATAGAGGGTACCGGCAGGATAGCCTACCGAGGAAACTCATTTATTTTAATATAGAGACATTCCACATGTGCATGTACATATACATGCATGAGTCCCCGACATATATTATGTTTTTCATTTATATGATTCAAACAAGTACAAACCTTACACTACACAAACATGGATTCAAGGGATTACATTATTTAAACTAAAATTTGGCAAGTGCCTACAGATTTAAGATTGAAAAAAGATAAGTGCCCTGTAAACTCCAATCCATGTTCCTTCTACCCCAGGTAGTGCGATGGGAAGAGAAGGAGGCAGGAGCAGCGCCCAAGCAAGAGTCCATCCTAATCCCGTCATGGTCTGCCGGAAGCAGCCTGACAAGATTGGGAGTGGCGAGTCTACGAAGGAGGAGGGCGGAAGGAGCATCTTGGCTGCGCCCTAGTCACTGTCGTGGTTCTAAGTTTGATAGTAGAAAGGGGGTAGGTATGGAGAGGCAAGATCCTAGCTATGGAGTAGTTGTATACACAAGAGATTTACGAGTTCAAGCCCTTCTCGGAGGAAGTAACAGCCCTACGTCTTGGAGCCCGGAGGCGGTCGACTGGATTATATACTATGAGTTACAGGGGTGTGAACCCTTTACACTGAGGAGGGGGTGGCTTATATAGAGTTCGCCAGCCCTCTCCAGCCCTTAGTTATGCAGGGTTTAAAGTACATTAAGACAGGGGGTTACTGGTAACGCCCACATCAAGTGCTATCATGACCATAAAGACTACTTAATGACAGACCGTTTGTGTGCAGAGTGAATCTAGATCTCCTGGCGGTCGAGTGAGTGGCATCATGGTCGAGTGTCTTCGAGTCCGTCGAGTGGAATCCTTTCAGGTCGACTGAAAGGTAGTTTCTTCAAGAGATCTCCTTGGGGAGGGTACTTTGGATAGGTCCATGACCCTACCCTAGGTACATGCCTTCATCATTAGCCCCCGAATGGATCGAGGTTTGAGTGAGGAAGGAGTTGAGAATTCTTCCGACCCATCTTTTGTGCTATGAGTATGTCTTGTTCTGGATCAATGACCTTAGGTGACGGCACCAACTTATTTTTCAGTCGCCTTGATCCATTCTTTGTTTTGGTCGAGTGACTTTTCTGCATTTGAAGATTTCCGAGGGACGGATCGGAGGAAATCTCCAGTCTGATAAGTTGTTCTGTCCTTCATGGTTTTAGCGGGATCTGAATTTCGGGAAGCGCGCGAGGCAGAGGAGACTGCGGTACTCGGACGGGATAAGGCAGGGACGCCTCGATCTTCGCGCCACCTTTTTCGCCACGTATCACGCGCGCGACTGTTGCGGGATTTGACAGGATCGTTCGGGCCTACCAGTCAGTCACTCGGAAGCGACCCCATATAAGGCGCCGGATGTTTTTTTTTAATAGTGCGCTCTCATTCCCCTCTCCTTCTTCCTCAAACTCGTCCGCTGTGCTCGCCTCCATCCCGACATTACTGCTCCTTGCGCACTTTGCCTGCGACGATGGTGAAAGAGAAGACGGCGGCTTTGGAGCGGGCGAACAAGGCGACGGCGAAGGCGAAGGGAAGGGCGACCAGTCGGGGCAAATCCTCCTCAAGGGTCGGCCTGCCGCAGGGCTGGATCCAGGGCGACTAGATCCGCTTGACGATCCGTCAGAAGGACCTCGACGACCTGGCCGACGAAGGACTGATCCCCCATGGATCAGCGAGGCTCCCGGGGAAGGAGTGGCAGCCGCAGCCTCAGGAGGGTGAGTGCGTCCTCTTGGCCACCCATGTTGACCGCGGATTTTCTTTGCCGCCCCACCCTTTCTTTCGGGGATTTCTGAACTTCTTTGGGGATCAACTCCACCACTTCACACCCAACTCCATAGTGTATCTCGCAGCTTTCTTGTCTGTGTGTGAGAATTTCTTAGGTTGCCGGCCGCATTGGGGCCTTTTCAAACACATCTTCACCTATCGCTCTCAGACGGTGAAGAAAGCCAATCCGAGTGACAAGAGAACCCAAGTGATTCAAATGTGTGGGGGTCTCAGGGTCCAAATGTGGGGTAAAAACGATTTTCTAGCCATGGTCCTTCCCGAGTCGGTTCGAGGGTGGCAGTCGACCTGGTTCTACTGCCAAGACGAGCCGATGCCAGGGCAGTCGACTGGAGTCCCTCCTTTCTCCATGGATCGAGTGAGCAAGCCGTCCTCTCTGAAGGTGGTCCCGGAGGAGAAGGCTCAGGTTAAGGTGTTGGTCGAGCGTGCAGTTCAACTTATCCATGATGGGGTGACTGGCATGGACCTGCTGGAGGTTTTCCTTCAACGGTGCATCCAGCCGCTCCAATATAGAGACCATCCGTTGTGGATGTACTCTGGCACTGAAGACACAACTCGGGTCCACCCGGAGGAGGCCGAGGATGCCACGTTGGAGAGGTGGATGATTGCCATAACAGGGAACACGGACAAATCCCAAGGAGCCAGGAGTATCCCTCCACTCGACCATTCGTACCAGCCAGACAATGGCCAATTACATACCCCCGACTCTGATCCAGCTTCCTTTATTCCATGTTGTTAGAATTCAGTCGACTGATTCTCGTCTTGTTTGTTCTCTTCCAGGTCACTACCGAGATGTACTCGATGCCCAATGGGGCGCAAGAACAGGTCGAGGAGGAGGAGGGGAGTGGAGGTGAAAGTCAAGAGGAGTGGCAATCTGACGGTCAGGAGGATGAAGAAGACGATGATTCTGGTGAAGAGGTTGAGGAGGAAGAGGAGGAAGAGGTCGACCCTCCTTGCACTGAAAGGCGATCCAAGCTCGCCCATGACCCTGCAGTCGAGCGTGGCAAAGCGACTGTGCCCGCTGGGCAGTCGACTAAACGTCCTCGGACGACCTCTCTAGCGCCGACTGAGAATGCGTCGAAGCAACCCCGAGCGGCACCGTCAAAGCCGACGAAGGCCCTGCTGAAGATGAGGATGGCGATCCCTACTATTTTTGGGTAATAGTAGAACTTGTGTTTTCTCGTTTGGCATGAGTAAACTCTTGGTCGACTCGTTAGCTAACCGACTGATTTTCGGAATCTGCAGTGCTGCTACCTCTGAGACCTTAGCCAGGAACGAGGACCATGAAACGGAAGATGCTGCTACCTCCAACCGTGGTATGATCTCTGTGGTTTCACTTTAAGTCGATTGGATCTTCATTTTTAACTTTGAATCTTTCTTGTAGCCCCACCTCATGTCATCGATCTCCCCGATGATGACGATGAGGAGCCGCTGAGGCAAAGGAGGAACATGAAGATGTCTGCCGGCAAGACTGCTCAGGTTGTATCAGCGCCTAAGATGTTGTTTCGGAGGGAGGCAACGTCACTCGGGCTACCGTGTCCTTTGCGGTGCTGCTGACGAGTGCCCGCCCTTCATCGTCGAGTGCTGATCCGCCTTCCCTCTTCTCCACACACCACGTCCCAGAGGACCAAGCAGGTGCTGCCAAGGGAGCTATACGCCAGGCGGGGGTCATGATGGAGCAGGTGAAGGCGATCCGAGACGCTAGCCAAGCAACTTATGATGCGAGCTCAGCCCTTCAGAGCAACGTCCAGGTTAGTTGATCACTGCCTGTTCTGCTAGGATATGGTACCTAAAAACTTTTCTTTCTGAAGATCTTAGAATCTGTACACCCACTGGGTGTGTCGACTGAATATCTGGACTGGTGGGGGCACGCTGAGTGCACCCACTGAGTGTAGTTCCCAAGATTATGGTGGACTGCTGGCAGTCGACTATAGTGTTTATACCTTGAACTTTTTCTCTTTACTTTTTCCACTCGGTCTGGTCGAATGGAATCATGGAACCAGTGGGGGCACGTTGAGTGCACCCACTGGGTGTAGTCCCCAAGACCGTGGTCGACTGATGGCAGTCGACTATGGTGTGAAGAACTTTTTTTTTGAAACTTTGGCTGACTGCTGGCAGTTATCTATGATTTGGGATCATAACCTTTTTGTCTCTTTCGGTCGACTGATCGATCCGAGCCGGTAGAACCAGTGGGGGCACGCTGAGTGCACCCACTGGGTGTAGTCCCCGAGAGTACTGTTGAATATTTTGATTCGGCTGTAGTCTTAGAAATGCTACGATTTTTCCTTTTAGTCACTCAGAAGTGATCTATTTTTGATGTCTGTAGACTGATCTTTCACAGAAATCTTGTGAGCTTGTGGCTCGTTATACTGAGTTGGATAACAAGCATATCCAGCTCGAACTTGATCTGAACCTTGTCCAGGAGAACTTCACGAAGGCAAAGGAGGAGGCAAAAGGTATGTTTGGTGAGAACCTTGACGACTGCCCTTTTTTTCTGTCCATTCCTGAGTCTAATCTCACTATCATTTTGCAGATAAACTGAAGGATGCTCTGAAGAAGAACGACCTTGACCTCGCCGAGGCGCAGAAAGCAGCTTCGGACAAGACGAAACTCGCAGAAGAAAAGTTGGCATCAATCAGAAAACTTGAAGAGGAGAATACCAATCTGAAAGCTTCTCTCGATGCGGCCAACAAGGAGGTCAGTCGACTGAAGAATGACAAGATAGCCCTGAGTGACAAGGCTAGCGAACTGGTGGGAAAGAAGAACGACTTAGAGGCCTGTCTGCGAGGGCTCGCCAAGAAGTTATTCCTCATGCTCGAAGGTAATCCCTTATATCCAATTGACTTGGAATCATTGACTCATTTTAGGACTGCTAGCTTATATTTGGGTTGTGTTTACAGAATTCTGCCAAAACTTTGAAGAGGAGACTAGTCGAGTGGAGACGAGCTTGGACCCCATCAACTCATTTGTGAAGGATGAAGCTGCCATGAACGTCCTCCGACTGGAGTCTCGTGTTGCTGCTGTGGTCGACTATCTTGCTAGGCTGAAGGTTGCAACGTCGTGCATCGACAAATCACTCTGGCCGGGGGAAACACTTCAGAATGACCTTGAGTCTCTAATGACTCAACTGAACGAAGTTCCAAGTCGAGTTCAAGAATGGAAGAAGTCTTCTGCCAGGTGTGGTGCTGTTCTTGCTCTGCTCTGGTTTGGGTTCACTTCAAGGACGCGCGAGAGGACAAGTTGGCGTCCCTCAAGGTGGCCAATACTAAGAAGCATGATTTCCAATCTTTCATGGAGACCTTCATTGCTGCTGCCACTCGGATTGCAGATGGAATCGACCTGGACGAGTTTGTCATGCCTTCCAGTACTCCACCGGAGGAGTAAAAAACTTCTATGCTTGATGCCTTAAATTTACCTCGGAATGCCTAGTGGTTTTTGTAACCGATAAACCTTAACAGGCTCGATGCCTGAGCACTTCTGGATCCGTCGGATGCTATCTGAACATGGTTTTGCCGTTGAATATGTCTGCATCTGCTTTCGAGTGAACATTGCTCTTCACTCGGTATATATTTTAGTGCTAGTGACGTAATCTTGCAGGTTGGAGTACAGGTTGTAGTCGACCTGCATCCTTGCGGGTTGGGACATAGCGCACATTGTATTTGCGGCGAAGCTCGGAAGGAGAAGGTATCAGTCGACCTGGAACTCGTCATCCTTGTGAGTCGAAATGGATTTCAAACTTAGGCGAGCACTGGGCTGCAGCTAAGCCCCCGAGTGGGATTTTTTTTTCTCCACTTGGTAGGATTTTCAAAATCTTAGGCGAGCACTGGGCTGCAGCTAAGCCCCTGAGTGGGAGGTTTGCTCTCCACTCGGTAGGATTTTCAAAAACTCAGGCAAGCCCTGGGCTGCAGCTAAGCCTCCGAGTGGGAGGTTTGCTCTCCACTCGGTAGGATTTTCAAAAACTTAGGCGAGCACTGGGCTGCAGCTAAGCCTCCGAGTGGGAGGTTTGCTCTCCACTCGGTAGGATTTTCAAAAACTTAGGCAAGCA
>NC_041387.1:316564494-316598497 GCF_002162155.2 Triticum dicoccoides | reverse complement strand
AGGATTTTCAAAAACTTAGGCGAGCACTGGGCTGCAGCTAAGCCCCCGAGTGGGAGGTTTGCTCTCCACTCGGTAGGATTTTCAAAAACTTAGGCGAGCACTATACTACAGCTAAGCCTCTGAGTGGGAGGTTTGCTCTCCACTCGGTAGGATTTTCAAAAACTTAGGCGAGCACTAGGCTGCAGCTAAGCCTCCGAGTGGGAGGTTTGCTCTCCACTCGGTAGGATTTTCAAAAACTTAGGCGAGCACTGGGCCGCAGCTAAGCCTCCGAGTGGGAGGTTTGCTCTCCACTCGGTAGGATTTTCAAAAACTTAAGCGAGCACTGGGCTGCAGCTAAGCCCCCGAGTGGGAGGTTTGCTATCCACTTGGTAGGATATTTTTGTGGCGTACCTCCGAAGGAGAAGGTAACAGTCGACCTGCACGTCGCCCTCCTTGCGGGGCGCACATTGTATTTGTGGCGTAGCTCGGAAGGAGAAGGCAACAGTCAACCTGCACCTCGTCTTCCTTGCAGAGTGCATATTTTATTAAGTACTTAGGCGAGCACTAGGCTGCAGCTAAGCCCCCAAGTGGGAGGTTTGCTCTCCACTCGGTAGGATTTTCAGATACTTAGGCGAGTACTTGGACTGCAGCTAAGCCTCCGAGTGGGAGGCTGGCTCACCACCCAGTAGGATTTTGTTAAACTTAGGCGAGTACTTGGACTGCAGCTAAGCCTCCGAGTGGGAGACAGGCTCGCCACTCGGCAAGGATTTGAATGTACTTAGGCGAAATAGATTCGCACCTAAGCCCCCGAGTGGGAGACAGGCTCGCCACTCGGCAAGGATTTTTTTACAAACTTAGGCGAAACGGATTCGCAGCTAAGCCACCCACTGGGGGACACACATGTAAACAAAAGTAACAACAATCACTAGGAAAATTATAACAGTCTTGTCTTTGATAAATAAACTACAGAAGTACTTTTTATTACAACTCATCCGAGTGAGTACTTTAAGTGTAAAAGGGGCGTAGCAGGTCTGCATTCCAAGCTCGTGGCTCATCAACCTGGCGACCGACATTGTAAAGAAGATATGCTCCGTTGTGGAGAACTTTGGTGACAATGAAAGGACCTTCCCAAGTAGGGGCAAGTTTGTGCGGCTTCTGTTGGTCCACCCGGAGGACCAAGTCTCCTTCTTGGAAGGCCCGACTCTTCACATTTCTGGCGTTGAATCGACGCAAGTCTTGCTGATAGATGGTTGATCGGATCATGGCCATCTCTCTTTCTTCTTCTACAAGGTCGACTGCGTCCTGTCGGGCTTGCTCTGCTTCAACTTCAGAGTAGAGCTCGACTCGCGGTGCATTGTGAAGCAGATCATGGCAGAACCGCTTCAGCTCCATAGACCAGAAAGAATGGAGTTCTCCTAGTCGACCGATTTGGAGTAGTCCTCAATCCCCAAAGAACTGATGGAAGTTCATCGACCCATGCGCCTGCTGCGTGTTTGAGGTCGTGCATCAAACGTGGTTTTAGTCCTTTGAGAATTAGGCCGTTGGCTCTTTCTGCTTGTCCATTCGACTGGGGGTGGGCGACTGAAGCGTAGTCGACTCGTGTGCCTTGAGAAGCACATAAGGCTTTGAATTGGTTGGAATCGAAGTTCGACCCATTATCGGTGATGATGCTATGCGGGACTCCGTATCTCAATATCAATTCTCTGATGAAGCTGATGGCAGTGCCGGCATCAAGATTTTTAATAGGCTTGGCTTCGATCCACTTGGTGAACTTGTCGAGTGCCACTAGTACATGGGTGAAGCCGCTCCTGCCAGTTCTCAGTGGCCCAACCATATCTAACCCCCAAACAACGAAGGGCCAGACGATTGGAATGGTCTTCAAGGCTGAGGCAGGCTTGTGCGACATATTGGAGTAGAACTGACATCCTTCACACCTGTCGACTATCTCTTTCGCCATTTCATTTGCTCTGGGCCAGTAAAAACCCGCTCGGTATGCTTTAGCCATAATAGTCCGAGAGGACGCATGATGGCCACAGGTCCCCGAGTGAATGTCGTTGAGAATTATCCGACCCTCTTTTGGCGTTATGCACTTCTGACCGGCTCCAGTCGCGCTTTCTCTGTACAACTGTCCCTTCATGACAGTAAAGGCCTTGGATCGACGGACGATCTGTCGAGCCTCTTCTTCATTCTCTGGGAGCTCTTTCCTTAGGATATATGTGATGTAAGGCACTGTCCAGTCGGGAGTGATAACCAAAACTTCCATGATCAGGTCAACCACGGCTGGGACCTCGACTTCAGTCGGATCCGTGGCACTTTTTGGCTGCGGGGTTTCTTCGGTGAAAGGGTCCTCTTAAACCGACGGTGTGTGGATATGTTCCAAAAACACACCACTGGGAATAACCTCTCTCTTGGAACCTATCTTTGCCAAATCATCGGCTGCTTGATTCTTCAGTCGGGGTATATGATGAAGCTCTAACCCCTCGAATTTCTTCTCCAGCTTTCTTACTGCGTTGCACTAACCAGTCATAGCTGGGCATCTGACGTCCCACTCCTTCATCACTTGGTTAACCACCAAATCTGAGTCGCCGTAGACCATGAGGCGACGGACGCCGAGTCAAATGGCCATACACAACCCATACAAAAGTGCTTCGTATTCTCCTTCGTTGTTGGAGGAATCAAAGTGAATCTGGAGTACATATCTGAGCTTGTCTCCTCGGGGGGAAACCAACACTATCCCGGCACCAGAACCATTCAGCATCTTAGAGCCATCAAAGAACATGGTCCAGTGCTCCGAGTGAACTTGAGTCGGCAGTTGTTGTTCAGTCCACTCGGCGAGGAAATCTGCTATTGCTTGGGACTTGATAGCTTTCTTTGCCTCAAATCGGATATCCAGGGGAAGGAGTTCAATCGCCCATTTTGCCACTCGACTAGTTGCATCTCTGTTGTGCGGAATCTCTGACAATGGGGCGTCGCTGACGACTGTGATGGTATGGTCAGAGAAGTAGTGAGCAACTTTCTTCATGGTCGTATAGATCCCATATACAAGCTTCAGATAATGAGGATATCTTTGCTTTGACGGGGTCAGAACTTCAGAAATATAATATACTGGGCGCTGAACTTTAAAGGCTTTTCCTTCTTCTTCCCGCTTGACCGTAAGTACTGTACTGACAACTTGTCCTGTGGCTGCAATGTAAAGCATCAAAGGCTCTTTGTTGATCGGGGCAGCAAGCACCGGCTGGGTGGAGAGCAGGGCTTTTAGCTCTGCAAACGCTGCATCAGCTTCAGGAGTCCACTCGAACTTGTCTGACTTCTTCATCAGTCGGTAAAGAGGCAATGCCTTTTCACCGAGACGAGAGATGAACCGACTTAAAGCGGCCAAGCAACCAGTAAGCTTCTGTACATCGTGCACACGCACAGGTCTTTTCATTCGGAGTACTGTGCCCACTTTCTCTGGATATGCATCGATTCCTCGTTCGAAAACGAGAAAACCGAGTAAATTTCCGCCAGGAACTCCGAATGTGCACTTTGATGGATTAAGCTTGATATCAAACCTCCTGAGGTTGGCAAATGTTTCAGCAAGGTCAGTCAGCAGGTCGGAACCTTTGCGTGACTTGACCACAATATCATCCATGTACGCTTCTACATTCCAACTGATTTGAGTGAGTAAACACTTCTGAATCATCCTCATGAACGTGCCTCCGTCATTTTTGAGGCCGAATGGCATGGTGACGTAACAGAAGCACCCGAATGGGGTGATGAAAGCTGTTTTAATCTCATCGCGTCCATACAGACGGATCTGATGGTACCCGGAATAGGCGTCTAAAAAAGACAGTCGCTCACATCCCGCAGTCGAGTCGACTATTTGGTCGATGCGGGGGAGAGGAAAATGATCCTTCGGGCAGGCCCGATTGATATGTTTAAAGTCAATGCACATGCGAAGTGACTTGTCCTTCTTGGGGACCATGACTACATTGGCGAGCCACTCGGAGTCGTAGATCTCTCGGATAAACTATGCAGCTAAGAGCCAAGCCACCTCTTCGCCAATGGCTTTCCTTTTCTGGACAGCAGACCGCCGCAGATGTTCCTTGACAGGTTTTGCCTTTGAGTCAACTCGCAGACGGTGCTCAGCCAGCCCCCTAGGCACACCTGGCATGTCAGAAGGTTTCCATGCAAAGATGTCCAGTTCTCACGGAGGAACTAGATGAGCGCTTCTTCCTATTTGGGGTCGAGTGTTGTGGAGATATTAGTCGGAGCAGCGTTGGGGTCGGTCAGGTGGACGTGAACTGGCTTTGTCTCACCGGACGATTGAAACGCTGATTCTGTAGCAGGCTTCTTAGCTCGCAACAAATCATTCAGGTCTGCATTTTTCTAGTGTTCCTGCCACTCTTCTGCTACCATCTAAGCATCGGCAATCTTTGAGCCTTTCTGAAAGCATTCTTCCACCTTCTTGCGATTACCAGTAATAGTGATCATACCTTTGGGGCCAGGCATCTTCAATTTGAGGTACACGTAACATGGTCGAGCCATAAAACATGCGCAAGCTGGCCTGCCCAAAATAGCATGATAGGCACTCTGGAAATCCACAACCTCAAATGTCAACTTTTCTTTGTGGAAATGTTTGGAATCTCCGAAAACCACATCAATAGCAATCTGGCCGAGTGACGCAACCTTCTTGCTAGGAACGACTCCATAGAAACTCATGTGTGGACATTGAAATGCCCATCCATTTCAGTGTCTCCGCGTATAATATATTCAAGCTACTGCCACCATCCATCAACACTTTAGTCAGTTGAGTGCCTTCGACGACTGGGTCGACCACCAGAGCTTGCCTCCCAGGGGTGGCTATGTGTGTCGGGTGATCGGACTGGTCGAAGGTGATGGCAGTCTGAGACCATTTCAGATAATTGGGATTCTCTGGAGCAACCATATTCACTTCTCATTTGATAACTTTCTATCGACTTTTGCTCTCAATGTCAGCAAAAATCACCAGAGTGGAATTCACCTGGGGATATTCCTCATCACTATCCCCCTTGTCCTCAATTTTGTCCAACTCATTTTCCTTATCTTTGGGTTGTTTCCCTTGGAATTGATGTATCTAGAGCCGACACTGTCGAGTGGTATGCTTCGGGTAAATGAAATTACCCTCCTCATCTTTCTTCGTGTGGATGTGGCATGGCAAATCCATCACGTCATTTCCCTCCCTGTCTTTCACCTTCTTAGGGTTCCAAGGGGCTTTGGGCTTCCCTTTAAACTTTCCTTGAGCCACGGCCAAGGCTTCTCTAGGAGCAGCTGGCTCGGCTTTCCGCTTCTGTTTCCGACTGGAGTTCCCTCCCCCAGTTTCATGACCGGTTGGCTTGTACTTGCCACTCCTGAGTCGGTCTTCTTCTTCACCGTTGGCATACTTGGTGGCAATCTCCATCATCCGACTCAGGGTCATGTCTCTGGTCCGACCGAATTTCAAACTTAACTCCCTGTTCTTAACGCCTTCTTTGAAGGCACGGACTACTTGGTGGTCAGATACATTTTCCACGGTGTGCTGCAATGTGGTCCACCTCTGGATGTAATCCCTCAGAGTGTCATTCGACTTTTGCACACAAACCTGCAGCTCTGTCAACCCTGCTGGTCACTTGCAAGTTCCTTCAAATGTCCTAACAAACACTCGGGCAAGATCTTCCCAAGTGTAAATGCTGCCAGGTGCCAACTGATTCAGCCATGCTCTGCCTGAGCCTTCCAACATAAGAGGCAGGTGTTTCATGGCTACCTCATCATTGCCGCCGCCAATCTGAACAGCCACTCGGTAGTCTTCAAGCCAAGTATCGGGCTTGGACTCGCTGGTGAACTTACTGACTCTAGTCGCCAATCTAAAATTGAGAGGAATCACCGCGGCCCTGATGGCTCTGCTAAAACACTATGGTCCTGAGACGTGAACTCTGCTACTGGTGGGCACATCTCGGTCATGGCCTTCTTGGTGAGCTCTGTTCCGATCAACCAAACCTTGAATGATGATGGATCTCGCATCAAAGCCTGGTTCTCTGGGGTCGACTGGAACCCTTCGCCCAACACTGTGCTGGCGTCCGTCATCTTGCTGTCGAGGAGCGTACGACCCACCTCTTGGGGGTGGAGTGGGCACTCGATGCCGATCATCACGATCGAATCGGTCATCATACTGATCACGCCGACCTCCACGTCCCTCACGCCTCGGGGGCGATCTAGGGCTATGGGCCGACTGGACTGAATTCACAGCGATGGATCTGCTGTGAATCCTGTTCTGTGACTGTGATACGGCTGAATTTTTATCTCCTGCTACCCGGAGCAAATCTCTGATCTGCATCAAGCCTCTGCCAGCCTCTGACTGGGAAGGCTGAATTGACTCTGCTATACGGGTTGCAGCTGCTAAATTCTGAATCGGAGTTCGATATACCTGAGTTGGTGGTGGAAAGAGCTGACGTCGACTGGAGTCCGGGACCCGTTGCCGTGCACGCTCGTCGAGTGCTTGCTGGAGGTTCTCCAGTCGAGTGCGCTCAACCAAGTTGGCCAAATGCGCGTCCTCTAAGGCGCGAGCCTCGGGGGTTTCTCCAATGATAGGAGTATGCAGCGCATCCATGTTCCGGCGGCGAAGATCTTCCCTTTGCAGCGAAGTGAGTGACTCGGGTTGATACTCTTCATGGACCTGCGCTGGGTCGCCTCCACCGTCGCCTCCGTCGGTGCGGGGGAAGCCGGGAGGACTGCGCGGTCCATTGACCATCAGGACCTCCGCTGCTGGATCACTACTGTCGCACTCGGATGCAGTCTCTGCGGAGCCAGTCGAACAGGCTGTAGAGAGATTCGTCGAGCTCGATTGCCGCGACTTGGGGGATAGCCGACTGGCGGGCCACCGCGTGCCTCACCTACCGCTGAAGCCTCGACCGACCGGAGCGCTTGCGCCGGCGGGAAGCAGGGAGGGAGGAGGACACAACGACCAACCAATACTGGGTCGACGGTTGCCGCAGGAGGACGCTGCGAACACACGCACGAAAGTGTGTCGCTCCGCGGACCCGGAGCGCGGTGATGTCGAGTGGAGCCTCTTGAAGCCAAGCAGAGTCGTCGGTGATGAACGTGAGCGCGCCGAGACGGATCTCACAGCCCTCGACCAAAACTCCACGTGAAACCATGGTGAAGGAGATCGGAAAAAATTGCAACTTCTCCAATAAGTTGCTAAGACACCCGCCCCACGGTGGGCGCCAACTGTCGTGCTTATAAGTCTGACAGTAGAAAGGGGGGTAGGTATGGAGAGGCAAGATCCTAGCTATGGAGTAGTTGTATACGCAAGAGATTTACGAGTTCAGGCCCTTCTAGGAGGAAGTAACAGCCCTACATCTCGGAGCCCGAAGGCAGTCAACTGGATTATATGTGTATGAGTTACAGGGTGCGAACCCTTTACACTGAGGAGGGGGGTGGCTTATATAGAGTTTGCCAGCCCTCTCCAGCCCTCAGTTATGCAGGGTTTAAAGTACATTAACACAGGGGGTTACTGGTAACACCCACATAAAGTGCTATCTAAAGACAACTTAATGACAGACCGTTTGTGTGCAAAGTGACTCTAGATCTCCTCGCGGTCGAGTGAGTGGCATCATGGTCGAGTGTCTTCGAGTCCGCCGAGTGGAATCCTTTCAGGTCGACTAAAAGGTAGTTTCTTCGAGAGATGTCATTGGGGAGGGTACTTTGGATAGGTCCATGACCCTACCCTAGGTACATGGCTTCATCAGTCACCACCTCCAGGACCAGCAAGAAGCCCTAGCTCGAGCGACAGTGGAGTCAACCACCAAAGCTCAGCTGGAAGACTGTTGGAGGAGGCTAAGGCAGCAAAAGAGCGGCCCCCTCCCCGGCGACCAGAAGGCTAGTGATGACGGTGCCGGGAGGGAGGGGAAGAACGAAAAGACGAGGCAACAGGTCGCCAGTATGAGACAAACGCGCGGTGCGATCATACTCCGACTTGACGACTTGCCTCCCGCCTTCTCCGTCTTCCCTGGCTTCATCTTCATCAACACCTCTCTAGGGAAACACCGTCCTCGCGGTCCGGTACTCCTCCCGGAGAGACTGCATGCGGCCAAGATAGCCAGGATGCCCGAGGCGCACTGCACCTCACCTTGGCGGGCAGGAAGGCGCCCTCCTCATCAACATCAACCCCAGTTCCAAGGAAAGGGGCAATACTAGGATTTCTGATGATCCCAAGCACTTCTCCTTGGACTTGGACTAGACCCACTCCCCGAGTGCCAGCACCATTACTTGGCATCATCGCCCCAAGCTAGGGCCCGGGGCCTGGCCCCGGGCTCTCCCTTCCAGCATAATCAAGACAAAGCAAAATGGAGGATGAGAGGGATGTAGATTAATGCCTCCACTCCTCCCCCGCTCCTCCTTTTTATAGGCGATCTGGGGGCTTGGGGTTGATTCCCCAATGAGTAACCACTGTCCTCCTCCACCAATCCCAAAAGACTGGGGCCCCTGCCTTGATGCCCCTCCACACCACGGGCCTCGGTTACCTACCCCACTTGATGCACGCGGCATACGTGGCAGAGGATAAGGGCAAGGTGTGAAGAGTGAATTGGCGGTTACCCGCCCGTGCCTTAAAGTCATTCACGGGCCATTACAAGAATGGTCCCACCACTATTGGCGTTACGCAACGTGCGGAAAAACCGGAAACTGACCCGGCCTCAAGATAATGGAAGAGAAAACAAGACCTGAAGGGACGAAGCCACCTCAGAACTCTTGCATGTGCACTAATTAGGGCCTGCCCCGACGATGCCCAGCGGTGCGGTCGTGCCAGGCCCGGGGGCTTCTGTCGGTGCAACAAACATTAGGTCCATTACCCAGACTATGCACAAGCATGAGGACAAGTTCACAACATCTTGACCAACTCAAGCAAGATCAAGAAGGCCGAGATTAGCCCAAGGGGCAATATATTGCTAAAGGAAAACCTCCCCTTCCGGGCAGGCGAGCCTGGCAGAGGCAAGGTTAACCCCAGAAGTGAGCCCCCTCGAGTCTTGCCGGTAGGCCTGCGGGGACCAGCGAAGGCAAACGACTTCACTGCACCACCTCACCACGACGTACGTCATCGATCGGTGTGGTGTCAAGCTCCAAGATGACTAAGTGGGTGCTAAATGCCACATCGCATCCTCCACCTATAGAAAATGTCTACAAGTGACACCCGTCCTGCGACATGTCAGGCAAGCAGGCGCCAAGCTGGCGAAACGGCTCGGAAGAGCCTTTCAGGCAAGCTATGGTGTGACATTGAGTGGCGTATTAAATGCGCTCAGTCAGCCTGCAGACTTAGGTATGATAGCACTGTTTTCTATGTAATCAGTGTGTAATGACTGATTTTTCCACTATGGTGACTCTTTGATCTATAAAAGGAGGCCCATTGCAACAAGAGAAAGGATTCGGACCCTTGTACACTCATACGCATGTAGTCGTTCTCATCCCAAGGCAACCCTACCGGGCAAGAGTGCTGTGCTTTTCCACCACCATCCACCATCAATCCACCAAAGAAGGAGTAGGGTTTTATGCCTTGCAATGGCCCGAACTTGGCCAAAAACCGCCTGTGTGATCTCTACCGTGCTGCCTCACGCTCATCCGCTCTTTGTGCAACATGCCATCCCCCCGCCGAACCAGAAAGGGTCTCATAGCCCCATAGGTAGCGATGGTTCCCCATGACAAGTAGCAACGGAGAGTAACTTAGCAAAGATCAATATGTGAAAAGCTTGTAGGCCTTGGATCGACAGTTATAATTATGTCAAATAATATTCATCATGTAGCAATAATAACCTAGGGTGACACAGAACTAGCTCCGATCCATCAATATAATGTAGGCATGTATTCCATATATAATCATACGTGCTTATCGAAAAGAACTTGCATGACATCTTTTGTCCTACCCTCCCGTGGCAGCGGGGTCCTAATGGAAACTAAGGGATATTAAGGCGTCCTTTTAATACAGAACTGGACCAAAGCGTTAGCACTTAGTGAATATATGAACTCATTGTCGGTGTACAAAAGTATGGGCTCTTCTGTACCCCTTACGTGTGCACGGGCAGTTGTAGTCACACCTGTGGCAGGGCCTAGCGTAGCAACAGAAGACAAAACACCAAACTACCAAGACAACACTCAAGACAACAAACAAAGAGCAGAGCACAGGCTGAACCTCCCCCGGCAGCATCCTTGTTGGGGCGACGTACATAGCCCTGGCAAGCTCCTTGCCGGGGCAACCTACGCAACACCAGCAAGGCCATCACCCTTGAGAGTGTGAGTTCTGACACCATTGACAATGTTAAGGCCAAGATTTGGGAACACATGCGTGGTAGCATGACGATCTTCATGATGTTTGATGGCCTGCAGGTCCACGTGGGACCAGAAGACTAAGTCCCCCGGCAAGACCCTTGCCGGGGACGACCGCGAGACCCCGGGCAAGCCTTGTCGTGGATGATTGCTAGGCCGCGGCCAGGCCTGCGCCCGATAAGGATTTGCCACCTCACCACAACTCTAGTGCGATGATCAGCATGCCAACTAAGCAGGTGCCTGCGTGGCAGCAAGCAGATCTTCGTGGAGGCTCTACCACCGCGCCAACACAATAGCTAGCTAGCCAGCATGGCACTGCATGCCTCGTCAACCTGGACGCATGTCAAAAGCAAGGAGGGGCAGCGACGGAAGGGACGGCTTCTGTTGCCATCCCCGGTAAAGTAAGAGGGCACGTAGGCAGCGCATTAAATGCGTTTGTCCTACGGTGCCTAGAGATAAGCTCCTACACTGTAAATACATTCCACCTCCTGTTTGCCGCTGTGGCAACCCCTTTGACATATAAAAGGAGGCCCGAGGTGTATTGAGATAGGATTCAGACTTTTTGGACTGGGCATGCACCACAGCTAGTTCAAGAACTCAAGAACACTAATATACACACAAGCAGGACTAGGGTTTTACACACCAGTGCGGCCCAAACCTGGGTAAAAATCCCCTCGTGCTGATCGCTAGACCTGCTCTTCGTGCACCTCCTCTCCCCGCCAACCGTAGAAGGGATTCCTGTGATCCCATAGTTATTCATTTCCTTGACATTCTTGGCGCGCCAGGTAGGGGGAGTTAGTTGTGAGAATCTGGTCCAGTAGTTAGTGCAGCAGCTTCTTCGTTGCCATGGCTCCGAAAAAGAAGATGATCACAGCGGTCGGTTCGTCTGGAGCATCTCCGCCTGTGCCAGCGCGGACAGGCGATGTGGCAGACGTCGGTGGCGGAGGAGATCAAGATCGTCCACACCACCTAGATACAAGGAGCCAGCGAGCAGCATCGTCCGCAGCGACGACGATGGTCTGCATGCCGCTGCGCCAAAGGACGGAGTTGCGCTACCTATGGGTGGCACGGGGACCTCCAAGGGAAGAAAGACGCCCCCGCCAGGGCACGCATCGTGGTCCTCTAATATCGTGTGCGGCGAACAACGCCATGATGTTGAGGACCCCGGGCGTCGCCGTGGCAAGAGCCCTCAGCATCACTCTCAACATGCGTAGGGCCGACATGCATGCCATGATGCTGGCGAAAAAGGCGCGCGGCTGTGGAATCGTGATGGAACTCCTTCTAACATAGTAAGAAGTCCTAGTTCCTCCCATTCCTCGCGCCTGTCGCTGCCACTGACACGAGCATAAGCATTGGCGCGAGCGCAGCTACTCCTCGACTGTCCTCCTACTACAGAGAAGCAAGAAGAGTGGATGGCTGCCATTCAAAGCCTTATTGGTCACGCCAACCGGGATGGTCACCGGGAAGCAAGTCCCTCGTAGTGCCTGACCATTGAGCTAGCGCGCATTGAAAGTGGAAGGGTTGGAGGCGCCGCAACCACGATGCACTCCCCTCCACCACGGCCGGCCCACTGGACTGACGCCCGTGACAACTTGTCCACAACGTCGTCTGACCCACGAGCGCGTTGCGACCAATGTCAAGTTCTTCGGGAGCAGCTCAAGGAAGACGCCCGGACCACTATCGAGCGGTGAAGGGAGGCGCGTTACCATTCTGATAGGCGTGCTGGGCCTACTGCGTACAGGCTTGCGCCGGGGGATGCGGGCGACTTGCCCTATGCAATAACTTGTCCAGCGTTCACCCGTGAGCTGCGGCAGTTCAAGTGGCCCATCACCCACACGTTCAAACCGGAGGTCCCGGAGAAGTACGATGGCAAGACCCATCTGTCTGAGTTCCTGAGTGTTTACACCATCGCGATGCAAGCTGCCGAAGCATGAGACGACAAGGTTCTCGCCAACTTTTTCCTCTTGGTGCTCAAGCCCAAAATCAGGTCATGGTTGATGCACTTGCTGATGAATTCCATCTCCTCTTGGTCCGATCTGTGCCACGAGTTTGTTGGTGCCTTCACGGGCGGCGACGTAGCTCCGGGCTAGGCAAGCAATTTTCATGTGATCCCTCGGAGGGACGGCGAATTCTTGCGCAAGTACATATAGCGATTCAGCCTTGTGCGGTACAACATCCCTGATGTTCATCCTGCCACTATCATCAGCGCATTCCATCAGAACATGCGCAATCATAGGATGCATGAAGACTTGGCGATGAACAAGGTTGTAGATATTGCCGAACTGTATGTTCTGGCCGACAGATATGCCCGAGCTGAGGAAGGAAGAAAGTACCCCGAAGAAGATGTCGATGTGGAAAGCGACTCTGAAGATGCAGACGTCGTCGCCTCGGCAAAGAAGGGCCGACGATGCAATAGGAAATCGAAGGGCAAGACTGTGCTCGCCTTCGAGGAATCCGGCGACCCCGGCACTGCTAAGAAGGCCAAGGTTGACGACCCCGGCAAGGAGATTGTCGGGTGCAATGCCTGCCACGCCTTAGCGGCTGCCGGCATGTGTAGGACCTTGAGAAGAGGTATCTAGAGGGGGGTTGATTAGACACTAAGTACCAAAGTTACAGTTTTTAACCTTTTTAAAGTTTAAGTGGAGTTTAGGCACAAGTTTAACATTGGCAACATATAGCAAGCAAGCATGCAAAGAGTATATGAGCAGCAGAAAGTAAAGCATGCAACCTGCAAGAATGTAAAGGGAAGGGTTTGGAGGATTCAAACGCAATTGGAGACACGGATGTTTTTGGCATGGTTCCGATAGGTGGTGCTATCGTACATCCACGTTGATGGAGACTTCAACCCACGAAGGGTAACGGTTGCGCGAGTCCATGGAGGGGTCCACCCACGAAGGGTCCACGAAGAATCAACCTTGTATATCCCAACATGGCCGTCGCCCACGAAGGACTTGCCTCACTAGCGGTAGATCTTCACGAAGTAGGCGATCTCCTTGCCCTTAGAAACTCCTTGGTTCAACTCCACAATCTTCTCGGAGGCTCCCAAGTGACACCTAGCCAATCTAGGAGACACCACTCTCCAAGAAGTAACAAATGGTGCGTTGATGATGAAATCCTTGCTCTTGTGCTTCAAATGATAGTCTCCCCAACACTCAACTCTCTCTCATGAGATTTGGATCTGGTGGAAAGAGGATTTGAGTGGAAAGCAACTTGGGGAGGCTAGAGATCAAGATTCATATGGTAGGAACGGAATATTTTAGCCTCAACACATGAGTAGGCAGTTCTCTCTCAGAAATAGGATGCTGGAAGTGTAGGTTCGTTCTGATGGCTCTCTAGTAGTCTCCCCAACACTCAAATCTCTCTCATGGGATTTCGATCTGGTGGAAAGAGGATTTGAGTGGAAAGCAACTTGGGGAAGGATAGAGATCAAGATTCATATGGTAGGAATGGAATATCTTGGCCTCAACACATGAGTAGGTAGTTCTCTCTCAGAAATAGGATGCTGGAAGTGTAGGTTCATTCTGATGGCTCTCTCCACGAATGAAGAGGAGGTGGAGGGGTATATATAGCCTCCACACAAAATCTAACCGTTACACACAATTTACCAAACTCGGTGGGACCGAATCAACAAACTCATTCAGACCGATTTAGTAAATTTAGTGACCGTTAGGATTTTCGGTGGTACCGAAATGCAACTCGGTAGGACCGATATGGTTAGGGTTAGGGCATAACATAATCTCGGTAAGACCGATTACACAAACTCGGTGGGACCGATTTTGGTAATAAGCTTTCCAGAGAGTTGGTCAGGCAAACTCGGTGGGACCGATTACTCAAACTCGGTGGGACCAATTTTGATAATAAGTTAACCAGAGAGTTTGCATTGTAATTTCGGTAGTACCGATTGCTCAAACTCGGTGAGACCGATTTTGATAATGGACATACACAGAGAGATTACAATCCCATCTCGGTGAGACCGAGATCCCTATCGGTGAGACCGATTTGCCTAGGGTTTGTGGCAGTGGCTAAGACATCCAAACTCGGTGGCGCCGGATAGAAACAATCGGTGGGGCCGAGTTTGACTTTAGGTTTAGGACATATGTGTGGGAGTGGGAAAGTAGTTGAGGGTTTTGGAGCATATCACTAAGCACATGAAGCAAGAGGCTCATTGAGCAACACCTCATCCCTCCTTGATAGTATTGGCTTTTCCTATAGACTCAATGTGATCTTGGATCACTAAAATGGAAAATGAAGAGTCTTGAGCTTGAAGCTTGAGCCAATCCTTTGTCCTTAGCATCTTGAAGGAGTTCCCACATCCTTTAGTCCATACCACTCCATTGTTGAACTTATCTGAAACATACTAGATAAAAGTGTTAGTCCAACAAGAGATATGTTGACATTAATTACCAAAACCACCTAGGGAGCACTTGTGCTTTCAATCTCCCCCTTTTTGGTAATTGATGACAACATACATCAAAGCTCTAGATAAAGATATAGAGAATAGCAAGTAAAGCTTTGGAAAGACATGTAACAAGAATAGGCTCCCACTACATGTATGCAATCATGTGAATATGGAATATAGAAGCATGTGAGAGCATAACCATGATAGAGCAGGCAATGTGTTACATGTATCTTGGCCATATGCATCAGAGCAAAAAGTATTAAAGAGAATACCTTCATGGCCATGAGTCTTTCTTGCAAACAGTATGTACATCAACAAGAATTCCTCATACACATGATTGTGATGCATAAACTTACCTTGTAGTCTTGAGTTGGCTTGGGATGGAATGAACCTGCATAAACAAGGTTAGATAACACAGATGCATCTACTAGCCATAGCAAACAAAAGAAACCACAAGTACACCAAGACTGGGATGACATGTAGAGAGTGAGTACTAAGTACCACATTGGATTAGACATGTCCCCAAGAGTAAAGATATGCAATGAATTTGAATGATTTCTTTCCCTTAGATGTCTTGCTCCCCCTGAATCTAGCGTAGGATACTGGGAGAAGATAGGGAACAGAAAATCAGAGCTGAAAGATATAAATGAACAGAGCTAATGCAAACTAATGCAAATAAGCACATATGAACATGTCTTTTCCCTCAAGAAGACATGTGGCATCTCTCCTCTTGAACACCAAGCATCTGGGATCCTTGAGATATACTCTCTACTAGTATTCTCTCCTCCTGGAGATCTCTCTCTCTCCCCCTGAAGGATCTCTCTCTCCCTCTAAGATGTGATCTCTCTCTCTAAATGATATGCTTTGATGTGATCTCTCTCTCCCCCTTTGACATCAATTTCCAATAAGGTCTTGATAAAGATGTGATCTCTCTGTCCCCCTCTGGAATTTGTCGTGAATGGATTTGGTCCTTGAGTCACAATATAAAGCACTTATAAAAATGTGACGCTTGTAGAGGACAAGATTCATTGAGTGGAGCTCGATCAGAAGAAACACAGAATAAGTGGCAAACTGTTTTTCCTGTTGTGAAATCGGTGGCACCGGGTGGTATGCTTCGGTGGTACCGAAAGTTTTCGGTTGGACCGAAAATAACAACTCGGTGTAACCGAGTTCATCACAGAGAAAACACTTGTCACCTCAGCTCACTAGACTAATAAGATCTCACAAAGATTTGCAAGGAATTTACTGAATGATATGCAATGAATTGATGCAGAAAATGCAGAGCAAACAAAAAGAAATCTAGATGAATATTTTTTTTTTGAAAAGGGGAAACACATATGCATGAGACGAATGCAAAAACACAGAAAAGAATACAAGAGAACTTCATCTAGAGATGTCCGGCGACAAAGTCACCTATGTTAGAGTATATTGACTTAGGAGTCAAGTGAGATCACTTGATCATAGGTCATACTCATCGTTTAAGCTCAAAATGGGGTTGCCATTTTTCGTTTAAGCATCTTGATGTATTCACATCTTGTCGAGTTGCTTTAACACATGACTTGGAGTAAAGCTTCTCTAATATGGAATAACATACCTTGGTTGGTGGTGTTGTCCATGTAGTTGAACTTGTGTGGGTTGCTCAAGGTTGATGTAGCTCATCAAGAATTTGGAGCACCACTTGGAATTTGAGTCCATCTACCTACATTGGTTAGTTCTTGCAAGGAAGAGCACTTGTGTAGGGATGAAAACGGAGCGGAAACGGATGGAACTAAGTGCTATCATATTTGTTTTCATATTTTTTTGCAGAAGCGGAAACGAATACAGAAACCACGGAAATGAATACGGAAACAGATACTACCGAAAACGGACATGGAGCGAATACAAAGCGAATACGGAAACAGAAATAGGCATTGATCGGAACTTAAAAACCCCTTGAATCATAGAGAAATACACACAAAAAGAAACAAATTTAATGAGTTATTAACATGGCTACAAAATTATATCATTATGTTAACAACTTAGCATAGTATTGTAGTAGTACCGGATAATTGCGTATAGGGTCAAGCTGAGTACATGTGTGGTAGTAGAAGTTGGGCCTTAGATCCTTTCTACTAATTGTGTCATTGTGTTCTCTTTGATGGTTGGGCTACAAAGCAGCTATAGGTCTATAGTAAAAATAGAAATTCCATATTCACGGAAACAGAAAGTTCCATTTCCATGCATGTTCCACCGGAAAACACCGTTCTGTTTTTGTTTCCGTTTCCGCATAAAAAATTCCATTTCCACTTCCGTTTTGAAAATTTCCATTTCCATTTTCATATTTCCTCTCCGTTTCCATTCTTCCTCCAGAAAAATGAAAAGTTTCCACTCCATTTTCATCCCTACACTTGTGTATCCAACAATGACAATCATGAAGCTCAACATAGAATTTGTCAAAGGATATGTTTAAATGGTTTTGTGCTTCCTTGGCTTGAACCACCATAGTGTAGAGACTTGGTGATGTAGAGATTGCTCAAGATATGAGTAGGTAACAATCTCATGGAACTTGATTCAACCAAGTACCTACATGGGTTAGATAACATGCAAGATACAAATATATCCAAGACATAAGATTTTCATCATAAGAGAGATATCAAGGATTAGTCATCAACTCATGTCTTGCATGTATCCAATGGAGTTTCTACTCCAAGTTTGAAGCATCAATGATGTTCAATTCTCCTCTTAACCTGCAAAACACTTTCTCATCAAGAGGTTTAGTGAATATATCCGCTAATTGCTTTTCGGTGCGAACATGCTTAAGATCAACGTCACCCTTAGCAACGTGATCTCGAATGAAATGATGATGAACTTCAATATGCTTAGTTCGAGAATGTTGCACAGGATTATGACCAATTTTGATAGCACTTTCATTGTCACAAAGCAATGGAACATGTTTCACATAAATTCCATAATCTTTAAGAGTTTGGGTCATCCAAAGTAATTGAGCACAACATGAACCAGCGGCAATGTATTCCGCTTCGGCAGTGGATAAGGATACTGAGTTTTGTTTCTTGGAGGACCAAGACACAAGAGATCTACCAAGAAATTGACAAGTACCTGAAGTGGACTTGCTGTCAACCTTGTCTCCGGCATAGTCCGAGTCGGAGTAGCCAACAGGATCGAAAGAGGCCCTCTTAGGATACCAAATGCCAAAATTTGGTGTATGGATTAAGTATCTCACTATCCTTTTCACGGCCTTAAGATGACATTCTTTAGGAGCAGCTTGATATCGTGCACACATGCACACACTTAGATATCGGGACGTGAAGCACATAGATATAACAATGAACCAATCATAAAGCGATAAACCTTTTGATCAACCGGTTCATCATCTTTGGTTAAGTCAAGATGTCCACTAGTAGGCATGGGTGTAGTCATACCTTTGCATTCTTGCATATTGAACTTCTTGAATAAGTCCTTGGTGTATTTCGTTTGAGAAACAAAAGTACCTTCCTTAGTTTGCTTGATTTGCAACCCAAGAAAGAATTTGAGTTCACTCATCATAGACATCTAAAACTTCTCTGACATTAGCTTCCCAAACTTTTCACTAAAATGAGGGTTAGTTGAACCAAATATAATATCATCAACATAAATTTGGCACACAAATAGTTCACCATTAACCCTTTTAGTAAAAAGTGTGGAATCAATTTTCCCAATTTCAAAGCCTTTTTCAATAAGAAACTTGGTCAAGCAGTTATACCACACTCTAGGAGCTTGTTTAAGACCATAAAGAGCTTTGTGAAGTTTGTAAATATGATTGGGTTTCTTAGGATTGACAAAGCCGGGAGGTTGTTTAACATAAACTTCCTCCTCTATTTCACCATTTAGAAAAGCACTTTTAGTGTCCATTTGGTACAAGGTGATATCATGGTGATTAGCATAGGCAAGTAAGATGCGAATGGACTCAAGTCTAGCAACGGGGGCGTAAGTCTCACCATACTCCATACCTTCGACTTGTGTGTAGCCTTGGGCGACGAGACATGCTTTGTTGCAAACTACTTGTCCATGTTCATCTTTCTTGTTGCGAAACACCCATTTGGTACTGATGATGTTGTGGTTGTTGTCGGGCTTCTCAACCAATGTCCAAACTTGGTTCCTCTCAAAGTTGTGTAGCTCTTCATGCATAGCATTTATCCAATCCGGATCTTCCAATGCTTCTTCAACCTTCATAGGTTCAATTCTAGAGATGAAAGAATAGTTTTCACAAAAGTTAGCTAAACGAGTTTTAGAGCGAGTGATTCTCCCGGTTTGAATGTCATTGTAGATTTGCTCGACGGGATGATCTTTAGCAATTCTTGCTCGAACTCGTGAAAGCTTTTTCTTGGATCTTGGTTGAACATCCTCTTCATCTTGTTCTTCTTCTTGGCCTTCTTCATTGTTGACGTTGTCGTTCTCTTGTCGTGGTGGAGAAGGAGGTTGTTGACTTTCATCTTGATGCACTTCCTCGTTTTCTTCATCTTGGTGTGTCCCACTTGTGGATGCTTCCGTATCAACTCTTGGTTCACCTTGTCGTGAAGTAGAAGCTTCCACTTGGATGGACGAGGTACTCTCCTTCACCTCCGTTGGATGGACCTTGCCAATAGACAAGTCTTGGATTGCTTCCAAAGGATCTTTGTCTCCTACATCAATTGGCAATTCCTCTACTTGCGAGCCGTTAGATTCATCAAACTTCACATCTACTGTCTCTTCAACCTTTCGGGTGAAATTGTTGTAGACACAGTAAGTGTGAGAGTTTGAGCCATAACCTAGTAGGAAACCTTCATGAGACTTAGGAGCAAATTTAGAACGATGATGCTTATCAAGAATGTAGCACTTTGAGCCGAATACTCGAAAGTATCCAACTTGGGGTTTGTTACCGGTGAGGAGCTCGTATGCCGTCTTGCTGAGTAGCTTGTGAAGATACAAGCGATTTGTTGCATGACAAGCTGTCTCAACCGCTTCTGCCCAAAAGTGCTTCGGCGTCTTGTACTCATCAAGCATCATTCTTGCCATTTCGATGAGCATCCGGTTCTTCCTCTCAACAACTCCATTTTGTTGAGGTGTGTACGTAGCCGAGAACTTGTGTGAAATCCCTTCTTCGTCAAGAAAGGTGTCCACATTTGCGTTCTTGATGTCCGTTCCGTTGTCGCTACGAACCTTCTTGATATTCACTTCAAATTGATTTTGGGCCTTCCTAGCGAAGTTTTTGAAGATCTTTTGGACCTGCGATTTATCATCGAGAAAGAACACCCATGTAAATCTTGAAAAATCATCAACTATAACTAGACCAAAAGTATTTCCACCGAGACTCTTGTAATAGTTGGGACCAAAGAGATCCATGTGAAGTAGCTCGAGTGGCCTCTTTGTGGTCGTGATGTTCTTCACGGGATGCCTTCCTCCAACCTGTTTACCTGCTTGACAAGCGCTTCAAAGTCTATCCTTATCAAATATGACATCATTAACTCCAAGGATATGATTTCCCTTAATAAGCTTGTCAAGGTTTCGCATACCAACATGACCTAATCGTCTATGCCATAACCAACCTTTTGAGGATTTAGCAATGAAGCAAGTTTTAGGTTGAGCCTTTTTAGTGAAATCAACAATGTATAGATCACCTCTACGCACACCGGTAAAGACCATTTTATGATTGTCTCGACGAAACACTTGGCAATCTACTTCAGTAAATAGGACATTGAAACCGAAATCAGCAAGTCTAGATACTGAAAGTAAGTTGTATCCAAGAGATTGAACGAGCATAAAATTTTGTACGGAGCTATCATCTGATATGGCCACCTTACCGAGGCCAACCACCTTACCCTTTGAGTTGTCACCGAAAGTGACATACTTTCAAGGACTATCATTATCAGCAAGCTCACAAAACATGTCTTTATCTCCGGTCATGTGATCGGTACATCCACTATAAAGAACCCATTCCTTTCCTCCTGACACATATCCCCAAAGATTTGCCATAAGACCAAAGTGTCTCATTGCATCCTCAAGATTGAAGTCACTATCATCATCCTCATCATAGTATCCATGTTCAACATCGTCATGTGGTGGATCAAATCCTAGAGAGGGTAATTCGTTAGAGTGAGTTTGACAATGATCTCGCTTATGAATTTTTATAGCTTCGGAAATAATATCACTAATAATACAAACATTTCCTTTGGCACGCATAAGGTTTGTAAGCTCAAATAGACGATCACCAAACATAGGATCACTAGTATTCATCTTACTCAAAGCAATAGACTTATGGAGAATTTCATCTAGATTTTTCAATGAATAATCTGGAAATCGTTCCTCAAGAAATTTCCATATAGTATAGGCACACTTAAAAGTAGGCAAGCATCCAATCAAGTTTCTAGGCAATCCTCTAATGATAAGTTTGGCAGTTCTAAGATTCCTAACCATGTCAATTTACTCATCATGGGTAGGATGCATAGGATCACCATGAGGTGCAGAAGGGCTAGAAATGTACTTGTTCAAATGATATTGATTGAAAATTACAAGCATCTCATTTTTCCACTCATGAAAATACTCTCCATCAAGATAGGCACTCTATGTCAAAGACTCCCCAAAGTAGACTCATCCATCTTCCTCCAATGGTGATTAAACCAAGGCAATGGAGACCAATGCTCTGATACCACTTGTAGGACCTTGAGAAGAGGTGTCTAGAGGTGGGGTGATTAGACACCAAGTACCAAAGTTGCAGTTTTAACCTTTTTAAAGATTAAGTGGAGTTTAGGCACAAGTTTAACATTCACAACATATAGCAAGCAAGCATGCAAAGAGTATATGAGCAGCGGAAAGTAAAGCATGCAACTTGCAAGAATGTAAAGGGAAGGGTTTGGAGGATTCAAACGCAATTGGAGAAACAAATGTTTTTGGCGTGGTTCCGATAGGTGGTGCTATCGTACATCCACGTTGATGGAGACTTCAACCCACAAAGGGTAACGGTTGCGCGAGTCCACGGAGGGCTCCACCCACGAAGGGTCCACGAAGAAGCAACCTTGTCTATCTCACCATGGCCGTCGCCCACGAAGGACTTGGCTCACTAGCGGTAGATCTTCACGAAGTAGGCGATCTCCTTGCCCTTAAAAACTCCTTGGTTCAACTCCACAATCTTGTCGGAGGCTACCAAGTGACACCTAGCCAATCTAGGAGACACCACTCTCCAAGAAGTAACAAATGGTGCGTTGATGATGAACTCCTTGCTCTTTGTGCTTCAAATGATAGTCTCCCCAACACTCAACTCTCTCTCATGGGATTTGGATCTGGTGGAAAGAGGATTTGAGTGGAAAGCAACTTGGGGAAGGCTATAGATCAAGATTCATATGGTAGGAATGGAATATCTTGGCCTCAACACATGAGTAGGCAGTTCTCTCTCAGAAATAGGATGCTGGAAGTGTAAGTTCGTTCTGATGGCTCTCTGTTAGTCTCCCCAACACTCAACTCTCTCCCATGGGATTTGGATCTGGTGGAAAGAGGATTTGAGTGTAAAGCAACTTGGGGAAGGCTAGAGATCAAGATTCATATGGTACGAATGGAATATCTTGGCCTCAACACATGAGTAGGTAGTTCTCTCTCAGAAATAGGATGCTAGAAGTGTAGGTTCGTTCTGATGGCTCTCTCCACGAATGAAGAGGAGGTGGAGGGGTATATATAGCCTCCACACAAAATCTAACCGTTACACATAATTTACCAAACCCAGTGGGACTGAATCAACAAACTCGGTCAGACCGATTTAGCAAATTTAGTGATCGTTAGGATTTTCGGTGGGACCGAAATGCAACTCGGTAGGACCAATATGGTTAGGGTTAGGGCATAACGTAATCTCGGTAAGACCGATTACACAAACTCGGTGGGACAGATTTTGGTAATTAGCTTTCCAGAGAGTTGGTCAGGCAAACTCGGTGGGACCAATTACTCAAACTCGATGGGACCGATTTTGATAATAAGTTAACCAGAGAGTTTGCATTGTAATCTCGGTAGTACCGATTACTCAAACTCGCTGAGACCGATTTTGATAATGGACATACACAGAGAGATTACAATCCCATCTCGGTGAGACCGAGATCCCTATCGATGAGACCGATTTGCCTAGGGTTTGTGGCAGTGGTTAAGACATCCAAACTCGGTGGCGCCGGATAGAAATAATCGGTGGGGCCGAGTTTGACTTTAGGTTTAGGACATATGTGTGGGAGTGGGAAAGTAGTTGAGGGTTTTGGGGCATCTCACTAAGCACATGAAGCAAAGAGGCTCATTAAGCAACACCTCATCCCTCCTTGATAGTATTGGCTTTTCCTATAGACTCAATGTGATCTTGGATCACTAAAATGGAAAATGAAGAGTCTTGAGCTTGAAGCTTGAGCCAATCCTTGTCCTTAGCATCTTGAAGGAGTTCCCACATCCTTTAGTCCATGCCACTCCATTGTTGAACTTATCTGAAACATACTAGATAAAAGTGTTAGTCCAACAAGAGATATGTTGACATTAATTACCAAAACCACCTAGGGAGCACTTGTGCTTTCAGCATGTCAAAAGGCTCCGACAAGCAGTACTGCAAGATTCACCGTACCAAGGGCCACGACCTCCAAAACTGCAGCCAAGTCGAGCAGCTGATGGAGAAACAAAGGGCTGAATATGAGAGACGAGACAAAGAGAAGGGCCAGGGTGGCGCTGAGGGATCCGGCAAGAAGCGCGGTGGCCGAGGAAGTCGGGTCGACATGGAGAAGCAACAAGAGAGGCCTGCCTGAGGCCGCGACAAGAAAGAGGAGGATGACGATCATGATGATGATGACGAGTCCACCGAGCATGAGTTTCAGAAGGTGACAAAGGTCATGTATGTTGACGGAGGTGCCTCGTTTCCTTCCTCCCAACGCCAACTTAAACGGTGGCCTCGTGAGATTAATGCGACGGAACCGATCGTCGACGCCCAGAACCCACTAAAGTGGCCCCACATGCCTACCATTTTTGACGCCAAGGATCACCCTGATCGCACAACCGCGGTTAGGTGTTTGCCGTTGTTGGTCTCACCAACAATACGCAACCTCAAGGTGACAAAAATGTTAGTTGACGGTGGGGCCGGTCTAAACTTGATCTCGCCCAACGTGATCAAGAGGCTGTAGATCCCTGATGAAGATCTCGAGGAAACGAGTATGTTCCAAGGGATTAATCCAGGGAGAAGCTAGCCCAAAGGAAAGGTCACGCTAGCAGTCACAATTGGTGGCGACCTAAACTACAGGACAGAAAGTATCATTTTCGATGTCGCCGAGATCCCGTTGCCATATAACGGGATCCTTGGCTGTCCAACGCTAGCCAAGTTCATGGCGGAGTCACACTACGCGTACAACAAGCTGACACTACAAAAAAAGTACACTTCCGTGATGATACGTGTTTGTCACAGTAGGTCAAGTTTTCTATTATGCATGTACATCCATGAGGATTTTATGACAGAATCAAGATAGTCATATCTATGCTGTCGTAGAAGTGTTCCATGACATTACCAAAATTATCATCACATGAGTGTCCACTTCCATGACGATAAATCGCGCGTCATACAAGTGCTTTCGTCAACGGTGAGAGACACATGGCATCCACCGTAACGGGACGCCGTTAAGCTATCGGGTCCAGGTTTGGATCCGATAACCCGCTAACAGCCACGATTAATGCCGATTTTCCACGTGTTAAATTCTCATTGGCCGGCGGAACCACGTGTCAGCTCCGCGTTAGCACAGGTGTCACTCATCCAATGGGAGAGATGCACCTATGATATGTTGACACGTGGACCGGCCCAAAAGTGGCCCATAAAGATTAAATGGGCCGGCTCAACTAAAGGGCCACACGATTTTGCAGACCATAATGGGCTGGCCTAGCTAAAGGCCCACGAGATTTTGCGGACCATAATGGGCCGGCCCAACTAAAGGCCCATAAGATTTTGCGGACCATAATGGGCTGGCCCAGCTAAAGGCCCACGAGATTTTACATACCATAATGGGCCGGCCCAGCTAAAGGCCCACAAGTTTTTGCGGACAATAATGGGCAGGCCCAGCTAAAGGCCCACGAGATTTCACCGACCATAACGGGCCGGCCAGCTGAAGGCCCACAAGATTTTGAGGACATTAGTGGGCCGGCCCATTAACAGGGTGCCATGTTTTGGGCCAAATGTCGGCCCATATTTGATCCGGTCCATTAACAGCCTGCCACGTTTCGGGCCTAATAAAGGCCAATATGAGATCCAGCCCGTTCAAAGACTACCACGTTCTGGGCCAAATTACGGCCCAGATCTGGTCCGGACCTTTAAGAGGCTTTGGGATAAATTATGGCCCATACCAGATTCGGCCCGTCAACTAGAAGCTATGCTTTTGGGCCACTTGCTAAATTCCCATTTAGTAATTCGGCCTGATATTAGTTTCGTCCTATTAAAGGCCCGTTTAACATTTTGGCCCTATATTAATTTTGGCCTATTAAAAGCCCGTCATATAGTTGGCCTTAACTACGGCCAGGTTTGCATCCGGCCTACTCACAGCCGATAATCTGATTGGGCCAAACAAGGACAGAGACAATTCTGGCCTATTAATGGTTCGTGATGTGATTGGCACAATCATGGGTCGGGGTCTGTTTTGGCATGCTGTCGGCTCGTGAGCTGTTCGGCATGTTTCAGGCCCAACCTACTTTTCAGCCTCCTAAAAGCCCATTGAGTTTTCTTGCGAAAATAGGGCCGACGGTTTAGTCGGCCTATTAAAGGCGCGAATCTACTAGAGGGCCAATTTACATTTAGGCTTGTTAACGGACCAAGATGACGGGGCCCATGATGCGGATCATACATAGTGATTTGCATGACGACAGTATTATGTACCGTAATTTTACGGTTTGGTCGGTTTACTGCGAAGACGATATATATATACAGTAAAATAACTGAAGCATTATGAATAAGAAAAAACCTTGACTATACAATAAAGAAATTATGGCATAATACATCAACTGGGCCTCAAAGTTCGCCACCCCAAGCAGATTACATACACTGGGCATCAAAGATCGACACTAGTGCAAATAAACACGCCGACAAAATAATATACAAAACCGACAGCACTTCAATAGAGTTCAAGAAAGGTTAGCCCTGCTCGGGAGCTGCAGCGCAAGCAGCTGAGCGAGCTGATGAGACTGTGTCGGATATCGGGTTTCGGCAAACCCCTTAAGGTTTGAACTCTGGGGTGCGCACGAAGATCTTCTCCCTACCGAAACACGCCCACAACCTTGCCGCGATTCTAAGCTAGCACAATGAACGACACAAGGGACACAAGGTTTATACTGGTTTGGGCCACCGTTGTGGTGTAATACCCTAATCCACTGTGTGGTGTGGTGGATTGCCTCTGGGCTGATGATGAATAGTACAGAGGAAGAACAACCTCCTGAGGAGAGGTGTTCTTGTGGTGGTGTGCTTGGAGAGTAGTCAAACCATCTTTGTTGGCTCTAGATGAGATATCTTATACTGTGGTGGCTAGCCCTATTTATAGGGGCCCTAGTCCTCTTCCCTAATATTGAGCAAGAAGGGATCCAACAACGGCCATTTTGAAAGTGGACAGCTAGTACAAGCTATCCTGACTAAAGGTGGTCTTCTACTGCCAAAGGCACCGGTGATCACGCTGTCTTGGGCTCCATGGTGACCTTCGTCCTGCCGCCCTGCTGGTCTTGGTCTTGTTGCACCGATATGGAAACCTTTGCCTGATGCCTTGGTACTTCACGCCTGCGCTTGCCCCCTTTGCACCAAAGTGGAAACAAGGACACTCCGCAGGCTGGCGCCCACCTGGTCTTGATTGTCATGGCATGCGTCATGAGCACCTCGCAAGGTACCCCTTGCCTTGATCTCTCCGCCTCCTTGCGAGCTGGCCTGGTGAGGCCGCCCCTGAGGAGGCCTTGTGTCATCCGCCCCGCGAGGCTTGGCCCCTCGTGAGGGTCTTGAGCTTGGGTTGATGAAGAGGGGTCGTACTGGGCCCCTGTTGAGCCACGCTGCAGGCCGCAGGCAGGTAATTCTGGGGACCCTCGTTCCCAGAACGCCGACAATAGGCCCCGGGCCCAAGGCGTGCTCGGACTTGGCTTAGCAGCGAAGCCAAAGGGCAAGTGCGGAGCGCCACGGGCCCCAACAGCCTACGGCCTTGGTCGCCGCATGGCGGTTGATTGGACATGGGCATCTCCGCTTCCCCACGCTGCATCGACAATTGCCTGATTTGACGAGTCCCTGTTGCATGCAAAAAGAGTCATCATTACCTGTGATCGTGGAGGTCGACGGTTGGCCTCCCTTGGGCTATAAGTTCGGAGAGGCGAGAGCCCCGGTTGTCCATCTCTTCTTGCTCCGCCTGCTTCTTCCCCTTTGCTCCACCTCCATTCTCGACGCCAATGGCACCGATCCGCAGGTTCTCGGCCGCAGAGAAAGGAAAGGCCCCTTCGAAGGGGCCTAACCTGCTCCCGTCGAAGAAATGGTCGGTCCCGTGCCATTGCGACGAGGTTACGAGGACGGATGACGAGGCCTTGGTGTGAGCGGCCACCTCCTGGGTTCCCGCTACCCCTGTACGGCCGGGCCGAGAGCCCTGGAGAAAGGGATGACGAGCGACGCCGCCCGCGCAGCAGGCGAGGTCGATGAACCATGGCGGCATGTGCCGTCGCTCCTGGAGTCCACGCCGCGGACTCCTCTCGCAAGCTTGTGCTCCACGCCGCGATGCCTCCAAGCACCTGGATCCACTTCCCTCCATTCTTCGCCTTCTAGATGATGCCGAGGGGGCCTCTCGAGCTTTGGCTGCAGCATGCTGACTGCGGTGCTTCGGCGACCGGAGCGGAGGCTGAAGCCATTGCTCCGGGCAAGGTCTTCATGACCCGAGGCTGGGCGAGATTGCCCGGGTCTGCCGAACAGGGGGGTCCCCTCGTGATTCATTTCGAATACAATGGCGCCTCCTTGATGCTCTTCATGGTCTTCGACGCACAAGGCCACCGGCTAGAGTGCTGCCCCAGGGGAGGCAGCTGGGACATCGTCATGTCAGTGGCTAGGCCCGCCACCCGCTTCCCCAATGGCTCCTCTGGCAGCAGCAGCGATGCTTGGGAGTCCAGCGACTCTCCCAAGCACTTCATGACTCCGGAGACGAGCGACGATAGCTACATGCCCCCGAGCTCGCGTCGTGCCCGGAGCAAGGCGGCTGCGTCAGGCCGCTAGCGCAGCTGATCTGGATGGGGTTGGCGCCGGCCTCCCATGGCCCGCTGTTGATGATGGCGTCGGCCATGGCGGCGCATGTAGTTAGGGCTCCTTAGGATTCGCGTCTTTTGTTTCCTGCGAGGAATCGAGAAAACACCTCGTGGGGCAAGTAAAGGGTCCGCGATGTATTTTGTTGATATTATCCTTATTATGAAGCGATGTGAATGCTTGTCCTGTCCCGGCTTGGTTCTCCCTTTCTAACCTCGCGACGAATTGGTCCTCGACGCTGACAGGTCCCAGTCCCAAGGCAGGCTTCAGCCGTCGCTGGTATGCCAAGTCGCGATGCCGTGGTCAAGGCCAGGAGGTGAGCGGCCCGAGGTCCAGTAAGAACCCCTGAGGCGCGATGCTCAGGAGGTCCCCTTTAGCGCACTAGCAACCGCCGAAAGGTGAGAAAGGAAGGCAGCGTCACCGCCACAGAGCCGCATTAGGTGGAGATTCTGTGTCGCATCAATTAGCTATTCCCGGTGCGAAACTTATCTCGAAAACATGGTGTCGTTTCTTCGCGCTGCGCCGGACTTGGACATCGGCAGCTGGGATGTAGCTGGGTTAGGCCTTCGTGAGCTTCCCCTCTCTTCCCCACACTCTCCTAAGTTCTCTACATCCACAGGTCCCAGCCCTCGAGTGAGCTCAGCCACCGCTGGTATGCCAGGTCACGATGTCGTGTACAAGGACAGAGGGTGAGGGCTGGAGAGCCAGTAAGAGCTCCTGAGTCATGATGCTCAGGAGCCCCTCTTTTAACGTGCAAGCTGACCGCACGGGAAAGAGGGAGAGAGCTCGTGGTGCCACCCATTGTAGAGCTCAGAGGGTTCCTGTAAACCAACACGAGAAAAACACAAGTTGCCATTATGGTTGCTGATCATCCATTGGTTGTCCGAGAGAGTGGTGATGGCACTGAGGGCCTGGTGAGGTGACCCTTGTGGGGCTGCCGCGGGCCAGAGCTCGACCACTCAGATTTTTCGATGTTGCAGGGACGGATCCATGCGCAAGCACCATGCCAGAGCGAGCGGCTCCAAAGTTAGGTGTCAATCGAGCAGGCGATAATCACAGGCAGGTTAGGCATGAAAGGCAAATCAGCTTAGATAAACGTAGAAGGGATACATGCCACTGGGTCAAGCCCGAGCGGCTTGGGGATGATGCAGCCCGAGGGGTGCCCCCAACAAGGTAAACTAAAGACATAAGCAAAAGGGATACATGCCGCTGGGAAAGACCCGTGCGACCTGGGAATGATGCAACCCTGAGGGTGCTCCCAGCAGAAATGAACTCGAAAGATGTCACCTGGTACCATTGTAGAGGGGGTGTTGGAGTAGCTGAAGATGCACAATGAAGAGGCCGACCCTCACGAGCAACAGGGGCCCTGAGCCTCGGGAGGCTCTGGGGGTCCAGGTGGTTCCTCGAGGACCATCTCCATCTCTGCCAGGACCGCGTGTTGCCTGGCCTCCTGAGCTGCCAGAATGCTCCGCAGATGGCACTAGTGAGTAGCAGCCGCGTTCGGCAGGCCGAAAGGCATGCGAACATAGCTCTGCGGCGGACCCTCGCAACGTCCCACGCGCAAGGGCCAGAGGTGCTCCTGAGACGCAGCTCGGTTGAGCCCTGGGAAGTTGATGTAGACGCGTAGCCCGCCATCCTCGCCTGGATGGGGAGCTACGCCAGGCAAACGATGATCGCCGCATATGGCCCTTGCTTCCTGAAGCTCATGCGTGGTCTTGGTGATGAGCTCCTAAGGGTTGGGCTTTCCACGCCCCATGCCTTCCTGAGGGAAACGTGTTGCGAAGCACGCCTCCAAGTGGTGCCCGAGCGCCTCCCCCATGGTCTTGGCAAAGTCTGAGGCCCTCCGGAAGAGAGCCCCCGAGCCCTGTCCGAGGAGGGCGTCATGTGCGCCTTCCTATGCGATGGAGGGAGGCGCCCCTTGCACGGGAGCGGATCTTGATGCGACACCTCCTGAGATGCCAACCTCCTAAGGCCTTGAGCTGGGTGATGCCTTCTTCTTCTTCAGAACTGCCTCAGGAGGTTTCACGCCCTTGCTGTCTGGGTCTTCGATTGATGCAACTTGAAAGGCGCGCTCGAGGGAGCACACCGCATCTTTCTCTTCGCAGGGGACTGTGATGATTCTGCCGCTTCCTAGCATCTCGAGGACATTGTAGCCATGGTGGGTCACCTCCATGAACTTAGCCAGTGCCGGATACGCGAGGATGGCATTGTATGGAAGGCAAATGTGGGCGATGTCAAAGTCGATGAGCTCGGTGTGGTAGTTGTTGCGCTGCCCGAAAGTGACAGGAAGGCGGACCTGCCCTATCAGGGTGGTGGAGCCGTCAGTAACTCCTGAGAAAGGCTTGGTAGGCCGAAGTTGATCATATGGCACTTGAAGGTTGTTGAACATCTCGATGGATGGAACGTTGAGCCCTGGTCCACCATCCATGAGGGTCCTGGTAACTTGCACGTTGTTGATTACTGGGGAACAAAGCATCGGGAGGACGCCAGCGGTAGTTGCACACTTGAGTTGATCTACCAAGCTGAAAGTGAAGGCGCACTTGGACCACCTGAGCGGGCGCGTGGCCTCGAGCTTGGGGAGGACGGCATTCACCTCACGAGCAAACTGCTTGAAGATGCACTGAGAAGCTGGGCCTGGGCGCCGCCCAAGATGCAAGCGATAGCACGTGGCTCCTGGAAGCCCCCAGCCCCCTCTCCTGGTGGTGGTCATCATTCCTTCTTGGTGGTGGCGGCAGAGGATGAAGGCCTGCATTGCCCTGCGGGCGGTCTCGCGAGGCTGATCCCTCCAGGCTCCCTCGCGAGGCTGGTCCTGCCAGTGATCTTCACGAGGTAGGTCATGCCACTCCTGGCGAGGGCCTCGGTCGTCCCATTGTCCTCCGCCTCTTCCTCCTCCTCGGCCGTAGCCCCGGTCGTTGAGCTTGGGGTGTCGACCGATGCGTCCTTCTCGAACGGCTCTATGCTCCTGGCATTTGTTGGTGTTGTGTGTGTAGAGGTTGTGGTAGGCGTAGAATCGGTTGCCCCTGGATGACTCCGGCTGGTCCCTGCCGCGCTTCGTGTCTGGTTCTACTGCGAGCATGGCTGCTCCTTTGAGCTTCACGTCCTTGGCCTTGTCCTTCTTCTCTTCTGGGTCAGCAGCTGGAAGCTCGAGGAAGGAGAGGCGTCCTTCCTCAGCGCTTGTGCACTTGGTCGCCAGGTTGAAAAGCTCAAGAGATGTGCACAGATCCTCGTGGATGGAGAGCTCCTCCTTCATTTTGACGTTGCGGACGCCATCAGAAAACGCTGAGATGATGGCCTCGTGTGTCACCTTACGGATCTTGAGGCGGGCGCTGTTGAAGCGCTGGATGTATTTCTATAGGATCTCTCCAGGCTGCTGCTTGATGCGGCATAGGTCACCCGTGGCCGGGCGGCGGTCGCGAGTGCCCTGGAAGTTTGAGATGAAACGACTGCACATCTCGTCCCAAGAGGAGATCGAGCCGGGAGGCAGGTTCAGGAGCCTGGTGCGGGCACCATCCTTGAGCGCCATGGGAAACCAGTTCGCCATGACCTTTTCGTCTCTGTTGGCCACCTCAATGCCCAGCTCGTAGAGCTGCAGGAACTCCGTGGGGTCGGCAGTACGATCGTAGCAGGGAGGTAGGTCCACCTTGAACTTGCCGGGCTAGGCGACACTACGCAGCTCGGCGGTGAAGGCACGAAAGCTTGCGGTGGCCATCGGAGCCTTTTGTAGACGTGAGGCCTGCTCTTGGTGGTTCCCGCGCACCGCCGCCAGGGGCAGTGCGGGGTCTTGGCGGGCTGGTAGAGGGATGCGGTCTTGCCGTGCAGGTGCAGGGAGCACGTGAGCGCCTTCTTGAGGCCGAGGAATTTCTTGGCAGCTTCTTTCTTTCTGCGCGGGCGCCGGACGCAGCGGATCATGTCCAGGGGCTGCGCCCTTGGAGCCAGGGCGCCCTCTTGGGGAGGAGGTGGCGGAGGAACTCCCTGGGCCGCGTCACCCATGCATGATGGAGGGAGAGCGAGAGGGACGGCCCAGGAGAGCCGCCCACGGCGCTGACGAGATCGGTGATGCAAGCGAGCCACTCCTAGTAGAGGTCGTCGACGGGGCGGTAGTGCAGGAGCTCGCGTTCAGGAGCAACGTGGCCTACGCGTCCGTGGGGCCGCGACGAGCATCAGACGACAAACCAGCTGGGGTGAGCGACGGAGTGGTGGTGCGGCCTTCCCGCCGCACCGAGGGGTGCAACGAAGATGCTTGCTGTTCGTTCCCCGCCGGGCCAGTGGCGGTGTTGGCGGCAGGCCACAGAGAATGATGAGGAGGCCCGCCAACGGGAGCTGTCTGGGCGACGTGGGCGGCAAGAGCAGCCCGGAGCTCGGCGCGAGCTCGGCGAGCATCTGCCATGGATGCGACGAAGTGATGGGACACAGAGCGACGGAAAAAGATTTCAGTGCACCCCAACCTGGCGCGCCAAATGTTGGATATCGGGTGCCAGCAAAACCCTTAAGGCTTGAACACTGGGGTGCACACGAAGATCTTCTCCCTATCGAAACACGCCCACAACCTTGCCGGGATTCTAAGCTAGCACAATGAACAACACAAGAGACACAAGGTTTGTACTGATTCGGGCCACCGTTGTGGTGTAATACCCTAATATAGTGTGTGGTGTAGTGGATTGCCTCTGGGGCTGATGATGAATAGTACAGAGGAAGAACAGCCTCGCGAGGAGAGGTGTTCTTGTGGTGGTGTGCTTGGAGAGGAGTCAATCCGTCTCTGTTGGCTCTAGATGAGATATCTTCTACTGTGGTGGCTAGCCCTATTTATAGGGGCCCTAGTCCTCTTCCCAAATATTCAGTGGGAAGGGAGTCAACAATGGCCATTTTGAAAGGGGATAGCTAGTACAAGCTATCCTGACTAAAGGTGGTCTTTGACTGCCAAAGGCACTTGTGATGACGCCGTCTTGGGCTCCACGGTGACCTCCGTCCTGCCGTCCTGCTGGTCTTGGTCTCGTTGCACCGATATGGAAACCTTTGCTTGATGCCTCGGTACTCCACGCCTGCGCTTGCCCCCTTTGCACCAAAGTGGAAACGAGGACACTGCACAGGCTGGCGCCCGCCTGGCGCCTGGCTGGTCTTGATCGTCATGGCTTGCTTCATGAGCACCTCGCGAGGTACCCCTTGCCTTGATCTCTCCGCCTCCTCGCGAGCCTGCCTGGTGAGGCCGACCCTGAGGAGGCCTTGTGTCGTTCGCCCCACGAGGCTTGGCCCCTCACGAGGGTCTTGAGCTTGGGTTGATGAAGACGGGCCGTACTGGGCCCCTGCTGAGCCACGCTGCTGGCCGCAAGCAGGCAAGTCTGGGGACCCCCGTTCCTAGAAGCCGATAGACTGCTCTTGTTTGACACTTATATCCTCCTCACTCTGAAAGATAAACAAGCAGACATATGATAGGTTTTGCACATATAAGTATCAGTGCTGACAATTCATCACATTTCTTACTGACGAATAAAGTGACACAGTTTAAAATAGCATTAACACAATATGGTATTGTTTAGGTGAAGACATGGCAGGAAATGACATTGTGAATGAGTTGGCAGCTTCATGACACCACTACATTACAGATCAAGAACTCATAAGTATCAATGGGTAGTGTGCTATCAATTTATCCCATTTCAGATTGGCAATAAAGAGATGGTTTAAATAATAGTAGAATGATATGACATTGTTCATAGTTAAGACACTGCAGAATATGAGATTGTGCTGTAGTGGGTAGGTTCACCACACCACTAGATTACGGATCAAGAATAGAAGCATACATGCAGTGCAAAAGAAGATCACTTGCTCTGTATAGTTTAATTTACATGGTATGAAGAAGGAACTTGGTTGTACAACTGAAAACTTAAATTGAGAAGGACAAACTTTTGTTTATGAACTACATAATAATCTTTAAACATGCAATTTGATGCAACCACCAAAAATAAATAGCTGTTGAAGTCATGCGTAAACAAATATACACAACAAAGTTTGAAGGCTTGAGAAGGACAAACTTACATTATTGGTGAATAAAGGCTTTATAAATCCCTTGT